>NW_006293700.1:3856203-3879159 GCF_000327345.1 Myotis davidii
AAACCACGGCTTGCAAACCACATGCTTCTCTTTGGCCCCTTCAGTGTGGCTCTTCCATAAAATACCGGCTCTTCCACAAAATTCCGACTTCTGCGCATGGGCCACGAAGTTTCAATCGCGCTGTATGTGCGCGCCCCCCCATGGTATTTTGTGGAAGAGCCACACTCAAGGGGCCCAAGAGCCGCATGTGGCTCGAGAGCCGCGGTTTGCTGACCACGGAGTTAGAGCATCGGCTCATGGACTGAAGGGTCAAGGGTTTGATTCCAGGTCAAGGGCAGCGCTTTGCCCTGGCCGGTATGGCTCTCAGTAGGTTGAGTGTTGCCCAGTTTAATACCCAGTCAGGGCACATACCCAGGTTATGGGTTCGATTCCCAGAGGCCCCTGTCGAGTTGCGTGTAGGAGGCAACCAGTTAATGTCTGTCTGTCTGTCTGCCTGCCTGCTCCTCGCTCTCTCCCTCCCTCCTCTCACACTCTCCGTAAAAATCAACGGAAAAAGTAACCTTGGGTGAGGATTAAAAAAAAAAAAAAAGGATATTCAAATGGTTCAAAAAAATAATAATAAAAAAATAACAGGGAAAATCTCCCTCTTACCTGGACCTGACCCAGCCATAGCCAACCAGTGTTGATGTTTTTTAAAAAGACCTTTCCATAGTTTCTTTAAGAGTATACAAGAAAACGAAGTTCCAGTTTTCTCCTGTTCTACGCAAAAGAAAGCAATACATACAATGTGTCTGTTCCTTTGTGAAATGCAACAAGAAAACAGCGACCAAACGGAGCATAAGCCTTATACTGTGGCAAACTACGCCAGCCCTTGACTACCGTGAGAGGTGACAGCGAGTGGAACCCCCGGGTGAAGCCGGGACAGCAGTGAGTGGGGCTCTAGTCAGAGGTCTCTGTTTGGTCTGGGCCCGTCATTTGCAAGCTGTGCAGTCCTGGACAGATTACCTAAAAGTGCTGGAGGTGTGGAGCTGGTCATCATCATGTTTGTTGTGGGGATGTAAGATCTGTGTGCAAGAGTGTTTTAACCCTGGCTGGTGTGGTTCAGTTAGAGCAGTGGTCGGCAAACTGCGGGTCGGCAAACCGTGGCTCGCGAGTCACATGTGGCTCTTGGGCCCCTTGAGTGTGGCTCTTCCACAACATCACTGACTAGAAGCCCAGTGCATGAATTCGTGCACGGGTGGCGTCCCTTGGCGTGGCCTGCAGGGATTGGGCTGAAATAGACAGTCCAGCGCCACCTGCTGCTCCTGCCTGTTGCTCCCGCTCATCTCGGCCCTGCTGCGCCTGCCGGGCTCGTGCCCTGTCAGTCCTGATCAAGAGAGTCTCGGGCTGCTGCAGCAGTGTTCACCAGCCATGAGCCCTGCATATGGCGCTCATCCTGAGGGGGGTAGGGGTGGGGGCCCAGGTTGCAATCAGCCCTCCCAGCAGGTGGTGGGATGTGCTTGGTAGCCTAGGATCCGGATCTGTCCCACTGACGTCCACACCAGTTGTCGGGAGCCACCTGGCGGCCACTTTTACATCGTTTCTTCCTTGTAGAGTGTCTAGGGAGGGGAAGCGGCCACGGTGCCTGAGGCCAACTTCCAGGAGGCCGGCGGTACTGTCAGGATCGTGCAGGTGGCACCGGTCCATTGGTGCCTGGCCCGTTCTCCAGAGACCAATCTGCAGGACTACTGAGGGAGTGAGTGGCTGCCACCGGGCTGGTGGGTTGGTCACCGGGACAGGTTGGTCAGCTGAGTGGCACTCCCCCTGTGGGAGCGCACTGAACACCAGGGGGCAGCTCCTGCATTGAGCGTCTGCCCCCTGGTGGTCAGTGTGCGTCATAGCACACGGTCACTTAGGCTTTTATATATATAGATGTTTCTATTTTCCTCTCCCTCTCCCTTCCTCACTCTGAAATCGATAAAAACTTGTTTAAAAAAATAAGAATTTTGTAAATTGAAGATACACACACCGAGCATTATTACCAGTTAGAAGCTACCACAACCCTGAGGCCACTCCCCCTCCTCTGGAAACCCCAGTGGAGTGAGGAGAGCACAAGTCTCCATCTGTGACCTGGAATCTGGCTGACAGATGCCATTCCTCATCTAGGGCCACCTCGCTGGTGTGGGGTGCGCTCTCTGCTGTAGCTCTATCTCGCTCAACTCTTCCAACATGGGTCCAGTTTCTTTGAGAGCCGACCCCGAAATGTGTCAACATATTGGGAGACTGAAGGTGTGAAAGTCAATGAGAGGGAGACTGGAAGGAGAGGGGTGACACACAGGACCTAGCGGTTTCCCTTCCTCACCAGCAGCCCGACTTGTTGGTCCCCCGAGAGCGTGGCCGTCACGGGTGTTCCTGACACTGGCCGCATAAGTGGGCGCGTGGGCTGGAGCTGAGTGTGCACCGGTCAAGGGGGAGCTGTCCGCGGGTTTAAAAGAATTGGGTTCTTTTGCTGATTCCTCACTATTTGTGACCAGAGGCCTCTCACTTCCCAGTGATATATTCACTTCCTTAGCTATAAAATGAAGGGGTTCAAGTGAGAATTCTAATTCATTCTTGTATCAAAATTTAACATACTTACACTTTCAACAATAAAGATTTAAAAACAACAACAAAAATTTAACTTACTTCCCTCCACCCCCCACACAGTGAGAGACCAGGGTGCATGCTCTGGCTGGCAGGGACCTGGGCTTTCCCCGCCTCCTGCAACAGTCCTTCCACCAAACCCAAGCACGCCCCCAATCCTGAGCACGCCCCCGGATCCCAAGAATACCCCTGGCTCCCGAGCACGCCCCCGGGTCCCGAGCACGCCCACGGGTCCCGAGCACGCCCCATGGATGGATCCGAGCCCCCGGATCCCGAGTGCACCCCCCATCCCGAGCACGTCCACGGGTCCCGAGAATGCCCACCGAACCTGAAACTACAGCTTGAAGGTGCCAAGAGTCCTAAAGTCCCCTCAACCTGAATGTTCAATCACTGTGGCAGCTATACTTTTGTTTCTAAAGAAGTCTGCTTATTACGTATAAACAAAAGCAAGATCTCTCTATATTATCTTTAAAAAGTGAGACGAGCCCTGACCTAGAATCAAACCCACCACCTTTTGGTGCACAGGACAACGCCCCAAACAGCTCAGCTACCCGGCCAGAACCCACTAAAATAAATCATTTTGCTTTAGTAGATCAAGTTAGAGGTAAGGTGATTATACCTTCTAGCTAAAATTTTCCTGCAATTTGAATGGTAAAGAACCCGAAATAATAGCCTGGACACAGCAATCAAATCACATGTGGAAGGTGAAATATGAAGTTGTATGTATTTCATAAAACGTAGATCAACATGTCTAGCAATAGATGTGTACACATGTGAGCTTAGAGCAGAAATGTTCTCAAGGATTCGTGGCTTCTTCTTATTATTATTTAAATCCTCACCTAAGGATATGCCTTCTATTGATTTTTAGAGAGAGGAGGAGAGGGAGGAGAGGGAAGGAAGGTGAGAAAAAGAGAAACATGTGAGAGATAAACATCAATTGGTTGCCTCTTATATGCACCCTGACTGGGAATCGAACCCAAAACCTAGGTAAATGCCCTGACCCAGAATCAAACCCGCCACCTTTTGGTGCACAGGGTGACGCCCCAACCAACTGAGCCACCTGGCCAGGCCTTGGTTGATTACTTTGATAAGTGGATCGCTAACGCTAACCACAGTCCTTCAACATCCTGCAATCTGCTCATTAAACCTGGAACGAATTCACATTGTATCAACCCATTCACAAAATCTGGAAACTGAGAAAGGCCTCAGAGATCACCGAGTTTGATTCACATATAGATCAGCGTCGGCTGGAGCAGGTAAGGTTAATCACACTCACCCACACGCACGTGCACCCTGCAAATGTCTGCCTGAGGGGACCCAGCCTCACCGGCATCAGCGCCCACGGGGACAGCATGGTGGGAGGCACCATAACAGAGCCATACGGGATGCAAAGTTCTAAGAGTCCCACGAGCTGGGCTAGAGGCACTCCTGCACCCACCATGAGGTGATGAACCGTGGGGACCTGCCACCCTCAGGGGACTGTCAGAAGTTGCGTGTACAGGGATTTGACTGCCAAGGATTGTCTACTCTTTAGGAAAGCACAAATATTTGCCAAATATTTGTTTTTAATTAATTACACTTCTAATGTATTCCCATCTCCTATAAGAGAGGGAAGGTATGGAAGGAAGGGGTGGGGGAGGAAGACCCAGAGAAAGGTGGGTGATGGGGAGGGAGGGGAGGAGAGGAAAGACAGTGACACAGGGACTAGTGTGGGACCCACACAGCCCAGGAGAAATGCCCAAGTAGGCTTGCGAGAGTTAAGTCTAACCGAGAAAAACTCTTTTAAGTCCCTGAGAGAAATGTGAAAATCATGATTTTAATATTTATATACCTCTATAATGTGTATGTAGATACACACAAACACACTCTAAAGATACAGAATTTTATGCTACTTGCTAAGCATCTATACTCTAGGAATCTTGCTAAACACTTTGGGAGCAAAATCATTACACTGAGCTCTCCCAACAATCCTTTGGGCTGCTGTTCTCTGTTAGGAGATGTAAGGAAGTGTGCTCGGACAGCGGTCTGTCCAGAGTACACGGCAGCATCGGACGGACCCCGGGGACGTTTAATGATGAAGCCCACACTCTTTCTTCCACATTATGCCACCTATCAGCTGGAAGTAATTAAAATGTTATGGGGGAAATCTGCCATTTGTGACACTGTTTTCTTATTACACTGGTTTTTATATTTGAGCCGTACATGATCCCAGTAAAACGACCTTTCACTAAAGTTGATCATTCAGACAAAGGTTCTTATAAATTCTGTGTGATGCAGATGAAACTAAGAATGAACTGGAAATTAAGCAGCATCGCTAAACCTACTCTGCTTACCAGGGTGCCCCCTGGACCAGATGCTAGCAGCGGTCCCTTGGGCATTGCAGCCTCGCCTTAACATAGAAGGAGCAAACCCCTGCTGACCCCACTGAGCCAATTTGGTTAAGAGAGCTGAAAATACCACGTGGACAGATGCGTGTACCCAATTATTTCAGGCGTGCAGACCCAGCCCACTGAAATAACCCACTTCTTCTTTGGAAGCAAGTGTCTACGGACGAGTTGCGAACTGAAGTTTGATGAGGACATTCCTGGCTCGAGGGAGCTGGTGAGAGATGCTCAACGTTCCCCTGAGGGCCAGAGTCCATGTGCTACGCCCTGGCCCAAGCAACAGGTCCACATCTGTTCTCACCTGTCCTCTGACCCACAATGACTCCCTCACATTTATTCATGCTCTGATGACCTTGGGTCCTGGGATAAATCTTAAACACACACCCTCCAACACCCTGCCCTTTTCTACAACCACTGATGCCGCCCGCTCCCTTCCCAGGAGGGCTGGGCAGCAGCTCTGACATAAGCGATTGGAAGATGGTGAGAGGCAACTCTGACAGGATCCAGCCGGCTCCTAGAAGCCCCAAGAAATGTGTCCGCCAAATTCTCTGAGTCTAAACCAACATGGGGCAAGGCACCGTTTCTAAGGCCCATCGTTCCCTTTATGGCCCTCTCGCTGTGTCAGGCATCGTACACGATCCACCGCGCATAGGAACTCTCGGTGTCCCTCTGAGGAGGTTCTATAATTATCCCACTTTCCCTGGGGAAGAGACCAAAGCTAAGAGCCGTTCAATGTCCTGCCCAAGGTGGAGTCGAGACTTAGCCAGACTCCAAAGCACGTGCTCGTCCTGCACTCCATGACCTTAAGTTACAGCGTGCGCATCAGATCAGTACCCCCTTCATAGTCGAGAATCTTCCTCCCAGTTTGGCCCCTCAAAGACCTGAACTATTATTAGGGCAGATGTGCGAATATTTTATTCTAAAGCAGATGACCCAGAGGCTGTCTGCCCAACCCCAGGAGGCATCCCACCCCTATCAGAAAGCTTAGATTTATTTCCTGTGCTGTTAGGACAGAGATGCCAAAGGTATTCATGCAGGGGTGGGCACTAACAAGTATCCTAAGGTGTAGGACAACATATTAAATGAAGAACTTGAGAATGGACGCGTTCATTTGAGTGGGTACCACCAGGTTTTGCTAGAGATGCTTGAAGGACCTGCATCTTGGTTTTTCAAAGTGAGCTGGACACAATCAATGTCTGTTACAGCACAGCCTGTGATAGTGGGGAGCCGGAGGCCCCCGAAGCATCCCCCAGGCAGGGCGTGTCAGTCACACGGGGGCATGCAGAGTCCGCGATGGCGTGCAGCCATCAGACCAACAGCCCTGGGGACACAGGCAGCATGGATGGATCCGAAAACGCAGCCTGGAGTGGCAAAACAACAACAAACCCCTAAAAATTATACACAACATGTAAACGTTATTCATGTATTAAATAAAACATAAATACGAGAAAATGAGCTTTGTGGTGCAGTGCCATTCATAGAAACTAAAAATACACAGGAGAGCCCAGCTGGCCTGGCTCAGTGGTTGAGCATCAACCTATGAACCAGGAGGGCATGGTTCGATTCCCGGTCGGGGCACATGCCCTGGTTGTGGGCTCGATCCCCAGTGTGGGGTGTGCAGGAGGTAGCCGATCAATGATTCTCTCTGATGTTTCTATCTCTCTCCCTCTCCCTTCTTCTCTGAAATATATATACTTAATATATATATTCAAATGAACAAACGAACAAAAAATACACAGGAGACACAACACGTTTCCATTTATACAGCATCAATGAGCTATAATAAATATCGACTGCTGGGCACTTACAGAAGGAAGAGAGTGGACCTGGGAAGGTGAAGAAAGAGGGAAGAGAACAGAAGAGAGAGGCCTGGTGGTGATGGTGCATACAGAGGGCAGAACCCGAGGGATGTGTTCCTTCAACCTTCTACACTGAAGGGTTAAGAAAAGGCAGGCGGGAAGGAGAGAGGCGGGAGGGGAAGTGGGGGAGGAGGGAAGATAGAGGAGTTGATAGAAGGCGGACACAAGTTGTGAATCCAGCTCAGAGCTGCCTCCACACACCCACTGTTAGCTTTCGTCCTACCTTGTGCTGTTATCACATGCAACCCTCGGCTTTGGACAGGTCTGGACCACGTGCGTGGGCACACGCTCACCCCGCACCCCCACGCCCTGCGTGGCCACGCCTGGATTACAGCCAGTTTGTAGGCTTGAAGACTAACAGAAACGGAGGATAGCACTTGTGGGCATTGGAATGGAACACCTGGATTGATTCCGAGAAAAAAAAGGCTCCATTTTCTTTTTCTACGTCTACAGACTGGCAGAGCTTACACACGCAGAACAGAGACCCAGGCAATGAAAGAGGAGAGGCGAGTTAATGACCATACGTGACGACAAGCTCGACCTCGTCTCCTTCCTTCCCTCCACCCAGAGGTTCGGGGGTGGCGGTGATCGCTTTGTCCTTGCTTGGACCCCAGCCTCACGCTCAGGCCGCTGTGGGGGCGCTGGCCCGGGCTGGTGGGGAGAAAGCTGGGGGAGCCAGGGGCGGTGAATGAATTCCTAAACAAACTCTCCCCTGACACATCACTAAAAATAAGTCTGCTTACATGCACAACACATTTGGGACTGGTAAACTGAACTCTCTGCTTCATCCTCTCTAGAGACTAGACGTTTCAGCTTTTAGAGAAAATAAAATGCAGGTGCGACCACGTGGAGCCCAGTGGGTAGGAACTTTTGATGTATGTGATAACGGCGCACCTGCCAAGAGGTTAAGGAATCGCAGAGTGCACAGCCACGGGTGGACAGGCCAGCGTCCTTGGTCCAACGCTGATAAGGCTCACTTGGGCATTGCCTTATTTAGTCAGGCTGCTCTGCCCGGAGCCGGGCACGGTGACAACTGCGTAAGCTGCGCCCGGCTCTCTCCTCCCCGTCGCTGGTGCTGACACACCAATTAAAAAGGCTCTCTGGGATTTAAACAGCCTCTCGCCTTTCCGAGTAGCAACTTCTCTACAAAGAATAACGATATCACAAATAAACCCTGCATGTGTCTATTTGCTTGGCGATGAATTCTCTAAGGAACGCTGAAAACTAAATTCCAGCTCTTAGGGCTTTCTTGCTGCCAACCCTGAACAAATGATGATGTTATATAAGGTGATTCTATTGCGTTGGCTAACTTGCATATTTTCTTCATAAACCACTATTATTACTGTTTCTTTTGTCTTCGTGTGTGTGTGTGTGTGTGTGTGTGAGCAATGCTCGTGTTTAGCAAAATTTTTTTCTTTCTTTTTTTTTTTTACAAATTCAAGGTTTGCAGTACCCCTGCGTGGAGTAAGCCCACGGGCACCATTTTCCCAACAGCACTTGTTCCCTTTCTATGTGTTCACATTTTGATAATTTGCACAATATTTTAAACTATTTGATTATTATTATATCTGTTATATTGAGCTGTGATCAGTGATCATTTTTTATTTTATTTTTTCCATAACCATTTATCACTCCATGCCCTCTTCCACCTCCACGCACCCTGCCCCCAAGTCACCACACTGTTGTCCAGGAGGTTTTTTTCTCCTCAATCCTTCAGGTGCCCCCCCCCCACACACACTATTTCTAACTGTATTATTAAAAAACAAACAGGTATTAAGTATTGGAGACAGCCTGATCTATCAATAACTTGCTCTAGACCCGACTCTGCTCTCAATGAATCGTATACATCTTTACCTACATACACACATATGTATATGCACATAAACCACTCTATATGTAAATTATTTTCTACAAGAAGACTAGCATGTGAGCCAGGTGTAATTGCTGATAAATGAGGACGATTTCTAGGTACTAATATGGAACACATTCTATATATATTGCTAATTAAAAAAAACCCCAAACCCAACAGGGTACACAACAGTGTATTGTGGGCTAAAATCCTTCATCTGCAATTCCAACATCTGAAAAACTTTAAAAGCCAACATTTTGTTTTTAAGGAGCTTAGGGCCAAACTTATTTGACAATGGCACTGGAAGGTAACTGGAAGGAAGCTATTTGTGGTTCTGATTTATCCCCCTCTGTGTGAACCCTGCCTCCTTAGAGAATGAATGTGCTCGATTACCGGGTGCTGCTCAGACCCTGTGGCGGTGTTGTGCAACTGATGCTCTACGCACCATGTTACTTTTCTAAAATCCAATATGGTGCATTCTAAAACATACCTGGACCCAAAAGGTTTGGAAAGCAATTATGGACGTGTGGTATGCAACCATATATGTCAAAGGGGATAAAATGTATATTGGTGTGTAGACACATCAGAAAAATTTTATAATGATACCAATAACATTGCTTATCTTCAGGGAAAGGAAACAGCTGGAATTAGGAGTGGGAGGGAGATTTATCACTAAGTCTACCTCAGTGATGGCGAACCTTTTGAGCTCGGCGTATCAGCATTTTGAAAAACCCTAACTTAACTGTGGTACCGTGTCACATATAGAAATTTTTTTGATCTTTGCAATCATAGTAAAACAAAGACATATTTTTGATATTTATTTTATATATTTAAGTGCCATTTAACAAAGAAAAATCAACCAAAAAAATGAGTTTGCGTGTCACCTCTGACACGCGTGTCATAAGTTCGCCATCACTGGTCTAGACCATTTTGCAACTTTAAAATTTTGAACCATAAACATGTGCCATCTATTAAAACATAAACAACATTAAAATGAAAAAATCACCAATTCTTCCCTGACCAGGAGGCTCGGTTGGTTGGAGTGTCATCCGTGCACGGAAAGGTTTCGGGTTCCATTCCTGGTCAGGGCACAACCCTAGATTGCTGGTTTGACCCCGCGTTGGGGCGAGTACAGGAAGCAACTGATTAATGTTTCTCATAACGATGTTTCTTTCTCTCTCTTGCTCTCTCTCTAAAAATCAATATAAATGTGTCCTTGGGTGAGGACTAAAAAACTCACGAATTCTAAGTACAGGACAAGAGCCTCATCTATTTAAAATATATCCTGTTACCCAGTCTTCAGTAAACAGCGTTTCACACCCATTGCCAATGGATCCCTTCCACCAGCCTTCCTTAGTACCTGTGAATTTCAGCTTCTCTTGACTCTCATTTTAAGCATGTCCAGGTCTTTCCCATGCTGCTGTCTTTTCCTTTGAACTACAAAGAGTCCTCATTTAACGTTGTTTATAGGTTCTGCGACTTTAACCGATTTCACCACAGGCTCACTGATATAAACAGAGTTCAGTGCCTACGGCAATCTCATCAATGTCATAATGAAATGACATTATACGAGGTTCTGCTGTACTGCTGACTGTTCATTTCTTAAATAAAGCTTTTGTGTCCCTAACCCACATGTGGCTTCTTCAATTGGATCTGAAACTCTATAAAACTCATGTAACTGGCTAGATACACGCTTACTTATTTGTCCTTGCCTTTCGATTTCCATGGAATTTCACCAAAGTACAGATAAAATTAACTTTAAAATTTTTACTTGGCACAGTTTTTCTTACATTGGTGGTTAATTATACGGTGTGTCTATCTGGTCTTCCTAATGAGCCCCTGGGGCCCACCTAAGTAGTGAGTGATAAATATAAGCTAAATTGGATTAAGCTTATAGAACAAAAATCATTTCCCAGGAAGGCTCTACAATGAAAAGGAAATGGGAAAAATAATCAAGGCAAGTTTCTGAAGACTTAAGTGCCACCTGTAATGGCTGTGAGAAGTAGGGCCCCGGGCTGATGGAAATTATTCTGAGATTACAATTTCCAAGTGCTGATTCGTGCACGGATGGCGGAGAAAGCCTAGTTACTTTTGGTGCCTTTGCCTCCGCAAGAAGTGGTCTAATAAGAATTACTGTGAGTTAAAAATTGCATTTGTTCCATGTGATATTAAACTAACAAGTTATTTACTGATTTTAACGAGTCCCAAAGGACTAAACTAGGAATCAAAATTTTCAAAAATCATGGGCTACTAAATTTAGAAATAACACCATCCTTATCTTTCTTAGAATCCTTGGAATCAACTTCCAAGCGATTTCTGAAAAGGTCAACATATCTGATTTAACAATTAGTCCAGTTTCTCCTTTTTAAGGCAGATCTCAGAGGCTTTTGAAGAGTGAAATTCCATGCTGTGCAGTACGATTTCCCTCCGACTATGCATTTCATTCAGTTCCACTGCTCTGGCATTGGTAACAAACCTTTGCATCCAAAGCCAAAAATAAAAACGACATTTTCTCCCCTTTTTATCCTTAAAAATTAATCCTAGTAAAGAAGTTTACGTACAAAGCATGTTGATATGATTACAAGATAAAGGCAAATCATCTACCTAGTTTTCAAAACAAATATATAGTCGTTTTAACTGATAACCATAGACTTTTTTTTTTAAGCCAGAAAAATCTTGGCAAGAACTCTAAGTCACCCTTTTACTTTACAGATGAAAAGCACCAAGCCCGGGGAAGTCACATCTCATCGTCTGTGTTCCATCCGCTAAGCACTGCGAGGCGTACAATTATTAATAACTGGCTGGACTGAAAGAAGCAAGTGCCTATGCATAGAGAGTCTAATAAGTATGGCAACCTACCTGCACCCTATTCCCGGGGAGCACAGGAAGATGGGGGGAGTTGGAGGAGGTGCCCGAGAGGGTTTGGCCGAGAGAGGTTCATCTTCCCGCCCACCTACCTCGTGGGTTGCTAAGCCTCCGGCGCCTTCTCCAGCAGGATTTTGGCGGCACCAGTACTTCCCCCCTGTAGTTGGCTGTTTACTTGTTTGCCTCACCTAGAGGGTGAGCGCTGCCTTGGAAAACCCATTTCTCAAACATGCATAATGGCATGTCAACACCCATGAAGTGAACTTGATCTACAAATGATGTGAGGGTACAGAGGGGCCAAGTAGAGCTGGATATCCAGGGCGGTGGATGGTGGGGCTAGAAGCAGGAAAAGTAGAAAAGGGGGTAGAGCAGTGATGGCGAACCGATGACACGCGTGTCAGAGGTGACACGCAAACTCATTTTTTGGGTTGATTTTTCTTTGTTAAATGGCATTTAACTCTATAAAAGAAATATCAAAAATAATCAAAAGGTTCGCCATCACCGGGGTAGAGGGATGCGAGCAGAAAAGCAAGAAAAAAGCAAGAGGCAGAAGTTAAGAGGCAGGGAGCAGGTGAGCTTTTTGAGAACACGCTTAACCAAGAAGGTGAAGCAGAGAGTGGAGGCCGGGGACAATTTCTCCAGGAGAGTATGAGTGTATGCGCTCTTCTTAGTCAACACCAAACCAACAGAGGTCATGCGGCAACAGACTTCCATCATGGTCACAACAGTCTTAGGTTATTTCAATCATCTTCGCTTCACATGTTTTCATTAAGAGCTAGGGCATATCTTAATGGTACAGGGCTGACCTGGCCTTAGGCGCATCTCTCAAGCTTCTTTTGTGCATGGACTGAGGATATGTCCCGAAAGTTTGCTCCTTGGCCAACATGGACTCAGTCACACGTGGCGGAAGTGGATGAGCCATCAGAAAAGAGGCTGCCACGTGAACTCTGAAAGACCCCACAAACCAGTCCAAAGAAATACACCCCTACTCTCCCACAGGACCAAGAAACCATGCTGCCTTCAGTAGGGGAAAACACATTTTCTATAGAAACTTTATTTGAGAAGATGGGGCAATAGTGGAGTTAGATCCGATTTCATTTCTTTACAGGATTAAAAGGAAATAACCAACTATTTCAGCTTATCAACATAAGTGCCGCCATGGCAGCGAGCATCTGTATCCATCACCAAGATGCCGCCAGCTACGGTGTGGTCCCCTTTAGAGAAAGATGATAACATACATCTTCTAAGCAAGAACAACAAGATGGTCTAACGGATTTGTAGTGATAATTCAAGCTTTGATATTTTTTAAAAAGGATCTAACCCCAAAGGCATTTAATTGAAAAAATGTACACGCATCACAAATATGCAGAAGCTCTGTGGGCCTTGCGTATATCATGAGAAGTTCTCTGCTGTAACTGCTGCTGTGCCCACACCCACTTTACTTTTTGCTCTACTTTGAACACCTCCCCCTCCCCACCCCCATTTCTGCCTGGCAAATCCTTCTTATGGTTTGAGATCCAACTGTAACCTCCTCCCCATGAGACCTTTCCCGATGCTCCCACGTGGATAAAGTAGCCTTTGCTTTAAAAACTTTATCCAGCCCCGAGAAGACAGTGAAAAACTGACTGGCCCACAGCACTCATGCCTCACCGTGCATCACAGTGACTTGCTGTATTTCGCTCCTGGGGCACAAGGTGCTGGACAGCGGGGTTATGTCCTGCTCACTTCTGCACTGACCATGCTCTCACGAAGCATCGACAAGTTCACTGTGGTCCAGGTCAGTGGCGTAGGGCTTCCATGAATTGTCATGCACTCATGGCATGCGGGCCTGTGGGTACTGACTCTCCCTACTTTTACCCTATTCTTCTGATGCCATTTTGCAAATGACAAGTGACCTAACTGTATAGGGGAAAAGTCTGGTTTCAGGTACTTCCCTAAAGCCTAAACAGACTCACTGAAGAAAGGATATAATACGACCTTAATAATCTTATGGTAGACTTGCACACTTTCTTACATTAATTAAACAGAAAGGTATTATAAGGAGCATTTTCTACCTCATGTTAATGTTACTTTCTCACACTTCCAAGTCCAGCTATTTCTTCTGAACTAGTTGATTGAAATAATGAGGTGGGAATATAGCCATGCAAGGATATAGGTGGTCAACTGTGCAAATCCTGTTATGCAAGGCAAGACCCAGGACAAAGGCACAGGTGTTCTGCTCAGAGCTGTTTAAACGTCCCAAGCGGATGGCACATGGTATGAGCCAGGCTGATCCGAGCCTCCACAGGAAACCTGCATCGCAAAAACCCGTGCTCTGGCCACAGTGTGCACACACCTGGAGTGGCCTCAGGCACGTCACACAGAGGTGCGTCCTGTTCACCACTGGCTGGGCTTCTCTTCGTCTGTGTGACGCATTAGGAGAAAACTGTTCCTCCTACTCCAGACCTCGGGGGAGAATCTCTACAGCTCTCCTTCTCAGAGACCGAGGAGTGCCAATGGATGCCAACCCAATCACTGAACATAGATGTCACCCGAACTTCACAACAACCTTGGGTAATGGCTCACAGGCACGACCATGTCCTCGGGTATGGCCAGTGAGGCAGCGGGGAATGACGTCATCCCAAATCTCTCTCTGCGCCCATAATGAGTCAGTGCTCAGGCTGCAGTGCTTCCTGGTGCCACTCCAAACCCGACACGTGCCAACTCATGGAAGTGCCCGTTCCTACCCTGTGAGGAGGCTCTAGGAACTACCATGCCCATTGCACAGAGGAGGAGGCTAAAGCTTGGGGAGGTCAAGTTGTTTGCTTGAGGCCACTCAGCTAAAAAGTGACCGAGCCAAGACTTAACTACCATACCGTAATACAGAAAGGCTTCCAGAGAATTCCCTGCACCTCCCTGGGCACACATCAGGCTGCTGTATTAAAGATTTATTTAAGTTTTCTCCCTGAAGTTCTTGGCCATGCGCCAGCTCATGCTCACTTCTTCCCCGATTTTCCCGAAATGATACTGAATTTGAGCTGACTTCGGACCAGACTGGCCAAAGAGAAGAGGCAGCATTTATCACACTTGAAACTATGGGACAGAGCCAGGCACACACCACACCTATGACATATTTTTGCCAGAAAGAGGAGAGTTTGGACCCAACTGTTGGAAGACACTGGGGCCAATGGACAGGCATTTCGATCTTGGCCTGGGAGCCGGGGGGCTGGGGGACACGTGAACACAGTAGGGGACATAGTAGGGCACAGGGTGGGCCGCACTAACCTCTTTACTATCTCAGATTCGGCTTCCACAACACAACACAGACCTCCCTCTGGTCTGGACTGAGGGAGTGATGGGGGTGCCGCCCGCACGTCTGAGGGAGCTCCCTCCACCGTGGGAGTCCTGGGAGCCGCTAGAATGGAGAGCAACAGGATGGGAGCAACCAAGCGGCTGGGAGGGGAGTCACGTGACCGGTGACCTGCCTTCTCTCCAATGCACCTCTTTCAAGCTGATAAAAGGCACCTCCCCATCCACCTCTCCAGCTGCAGCTCGAAGGGAAGCATGTGAACTCTGGCCAGGTAGACGGATGGGAGCCAAGACGAAGTCAGCCACAGGGAATGAAACGGGGCCAACCGCAGCCTGGCCAGACCTGCCCTGACCCACAGGACTCCGTGGGCACCCACCCTCTCCCCCAAGGATCCCCCCGCGTCCCGGCAACAAACCTCTTTTCTGGTGATGCCCCTGCCCCCACCTCCGCGTGGCTCAGGGTTCATTTCCAGCGGCGCAGCTACTTGTTCACGGATCCATCTCTGTCACAAGGTTATAAATTCCCTGGAGGACAGGGGCCATGTTTTTCTCATTTTGGTCTCTCCCAAGCCACCAACTCTACTTGCTTGACACAGAGCAGGCATTCATTCACGGTTGACATGACTACAGCATTTACTCTGACATGAAACAGTAAGCATCCTCATTCCACTTCAAATGTATTCATTACCCCACGATAATCCTGTGAGGAACTATCACTGCTTTCTCCCATGGGGCAGGTGAAGGAGCGTGGGACGTGGGAGGGTTAAGCCGTTTGCCTGAGTCCCAGCACTGGGTTGTGGTGTAGAGGAGTCCCCCGCTTTCTCTGGATACAAACCAAGGCCCCCAGTGGATAGCTGAAACCACAGATAGCACCGAACCCTATAGATACTGTGCATTTTCCCCTATACGTACAAGGCCCTTTCCACTTAATGGAAGCATTTTAGGTCCTCTCTATTTGGCATGTCTGAATTGCCAGCATCTTGTGATTGGGGCATTATAATATTTTTTTAAAATATTTTTATTGATTTCAGAGAGGAAGGGAGAGAGGGAGAGAGACAGAAACATCAATGATGAGAGAGAATCATTGATCGGCTGCCTCTTGCACGCCCCACAGTGGAGATTGAGCATGCAAGCTGTGCCTGTGCCCTGACCGGAAGTTGAACCATGACCTCCTGGTTCATAGGTGGACGCTCAAATACAGCCACTCCAGGTGGGCATGATGTAGGGACATTATTAAGTAAAACGGGTTGCTTGAACACAAGCTCTGTGATGACCCATCTGGCTACTAAGTGACTGACAGGCAGAGAGCATCTACAGTGCGGAGACACTGGACAAAGAAATGAGTCATGACCTGGGCAGGGCAGAGCTGGACAGCACGAGATTTCATCACGCTTCTCAGCATGGCACGTAATTGAAAACGTATGAATTGTTTATTTCTGGAATTTTCCGTTTCATGGTTTTGGACCACCGTTGACCACAAATAACTGAAACTGTGGAAAGCAGATGGGGGTGGGGTGGGGTGGATACTACATGGTCCTAACCACTAACTGCTAGGACTGCCTCTCTGTGCCCTGGGTCTACATGAATATAAATAACAATAGTGTTTCAGCAGGGAAGAAACCAGCAAGAGCTTTTAATCCTCCAGCTTTGCCCTGGCAGCCACCTCTGCTTGGAGAGCCCTTACTCTCCTTTCTATTCCTGGAAACACCTCCTTGTGTCCTCAAGGCTGCTCAAGAGTCACCCCTTGAAGTCTCCCATGGTCCCTCCAGGTGTTTTGGGACACTCTGGGTCAGTCTATATATGTGTATGTATATATACATATACATATACATATCTAACTAAAATACATATATGGTATATATCATATATCATTAGGCCCATATCCTACCCATTTCTAGTTATACACATACTATAGCCTTCAGAATCAAACCCGGGACCCTTCAGTCCGCAGGCCGATGCTCTATACACTGAGCTACTGGTTTTCTTCTCAATCTCCTGCCCCAGCATAGGAGGGCAATAGCGGTTTCTTTGAAATACTCAGCATGGAGGCATTCAACAATTGTTGTCCTATCAGTTTATTTACTAACTATTAAGTGCTATTTGTTGGGTTAGGGACATTCACATACACTAATCTCATTTAATTCTCCCAACTTCCTGTGAATTGCCAGGTACCAAGTCACTCCATTTGGGGGATGAGACATCTGAGACTTAAACAATATTTAATTAGCCAATATTTAAATGAAATCTCTCACTTTAGCTGCATCTAGTAAGTCCCCAGAGTCATTTTAGCATCCTCATCACCAAACACGGGGTGGGGGGGGGGGCGGGCAGTGCCATGAGGGAGATTCGGGTGTCCTCCCTCAGGGCACCTGCAGATGGGTCTCTTGGTGCCTTGCTCCTGGGCCCTGATCTGAGCCTATTCAGGAAGAGGGTTCAGTCTCCAGGTCACCAGTCACCTCCTTTCACTCAGTCTCACTGACCACAGAGGACTTTCCATAATGAGCGATCATTTCCATTAAACTGAGTAACTATTACGCGGTGACCTCCATATAGAGATTTTACATATATATGATGTATTGTGATATATATGAATTGAGAAATCCATTTAGATCTTAGCCTTGCACTGCAGATTCAAAATCTCTAAGAAAGAATACCAACTCAAATATGACAAGTCAATGAAAACCAAGTATTTAGAGTACCTAGAATGTCTTGACATCTGTGCTAGGTTCCATGCAAGGTATAACAAACAGAACGGGTCGTATTAGCTACACAGCAGTGGTTCCCACAGGGGGCAATTTGATTTTTAAGGGGGGGGGCAATTTGAGAATGAGTTATTTAACAGTAAATTTTTTGCATTTCTTATGGTTCTAGGGGCCTCATATATAGTATATAAATATATATATAGTGACATATTCGTGCATTTCAGTTCTCTATTACATTTTGAAACTTGAAACTTTATTTGCTATTTTTTCATATCACTTCATATTATTATTATTATTTTTTTTAACAATTTCTTCCTCAGCATTTCAACTGTCCTTTTGTTCTTTTATTTTTTCTATTTCATGGATGCTGTGTTCTTTGGAAGCTTGTTTAGATCAAAGTAATGGCCTTTTAGGCTTCCTCCATGTGAACAGCAGTTTACTTTTTGAATAAGAATTATATGTCATGGGGGGGCGGTTGTGCATCAGGATTTTAGAGATGCTTAGGTGGGCCTGGCCAAAAAAAGGTTGTGAACCACTGCTGTACAGTAACTAGAATAATAAAAGCATCATACGCTAATTAGACTGGACAGCCAAACGACCTTCCGGATGTCCTTCCAGACGACCTTCCAGATGAAGCCGGGGTTGCGAGGGCTGAGGCAAGCTGCCGTGGCTGCAAGGGCCAAGCCCCTTGCGCGAATTTCGTGCATTGGGCCTCTAGTATACTAATAAACAGAATAGGCCACTGAAGTCTAAAAAACGATCTATTCATATCATTTTCTTCTCAAGCGTCGCATAAGTAAACATTTTATTCTTACTAAAAATGATTCCAGCTAGCTTTAGATTTATGCTTAATTATCAGGGAAAACTTAGTAAGTCTGTATAGCTTTGCTATTCATTAGTTCAGTCCTTATTAATTCAGAGTTCTTTTTTTTTTTTTTTAGAGTTCTAAAAAGTATTTAGAATTTAAGCAAGCAGAATTTCATACTTATTCTAGAGGTTGAATGGAAGGGGTAAAGGAAAAATTGAAAAAAGAGAAAAAGAAATGCTGCAAATGCCATGAGAAAATCCAGTTATGCACAGCCTCTTTTAAGTTCCTAAAGGTCTTTATACTTATTTGGTACAAGGACTATCATTATATCAATTTGCCTAAAAACTTTTTTTTCTACAAAGAAATCCCTTTTTAATTTCCATGGCTTGAAAACTTAAGCTTTTACATCTCTGGCTGATTCAGAGTCCTCCTACAGACAAACATATAAAGCATGACTCAGTGTAACCCATGATTTTTTTTTGTTGTTAATCCTCACCCGAGGATATTTCCCCCATTGATTTTGAGAGTGGAAGAGAGGGGGGTAGAGATACACAGAGAGAAACATCAATGTGAGCGAGACACAGCCATTGGTAGGCCTCCCACATGTCGGGGATTGAGTCTGCAACCGAGGTGCATGCCCTTGTCCGGAATCAAACTCAGGACCCTTCAATCTGCAGGCTAACGCTCTATCCACTGAGCCAAACTAGCTAGGGCTGTACCCCATGACTTTGAAAGAGCAGTTCATACCCGAAGAGCACGTAATCTAAATAGTTTTGTATTTTGATTCATTTAAGAGGTGTTTGCCACTTAGTAAAAGTACTTTTTCTTTTCATATTTTCCTGTTTTATGAGTAATAAGAACAGGGTTGATGGACTAGAACAGAACAGACATGTAACCAGATTTCTCTAAACAGGAAAATCAGACTGCTCAAGAGAGACCCCTGTATCTCATCCACACCCCATACCCGCCTGTCTTCTAGCAGGAAGGGGACTTCTCACACTCGGCTGAGCAAGGGGGTCCTTTCAAGCAGAGAGTTGCCACTAAGGATTTGCAGAGAAGCCGGACTGTCGGCGGGACACGCCAGCTCCCGGGGGCTAGACAAAGGTGACAGGTCAGAGCAGGGACCAGGGAAGGCCGTAGATGGTATCATGGAACATAATACAAAAAAACCCCCCAAAAACCCAGACCCCTGGGACCCCCTTGGTTTTGATCATAAGCTGAATCCAAGTGCTCTTTGTGGGCCCCCTAACTCACCCACTGTTCTCCACGCTACCTCCCTACTCCACGCACGTAACACACCTACGCATGTCCTCCTGTAGTGCAGCTCTGGATGACAAGGTCTGGGGCCCGAAATTAGCCACTGCAAAGCTTCCACATTCTTTATTTAACTACAAAGACAGGTATCTCCACGCAAGCCATGTCTGTGCTCATTCTCTTGATCCATTTTTGCACACACAGTAACTAATAAAAATGAAAGATGCCTTTTCGAAGGCAAAGGAAGTCAGAGACGTTCATTTCATTTGTTTATATGGACTTCGTCCAAAACAAAAGTGAGCGTGAGGATTCCATGAAAGCTCTGAGGACCCTGTGGCTGACTAGTTAGATCAAGCATGTCAAACTCGCGGCCTGTGGACCGCGTGCCTCGTTTATTTGGCCCGTGTTAGCCTTTGAGTTTGACATGCTTGAGCTAGATACTGCAATGGCTACTCTATTAACAAAGTAAATTTAAAAAAAGGGGGGGGATTTGTTAATTTGGTTTGATTTTTAAATCATGGAGTTATGCAAATAGATATGTTAGTTCTAACCACACTCAAACCTGGTTCAGTACCTTGTCTTAGATTAGTTTCGTGTGTTTTAGGATAAAATAATTCCCTGCTTCTTTCCACACATGGGTCACTATCCTGGAAGATTCCTTACAAATTTCTCTACCCCAGCCCTCTCTACTCGCTTTCCGAACAACTTTTTATTATGGAGGACAACATAAATCTTTGGTTTGGATGTTTTCCTTTCCTTACATGCACAAGCCTGAGAGTGACCATTCTTACAGGATTCTCATCTCTTGTTTTTTTTTCCTCCTTTAAATGCCCATGAGTCAAAAGATTCCTTATCCTCCTCCCCAAATGTCTCCACCATAATTCACGAGCCCTTGTGCTCTGAGCTAACGATGCTCAGATCCTTAGTGTTTTAACTCCCTTGGACAAAACCAGCTGCATATTTGCAAATTTCAAGGGTCCAGTTCTTTACGGCTGGACACATTTATTCCTGTCCTTCACGGTTCTGTCCCAGCTGCTGCCGGGATCCACCCCTGTGCACGGCAGCGCGAACCATTCTCCTCAGATGTTGTTCTGCTCATGTTACTCACTCGCTGGGAACTCAGGCGGCTTCCACTTGCGCGTTGCATAACACCTGATGGTGTTTTCAGCTCCTTGAGCAGTCAGCGCCCTTATCTAATTGTCCTCCTCTCTCCCCATGACTCAGCTGTGCTCACACCACGGCAGAGCACCACACTTAGATGACACGCACCAGCAGCGGGGTGCACAGCCCACCAGGGGGCTGAATACACTTCTGTGCACACGTTTGTAAGACTTCTCAAAACGAGGAGGAAGCTCTACAGTCTGAATCATACAAAAGCGTTATAACCAGCATCTCCAGCCTCCTACTTTCCTGATGTGTGTATTCTTTTCTACAAACCAAAAGCATTCATTTTCAGGAATCTTAGACTAGCACCACCGTTCTCCACAGATGTACTGCCTTTCTGGATCATCTCTCCTGGTGGCAGGATGAGGGTGTCTGCATACGAAAGACCCCCATTTTCCAGGTTCTGTAGGCAATGGGAGTCGCTAGGACACAGAACACTAGGAGAAGAGTAATAAGGCCATGAGCTCACAGTAAGACCTCCAGCAAGGTACAAGGACAGTCCTGCCCACGGATAATGAGCAGTGCTGGGCTATATTGCCTCCGAGCGATTTTCATTCTCTTCAGCTTCTGAGTCACCAGACACGCTGTCCTTCCCCCACCTGGCAAAACCCCCGTCTGCCCCTGTGACAAAATCATGCCTTCGCTCCCCTTCAAAATATTGCCCAAGGCTCCGATTCTCTATGAAATCATTCCAGACCAATTCCATCTGGCACCAGACCCACCAATTATACTAGGAACCCCTCCATATTCATGCTGTCTCCAATTTTTCTCCTTTTTCTCATTACTCGGCATTTCTTCAGGGCCAGCATTCATACGCACGCATGCTCACGTAGACTCGTCTACACACATGTTTACACAGACCCTGCGTGTGGGGGATGGTCATTTGAGACTTTATTTTTCTTTCCTTTTTTGGCTTACGCCTTCTATTTCCCTTGAAATATCTTTAAGATCTTATTGGGCACCAAATACGGCGGAGGCTCTGGAACGGTTATAACTGTTACCAATATAGCAACTGTAATTAAAGAAAACTTCTCAACAATAAAGTTTCGTAACAACTCTAACACCACAAAATTAACACATCACTGAAGGTTCTGAAGGGAAAAAAAAAATCCCAAAATATGCTTTCTTTTCCCTCATTTTCGTTTATGCAATGAAACCTTAGTGACGGCTCACTCCTTAATCAGATTCTCATCATTCCAACAATAGGCTCAAAGTTATTTCAATTTAGTGAAGCGCAAGAAGAATAAGATCATCTTGAAAAATGCTTTTACTATCAACTTTGTTCAGTAACATGAAAAAAGAAAAACCCACCCAAGAAGTTACGTCAAAAGCCTTTGAAAGCGCTTTCTGAACAAGTCAACCTACTCCCTTTCAATTTCTGTAAGACGGACCATTTAGAGAATTCTGGAAACCTGCATGGAGCCAGGCAGAGCACTAGGAAGTGAAGGGCCGGCAGTGACCTCTCTTATTAACTACTTCCTGTGGGTTTAAGATATCTGTGTGCAGCTCTAAGCTTATGGAGGCGTGGGCCCAGCTTCCTCCCTTCCTCCCCCTCCAGGCCCAGCGCAGCCCTGAGTGTGCACGTGGTGCACAGTAACTCTGAGAAGATCAGGGCCATTGCTTGGTGACCTGCGCTCCTTACGAGTCCTTCAACATGGCTGGTCTGTGGTAATTTGGGTTCTGTTCCCGACAATTGACACAGGGGACACTGTCCCTTTCAGCCCACCCTCCTCGGGTTGCGGACACACCTGGAGTTGGAAGAGTAAACGGTCAGCGATGTTTCACTATGTTTGCTTACTGACTAATTTCCATCAGAAACATCGCTGGAATTGGCCTGTGACTTCAGCTTCAAAAGCCACGCAAATGGAGGGGAGGTCGCCCGGACTCGGGCTTTCTGACAAACAGGCCTAGTTGCCCACTTCCTCAGCCCCACTCCTTGGGTGAGGACTTATGGACTAGAGTAAGAGACTCAGAAAGATTACGTGTTTAATATGCTTGACAAAACGCCCCCATGTTCGGGAATGAATGAACCTTTTCACTAACATTACTGAGGGCCATCGCAATATCAGACACTAGTACAGGGGTGGGCAAACTTTTTGACTCGAGGGCCACAATGGGTTCTTAAACTGGACCGGAGGGCCGGAACAAAAGCATGGATGGAGTGTTTGTGTGAACTAATATAAATTCAAAGTAAACATCATTACATAAAAGGGTACGGTCT
>NW_006293700.1:3879329-3886070 GCF_000327345.1 Myotis davidii
ATTCATTTCAAACGGGCCGGATCCGGCCCGCGGGCCGTAGTTTGCCCACAGCTGCACGAGTATCTAAGATTCGCCTCCATCCCTTACCCACCACTTCTGGTCCATCAATTCCTGTAAGTTTTACCCTTTGCCTCTCTACCACCCTGACCTTGACTGGGTTCTTTATCCTCTCCTCCACAGGCCAGGCCTTGGGTCTTGGCCCCTTTAACTCCATCGCAAAGGCTGATGGCTCCCTTCAAATCCCTTTAAAGACTCCCCAAGGCCATCAGTAGAAAATGAGCTGCCAAAGCTTCATGATCTCATTCCTATCAAAACTCAAGCTACACTTACTGACCGTGAGTGTGCCTAAGAGTAACCTGGGACGCTCTGGGCCTTGCCCCGAGAAAGGTTAATGTAGCACTGGGTGGGTGGGTTGGGGGGGTGGGGCAAGGATTTTTAGGAACCCCTTGAGATGTGCTGCAGGGGGTGGTGGCCTGCACCTGGAGAAACACTGTCTCCGAAGGCCTGGAAGAGCTTACCGCAGGGTTAGGCAACGGACAGGGGCTGGGGGTGAGGCATTCAGGCACAGAGAGACGCTCATGCAAAGAGCCCCAGACAGTGTCTGTGACAGGCTCACCCAGGCTGGCTTAGGTACTTGGGGGGTGGAGTCCCCCTGACCTGCAGCCCCACCGTGCTCACAGCACCTGCCCAGCTGCAGAGAAGCGCTACCGACCCATCAGCAGGGTATTCGTGCTTCACGGCAGGTTTTGTCTCTGATTCATCTCTGTATGCCTAGGGCCTACTGCCATGTTTGGACAGAGCTGACACTAAATAAATGTTTGCCAAATGATGTTCTTTAGCATAATAATTTGCAAGGGTGATACTCTGTTCTACTCTGTTGCCAAGAAAGAAACAGGCCAGCGGATCTTGCTCACTGGGTGGGTCCCTTCAGCACAAATCTTCGAAAGCATATATTTCACAAATTCAAGTGCAAATATTCTGATACTCGAGTTGCATTATTCAAAGGCAACACATTTCTGGTCACTTAATGTGAGAACTGCTTTATTTGTGCTTCTTAAAAAGAGCTGTTTCTAACATCATCTGCATACAATTCCGTCCCTGGCCTCCTCAGTATCTCTGTTCCGCAGAGTTCTGGTCTGAGCTCCATATGAATAGTGGAAATATTTTTGCATCCTAGGCCCGTGTTCCCTGTGATCTTTGCGGCCAGCACCTCAAAAATTCAAGAAGTCAAAAATCCATTGCAAACTCATCTTCCTCTTTAAACCCGTACCTTACTCTCAGGTCCGTATGTGAATCAACAGGACCACCGCCTGTTGGTGGGCCATCCAGAAC
The DNA here is from genome assembly GCF_000327345.1 of Myotis davidii. Lineage (NCBI taxonomy): Eukaryota > Metazoa > Chordata > Mammalia > Chiroptera > Vespertilionidae > Myotis > Myotis davidii. The sequence continues at coordinate 3,880,662 of NW_006293700.1, forward strand.
TACACTGGCTTCCTTGTCTAGGTCCACCGCACGCATTCAACCAACCATCAAGTCCGATTGAGCCTGCTTGGGAGGCTCTCGTCCAACATTTGCTTTTTTCCATCGTCACTGCCATCGCTTAGCTCAGCCCATGGACGCTCCCCTAGTCTGCTAGTTAGCAGATCACGACGTCATTTTTCTCCAGGTCTCTCTCTCCTTACTCTTCCCTAACCCAATACTACCTGTAACCAAAGCGATCTTTCTAAGTCTGACCAGGTAATTCCTGTTTAAGACTACTAAAAGCCCTCCCCTGTCTTGAGGATAATGTCCAAACTTCCCCTTACTGGTCAGTGAGGTTGCTTCTCCACCTCATCTCTCAATACCCCTACCTTGCACTCTCTTTGCCAACCGTGCCCAATATTTTACAGTGACCCAAACACACGTGGGCTGTTGTTCTGGGCACGCTTCTCCATCTTTTGGAGAACAGGTGCACATCCTTTGGTTCTCATGTTGGATACCACCTGCAAAATCATGCCTCCATCCCCAGGCTATGATGAAGCTCCTCCTACGGGCTACCTAACCTCACGGCTAGGTGCCAATCATCCGACAGGTGATTAAATATTTTCTCTGTCCCAACTAGACTCTATCATAGGAAGGACTAGGTCCCAATCATAGTTTTACATTTACATAGTATGTAATCAATTAATGTCACAAAGAGGCGATTAAAATCAATGTTTCACTGGGTTTAAGAACCAAACCTTATCAAAAGGGCTGAGCATCCAAACCACAGTGCTAACTAACATGTAACTGATGACAGACAGGGCTAAAGTACCACCCGTCCAGGGCATTTGCATCTTTCCAAGGTCATCTATCAGTCCAGAGCTGAACTGATTCTCTATTCACTGGGACGAGCAAGAGGGGGTGGGAACCAGTGACAGGTAAACCCGCCACCTGGTGCTCCTCCCTTCGACTCTTGAACCCTAAACTCTAGCTTTTATGGGATATCTCAACATGTTTTGACTAATAGGCCTTCCATAGGACGCTCAAACCTGGGCCCTAATGGATGGACGCAAATGTATGAAATCTTGATAGACTAACTCAAAAAGACTCTGACACCGATGCAAAAAGTTAAACACTGGCAGACTTCTAGGCCAAGCAATCGAGATCAAAATTTGATTGACCTGCTACAGTAAAATTCAGCAAAATTTTTACCTTACTTGAAAGTTTTTAAAAACGCACACAATTATTTGTTAAGCTCTGGCATAAGTGACTGTTTTAAAGACGCTAGAAAGTGAGTGTGTTTTCCTTGGCTTGAGTCAGTTTCTTTTGGCACACGGGGGAATGCTAAGAAGATTGGACTTCAAAGAGTTGCACTATTTTGGAGGCAGTCTTGATTCCTTACATGTTAATTAAATTTCTGATAAAGCAGCTTATTTTGAACTGAGTATATTATCCAAATAAATGGGAAACACCGACTAAGATAGAAGGGCAACATTATTAAAAGCTTATTTGGTTAATTCTCAGGAGGCTGTTGTACTAAAGCTGAATGACTTACATAAATACCTTCGGCATTTGTTGGATCCTGTTCCTAAACACAATGTTCATATTTCATCTATAATAAGAAAAGCATCTCAAAGATTTGCAAGGCACTGGTCTTGCAAGCGTCCAGTGTGGTGTCTTGAGTGAAGTGAGATTGGCAGTCAGCTTAATCCATAATGGAAAGTTGTGAGTGGGCGGCTTGGGCTGCCTGGCAGCTGCCGGGAGGAGGCGGCCACCAGCTCCGTGAGATGCACACGGAACCTGACACTTGCCCCAAAGCAGAGATTCTCTGGGTCAAAGCTCAAATTCATGCGGAGCACCTGGGACGGACCCCAAACGCCACCGTGCCTCTGGCTTTCCGGAAGACATGACAGGAGGGGGGATTTCATTACAAATGCAGCTCTACTACAATGTAACTGCTGCCTGAATGCTTCCCATTCACAGAATCACAAAAATGTCATATTTCAGAGCTAAATGAGATGGTCTGCTGCAGTTTGTATTGTTGAAGTAAACGCAGATTTCTACAGTTACAACAAGGCCAACACGGGTCCCCAAACCGAGCTTATCATCAGCACCCTGGATTATAGTTTTTTTCTCTCTCCCTTTCTTTCCCGTTCTCATCAAGCACTGAATTGAACATGCTCTCCTATCCCATCCACACCACACACGGCATCTTCTCCTTGCCCTCTCTGTTTAATCGAAGTGGAGAGCCATGCCCACCTGAGTCAGGGTTCAAAAAGTATGTTGATCGTGGGCCCAACGTCTGGAAAACTGTGTGAGCCTCCCATTATGATGGCCCAAGACCAATTTTCGTTCAATCAATACCGCTTGAACCTCTGTGTTAATCATTAAAACACAGGGCCACCTCAACGCCGCACCGTTTCTGAATGGGCCTGGACTTGGAAGGGCTGGACGAAGAGTTTTTTTAAAGAAAGATATTTAGCCACAAGATAGCCTCGGGGCGTCTTACAAAGTTCTCATAACACAGCGTGTTCCCATGTGCTGTGCAATGACCTGCGGAACGGCGAGGTGATAGAGATCAGAGTTGAAGGACAGGGGCTGGGCCAGGAGTTTCTCTCTGTTCCCCAGCCAGGACTCTGGGGACGATGCTATCCTAGCTTGACTCCCCTCTGCTGGGGGTGGGACAGAGCTGCGGTTGGCCCAGGTGATCTTTCTGGTTTAGCTGCTCCCTCTGTCCACCCCCTGCAGAGGATTCTCAGTGACTGCGCGGCCCATGAAGACATCGGGGCCTTTGGTATAGAGAAGTGCGACTTTCTTGAAACAGCCTGGAGAAGAACGGGAGGAAATCGCAGCAGGTTCCTCACTCTCGGCATGGGAAATGGGTGCTCGTGGGCGAAGAGGAGAAATATGTGTCTAACATTTTTATGTGCAATACAAAACGGATAACGCACATCAAGGAGACTGGTGACCCACACTAATACACCTAAACGCTCGAAAGAGAAAAACCATTATTTTCCTATACTGTCTTCAGAATAGTGCCCCAGGGTAGCTTGAAAGAAATACATATGCCGTTTCCCTGTGCATTTTCTTTCATCTTAAAAATTAGAATTGACTGTTGACAGTATACTGACTTCACCCAGACCTGAGGCTGGGAAGGGGGTGAGTCCTGAACTGTCCTCATGTCTGCACACAGTGGTCAAGCTTGGGGGGTTCACTCCTTTCCTCTTGTTTGTCCTTCTTTCTGCTTCCAAAGCCTGCCTTCCCTTCCTCCCCTGCCACTCTACCTCCATCCCAGTCTGACTTCTTGGTCTATCAGCTTTCACTTTGGGGACTGGTACTTGCAGGGTCGACGTGCTCTCGGAAACACTGACTCTATATAGTGATTTACAGTTTACAAAGCCCTGTGACACCCACTCTCTCATTCAACTCTTACAGCAACCCTCCTGTGAAGAAAGGCAAGTATCAGTCCTCGTTCCTGGTGACTTGTCTGCAACTCAGCGTCCGAGTGTTTTAACCGAGCCTTTGGGATTAGTGTGGAGAAGGGCTGGGATAACAGGTGACAGGCAGAAAGGCAGCGATGGCAGAACACAGGCGGCACAGCTACAGAAAATAATTAACACTCTCGTGAGCTGTAAATTCCCACATTTTAGGTAATTTCCTTTCGAAATTTCTTTACCCGTTTAACAGCGTTTTCATTAAAATGACTTGCTAGGCATTACAAGGATGTACCTTCCTGCAAAAATGACTTACGCTAATAACAGAATGAACAGAGCCCCAGGAGAAGAAACAAAAAGTTCACAGAGGTGATCCAAAATTGTTTTCAAAGATCTGATATGACCCCAAGACAGGAAGGAAAGACAGACAGGATGTAAACTATCATTTTGATTTGCAAAAGAGAAAGAGAATCCTTCTGTCCAACAGAGTCAAAGACTTTCAAATTCCTTGCCCTTCCCAACCACTTGGCGGAGGTCAAGCTTGTTCCTGGTGGTAGGAAGTTCCAGTGGGATCCACAATGTGCACTGACTCACGCCTGCCCTTGGGTTTTAATGACTAATAAGTGAAGTACGAATTGAGTCAAGCAATCTTGCGAGGGATTGTTCTACTGAGGATCATTACAAATATGACCCTAAAGAGGCAAGATCAGAAAAATCTCTCAAGAGGAAAAATAAGCCAGCGGCACACTCAGCAGGCTTTGATTTTGGAAAGGCAGCAAGCTCTCCTGTCCTGACTGCTTACACATGTTGGTGATGTCCAATATGCAGGATGAACTAATGCTGTGACAGTTGAGGAGGATGACTTTTTGGAGTCTCCGTATCTGCTCACAGGAAGTACGCGCATGTATTGCTGGGCCAGCTCACACCTATGAGGAATGGTGATAACAGTTTGGCTTAACCTGAAGCCTCATTTCCTGGCCCTGCCTTAGTTAGGACACTTTAATGATGTCGACTTCGTTGAAGGAAAGGGTACCTGCAACTCACCCTCCCGCATCTTCTGCACTTCCTTGACTACGGTCAGAGTAGAGCCTGATGAACAATGAGCGTGATGCTTCTTTTCTTAAAATGGTGACTTATACATGTCCAGCAGCATGGAATTAGAAGCACTGGCCGTGATCAGACCCTAAGCAGTGAGGATTTAATTCACTCGTTCATCAAATATTTACTCGGGGCCTTAGGGAAGTGCCCTGATCCAAGCCAGCGGCTGGGCATACAGAGGTGAGCAAAGCTGCCTGCAGCCTGGCTTTCTGACCTCGTTGGAGAAAGAGCTATTAAACAAACAGGCTGAAATAAAGTGACAACGTAGACCAGTGGGGGCTTGAGACCGGGGAGGGGGGATGGCAGTGGGGTGGGAGGGGGTGGAGTTGGAGAGACTCTCAGTGAAGAAGAGACTTTGTGCCTAAACCTGAGGACGGAGCAGCCTGCGGGAGGCCCGGGAGCCCGGCAAGGGCCAGGCAGTGGGAAGGGCTCAACCAAGTCCTTGAGCCAAAGGGAAGCTGTCATGGCTGAGTCATTCTGAGCATGGAGGGCAGGGGGAGAGTGGTATCAAACAGTAATATGTCTCCTTAAAGAAGAGTATGGGAAATAAACTTTTCCTGAAGGATTTTTTTCAAACGATGTCATTTTTTATGTTGAAGTCGAAAATTGGCAAACACAGAACCCAGACTCGAGTTCTGGGAGCAGATCCAGCCAGCTCACCTGTGCACCAGACCTTGAGCTTGAGGCACTCCACCCTCTACCTGGCTGCTCTGTCGTCCCCCCCCCTCCCCGCCCCGCCTGCAGCTATGGCTGGGGCCCCAGCAGAACAGGGGACCACACAAGGCTCCCTCCTGACACTACCTGCTTAGCTGTGGCTATTACCACCTACTGGGGCACTGCGAGTCCACATCCTGCTAACGGGGTGACGGGAGGACACAGCCACCCCCCCCCCCCCCCC
>NW_006293700.1:3886097-3889895 GCF_000327345.1 Myotis davidii
TGTCCTGTCCTTCCCGGACACTTCGCTCTAGTTCTGGGAGCTCACAGCCATGCACCCCCCTAGTTCCAGTGGGACTGGCCACTCCCATCTCCCACTTTCTTTTTTTTCTAATCTGATAAAATGAAGGTAGTGCAAGCAAAAGCCTAAGGCTGTCACTGCTGTAGGCTGGCTCTCCTGTCCTGTCACCATCTGTTTCCATCCTCTAGAGCAGTGGTTCTCAACCTTCCTAATGCCGTGACCCTTTAAGACAGTTCCTCATGTTTTGGTGACCCCCAATTTCATTGTTACAAATTGAACATAATTAAAGCATAGTGATTAATCACAAAAACAATATGTAATTATGTATGTGTTTTCCGATGGTCTTAGGCGACCCCTGTGAAAGGGTCGTTCAACCCCCAGAGGGGTCGCGGCCCACAGGTTGAGAACCGCTGCTCTAGAGCCAGGGTTATGACAGACAGCTAGGAGGCGTCCCCAGGCAATGATCTCCAAGAACTTAATAGAAGCTGCCACCCCCACTTTTAAAAAAAGTTTTGTAAGAAGGTAGAACACTAAACTCAGAGCTAGTACAGGAAGAATGCCAGTCCTTCAGCTACTTCCTACCAAGATGAGTTACAAAGCTCAGTACCTGAAGTAGTCATTAAAGCAAGGGATGGGGACTACAACAGTGAAAGTACGTAAAATAAAAGGGTTCACTGAGTGGGCATTTTTGGTTTAGTGTATCATCCAAAGAGTATTTTTTTATTCTGGTAAGAAGGCTTAACATGAGATCTACCCTATTAACACACAGTAAGCACACCCTAGCATATTGTTAACTGCAGACACAATGCTGTGCACAGCCGTCTAGAACTCTTCATCTTGCTAAACTGAAACTTTATACCATTGAACCCCACCTTCCCACATCCTCCTCCCTCAAGCCCCTGGCAACCACCTTCTCCCTCTGTTTCCATGAGTTTGGCCACCTTCGATACTTTCATAAGTGGAATCGAGCATTTGCCCTGTGACTGTGAGCATAATGGACCAAGCCTTTTTGAAAAGCTAAATAAAGTCTTTTATGAAGTTAACTAGTGCAAAGTATAACATCTTAAGCTAAAGAACTCTGGATTATAAACTGTATAACACAGTATTCCCCGACTACATAATAGCACTCCCACAAGACTTCCAGCAGAGAGGGCATGGCTAGGACTTGGGTAAGAGTTTTATGATACTAGTATAATCACAGGTCAGCTTTGTATTTGCAAGCGGTTCCCTTTCGTTATGTAGATTCCTCCAATATAAACTAATCATAAACTCAGTAATCACAGAAAGCATAAAAACGTCTTTGATGCCAGAGTGTCCTGCATGGCTTACTTTCCATCAGGCAAGACTGGACTGCCTCCATGATAGCACTAGGTTGTAAGGTGGAAATAAAATGGAAGAATCCAGGAGTGTGCTTGAAATTACAGACTAGGTGTATGACTGGTTTTAAAGTTAGCTGAGGACCAGGGAAGCCAGCAAGATCAGATGTGGCAAACATCCTATCGACAAAGCAAATGGGAAAGCAGATAGATACACTGCTTGGTGATCAGAGAAAACCAAGATCTAAAATAAAAGATGCGTGGCGGTGAAGACAGGAGAGACCTCCCATAAAAGTTTGTGCTGATTAACAAGAAATTCTAACTTTAAATGAGAATTGATTGGAGATGCAATGGAAACCTTCAAAAACTTTTAATATTAGAATAGGTATCTATAAATCAGGGGCAGAGAACTTTTTTTCTGCCAAGGGCCATTTAGATATTTATAACATCATTTGAGGGCCATACAAAATGATCAACTTAAAAATTAGCCTGCTATAGTTGGTCAAACATTTAATTAACTCATCCCTAATGCCTTGGCAGGGCCAGACTAAATGATTTCGTGTGCCTTATACGGCCTGAGTGGGGGGACATTCCCCATCCCTGCTATAAATAATGCAAAATCTCCCATTTGCCAAGCAGTGTTTCAGACACTCAGAAGTATAGTAGCCATAGAATAGGGATATTAAAAAAAACACACACCACACACACAAACTTTATAGGTCTGGAAGTATATGAAATTGCCACATGAAAATGTTCAAATATCAGAATTTTCATGTTTCAACCGAAAAAAAAAAAAGGTGAGGTCCATTCATTCAATGCTAAGAATAAAAACCTAAAGACATGATGATATTTTGTGGTTTCAAAGGAGGTTTACTTCTATGGACAGTAAATGCATTGTTAATATTCTATGCTAAATGTCTGCTTCAAGTCACACACAACTGTGGTCCCTCAGTACCCATGGAAATAAGACTAAAAAATAAATATTTCCAATTACAACCGTCCCTTTTTCTTTTGTGTCTAACACGGCATCCATCCTTCATAAAATTCTATTCCCAACAGATTTCTCCATCCTTCTCGTTGGCTCCCTGAATCCAGCTATTAATGGTAAAGCTTCAAGTACATAGACCTTCTGTGCCCACATCCACCCCACTTCTCAATCTATTATTCACCCACCTTCTCCTCCTCACTCCAGCCTGTCTCTACTGCTCTACTTTCTCCCAACCTTGGCGCACGGACAGTCCCATCTGTCCATGGCAGGCTCCCCGCCCCCCTTCCTTTTAATACACAGTGATCTAATCTTTCCTGCATAGAAGGAGGCGATTCCTGGGAGCCTTCGTGCCTCTGCCTCTCCCATGTTGTTTTCAAGAAGGCATGCTCGATTTTGTCATGTACCTTCCAAACTTCTGCCAGTCTAGATCTTGGTGGCTTTCTCTAAACCAAGGCCACCTAAAAGGCTTCAGAAAACAGAACCTGAATTTTATAAATTAGGATAATTCTACAGGAGGAGCTGTAGACACTTAGAACTGACATATTAGGATAAAGGGACTCATCTATACCAGCTATGTTTCCACGTGGAAGCACTGTGCTCTCCATGGCAGTATTTCGAGAAGATGTAGAACTTTCTGGACTCGGAAAACAAACACAGGGCCTGCGTGAACTCCATCACAGGCAGGATCAGGGAGCAGGAAGGGGACCTCAATGTACCTTCAACGTTTTCTGGATGATGGAAAGTTTCAGAACAGCGCAGGGACAGTTCTGACTCTGATTCTATTGGGCTTAATCACTTGCCACCTTTGGTTCCGGCAGTGGTAGGAACCTATTGGCGATGTCACCGACAGACTGACAAACAAATTGACATGGCACGACCCGACCCGGCAGGCCCGGGCACGCTGCGCTTACATACCTTGAATTGGCTATTTCCACTTTGGTTCTCGCCATGGCAGCTGCCCTTTGCGCGCCTTCGATGGCTCTGTCCACCTTCTCCCTAGTTTTTGTGTTTCTGATCGGTATGAGCTGCTTCCTTATTCCACGGACCAGAACATTATTTTTGTATTTCCCCTCTTCCTTGGAGCCGTCGGGAAACAGGGTGCAGCCGTAGCCATGCCTCTTGTTGTTGACCCACTCGCCCTCGTACTTCATGCCGTTGGAGCGCTCGCTGATGCCGAAGCCGTTGCGCTTGTCGTTCCTCCACTCGCCCATGTAGGTCTCCGTGGTGGTGGCGTCCACGTGGTCCTCCACGGGGCAAAAATCGCAATCGACGTCGCCGAAGCTGATGGTGGAGTTGGCGTCGCTGGAGCTGATTCGGCTCATGGCCGCGTCGCTGCGGACCGAGCTGCGCTTGCTGGAGATGGAAGACTTGGACTCGGATTTGCGGATCTTCATGCTGCCGAGGAGCGAGCCCCGGCGGAAGAGGCCGCCCTTCTTCATGCCCGCGAGCTCGGCGTCCGCTTGGAAGTTGAGCACG
>NW_006293700.1:3889956-3895418 GCF_000327345.1 Myotis davidii
GAGGGGGGGAGGCGCGTGAGCCTGGCCAGGGCCCCTGTGGGCTTGGACAGCCAGGCGCACAGGGCCCAGGGTCGCATCCCACCGCCTCCCCAGACGAAGGGACCCTTTTCATGTGGGAATCCCTGTCCTGTAACGGTGTTTATTTGCCTTTGGGGAACTGTACAGGATTTTCCAATAGTCTGGTCCATTTTGCTTTTCATCTAAATATTTATGCCAGTGTCAGACAGAACCAGTACTTTCGAATATCAAGAGTGAGCACTGGAAACCGACTTTTCACCCCTGAAATGAACACAGCAGAAATCCCTCTGATCTTCGTAAGTTATATAAATGTCTAACCCACTGTGCTGTACGCCTACAACTAATATGGAATGTTAACTGTAATGGAATTTTTTTTTAATTTTTAAAAAGTAAAAAATAAAATAAAAAGAAATCCCTTTTAGAAAGGCAGTGCCATAGTAGAAGATGAAATGAGTTCTACCTGTGCATTTTATTCTAATTTTACTACTAATGACCCTAATTTAGCTGGAAAACTCTACAGATGACTCTTGGGTCTGTTGGTGTAACATTCCAACATGATTGAAGACCTAAAATTATTAAGGTATGGGCCAACCAACAAACTGTCGTAAATGTTCCTTCTACCATGTTCACCATTTTGAGGGGGTGAGGAAAACTTTAATATTTAGGATTATTACTTAAATTTGGGTAAAAGTTTTTGAGCTAACAGTGATTTGACAAAAACACTATATATCCTGAATATAGGGAACCATCATGAAAAAATAGGCAATTTGTTTTAACATCTTCTACTTCCAGGTGGAAAGGTTATAACATAGATGTGAACTAGACCAGTGGTCGGCAAACTGCGGCTCTTTGGCCCCTTGAGCGTGGCTCTTCCACAAAATACCGACTTTTGCGCATGGGCCACGAAGTTTCAATTTCTGCTTTCTCCAGGCCATCCGATTTCCTAGCCCATGCCACTGCATGGACTAGAAGCACTCGGAGGGCAGGAATTATCCCAAGAGAACACAACATTTCTAGACTCATGGCTTGTGTGGTTTGTAGTCTGTAGGTGTTTGATAACTTTATAGTAAACAGTTATGATGGCGAAAAAGAATACGCTATTTATCCCCAGAAAAACTGAGATAAGGCCAAAGGAAACCTCTCATTTTTAACACTATGGAATTCATCTTAGAGCAAAGATGTCTTAAAACTTTGATACCAGATCACTTTTTCAATGAATATTATGCCTTTTCAGGAAGAGGATAACCTTTAATCTAAAGAATTTACATTCAGTAAGGCTTTCTATTAAATAAATTAGCAAAGGCACATTTTAAAAGATAACCTGGTACAGAGTTGTAAATATTCTTAGGAAGAAATGAATGTTAAAATTAGCAAATTTAAATTTTTCTTTTCAAAATCAAGGCCATTTCCTTTCAGTAACAGCAAAATTTAAATGATAAGACCTCCCCTGGAAATATGGCGGTGGGGGGGGGGGGAAGAGGGCGAGAACACTTTGTAAAATATGATTGTCTAACCACTAACCCTATACCTGAAATTAATACAAAATAATATTGAATGTAAGCTATAATTGAAAAAAAATAAACCATTTGAATACCACATTATAGCTCATTTATACAAAGTAATAAAAACTAAATTATAGTACCTCCCCAAACAAAGCTATGTGGAAATTTTAAGATGCAATTACTTCTGTATTCATAACAATTCAAAGGATCACGGATTATGAATCATTATGACGGTCCGTCTTGACCTCCTTGTTTCTGATTTCATAGAGCTCCCTTGAAGCATTTTTCATTTTAAATTGCCACATCAGATGTCCATCGTGTGGCATGCATTTCATTTCAAAATTCTGAACAAAAATGCTAGTGGTTTTATGTCATTGTGTCAACAACGGCTGCACTTAAAAGTTAAAACCACGATGGCCCCCAAATAAAAACTTTGGACCAATTTCAAGATGACCTCCTCTTTCTGTTCATTCTGTTATACTAGTAAACAGATAATAGCAGGGCAACAGTGAAATATGAAATAGGTCTGGTACTGAGAATGTCATATGCTGGTAGATGTGAAAGTCTTAACTGGACATCTAGGCCCTTCTGAGGAGGTAGTTGGGCAAGAGCCTTCTCTAAGGGTAAACCCAAAAGGGCAGGACCAGTCACATAGAACATTTTAAGGAAAGAAACTTCCTACTGAATACTAGCCATTTTCAAATGTCGCTACCTTAACAGAGAGGAAAACGGAATTATCAGGAAATGTCAATTTTGACATTTGCCTATGTAGATACAATTTAGATCGTATCTACCATGTAGATACAATTTAAATTCTAGGATAAAATGTATACAATCTGACTTACACAGACTAAAACAAACCACCTTAAATATTTTGTTTCTTTTAAATAAGTTTGGAATCCTGAGATCATAGCCTTCTAACTTTCCTACGTAATGAAGTTAATTTTGCTGGAAAAGTTTCCAAGGGTGCTGTCTGAATGAATACAGTAGAGTATTTATACTTTTAAACGGCAATCATATGATCCTGGCAAATGTTTAGCGGCGAGAGAACATCAACAGCTAGTTGCTTTGAATTGATATCTCAAAAGTAGAACTAATATTTGGAATTTCCCAAGAAGCATTGCTTGAAACCCTAAGCAGTCTACAGCAACAACACTAATTAGAAAGTTCAGGATTCTGATTAATCGTCAAGTAGGTGAAGGCCAGGCCAACAGCTGGCCACATTCCCACCCTATTCTGTTAAATCACAGTCTATGGGAGAATTCCTTAGCGGGTTTGCTAGAAACCAATTTACAGCCAAACTGTCCGTAGTTCATCTGAAGTTTAAAATATGTTTAGTGTAGTCGGTGAAACTAGAAAAAAGGGCCGCTGTTTCTTTATGAAGCAGGTGGGTCTCAACTTCTTTATTTGCTGCTCAACTAAAGCGCTAATGAGGTCCTCTCGGCTCCTTAAAGATAGATGCAGATTTCACAAGCGTAAGACTCATTTTCATGGGCTTGATTTTAAATTCTGTTCTAGGATTTTTCACCTGGGAGCTGATTATCTAGATAGAGCCATTTTGAAGGCCTCTAGTTCAGAATGAGTTCCAGTGAAATGAAGACCGTTACATGCAAACCTACGTTTTTATATGCTACAGATGGGTGTGTGCAAGTGTGCATACCGTTAACGACAATGCGTCTTCCTAGACATTTCCAGTAGTTTTATGATAGTTGGGGAAAAAATGAAGTACAGAAGATCAGAATTTGCACCAAAAATGCTGGGCACCTCAACTTGGATTTTATGAGTACAGTACCAGTTTATTCTGATGTAATATCCAGGGGTTTCTACTCAGCAACACTTCACACACAAATCACTAATAAGTCACATGATACTTCTCACATGGAATTACTACTTCCTTCCTCCTCTAACTTAATGTCACCCCAAAATACATGGAATCAGATTTTCCCTAAGTCCGACAGAGGGTGTATAGGGACAAACATCTAGTTGTGCAGAGGGCAAAAAAATTAAAAACAAAACAAAACCCCAAGCTAATTGAAGTAACAATAGGGAAAGTGATTAATTCCTATTTCGGCCAAAACCTTCATATAAAGTAAGTTACACACTTCCACTTAGACCCCGTCTTTTCTGATGAAGGACTTTCTAATTAAAGAGTGACAAATGAAAGCAGGGAACCACCTACCACAAAGTAAACTCGCAATCATGATTTTTAAGGTTTTTTTCCCCCCTTCTTAATTGGTGGCATATTAGATTTTTTTTTTGTAGAAAAAAAAACCTGCTGCTTAATGGTGATGCCAAATTTTAAGGTTTTTAATTTTTTTAAAATTTTAAACAGAAGGCAGATTATCCACAAAGTCAGCCTGAACACTTCCTTGAGCTTCCAAAAAACATAGAGACCTTCACTGTGCTATATATATTTTTTGATTACTAGGTAAAATGAATACTCTAAACCAAGAGATTTTGTTTAATGAGTAGTAACTTTAAAAGGAGACTAATTTATTTTTAACCTTCCCAAACTGAAGAGAACTATCCACAGCCTTCCTGAAAGGTTGTAACATGATGCACACATTTAAGAAAATAAATATTGTGTCCCACTTACGAGCATGGAATTTAATTATATTGAAGAGCTGGGGCCTCCAATAAAACCCAATCACAAGCTAACATATTGATAGGGCTGCCAACCAAGGCACCCTGTGCCCATTCAGAACATTTAAGGGCCCCAATTAACTACTGTGGAATTTGGGACTCAAAAAACCATATAAAAGTATTCGAGAATGATTTTTTTTCTCTTCCTTTTAATCCATGAGAAACATGTCCTTTATTTAGGACCAAAAAAAAAATGTCCTTTTTAGCAAATCCTACCATTCTGCTGTTTTGCATTTGAAACACGGCCCGTGTTCTGAGTAAGTGAAGTGTATAAATTGTATAAGCTTTTTTTTTTTTTTAATAGGCAACGGCATAACTGGGGTTGCACTGGGCTGGAGGAACTTTTAATTGGGTCCCTTTAAGATCCTCCCACTCTGGGCTGCCTAACTCCAAAAGATGGCATCGCCTCCTACAACCCTTTTCAATGAACTACGATTATGTTTATTATCAGAAAATGTATTTTGCCAAAGCATAACCTATTCATCTTTCTCAGCAAGGAAATTCATCAGGTTCTGACACCTGTTTCAATAATGTATACCTTTCCTAACGGAAAAGAAAAAGTCTGCTCTACATACACATAAGTTCTTTTGCAAGTATATTGTTAAATATTAAAGTAAGGTGAGTTTGGTTCACCCTGCTTTGTTCGCCAGCATACTGTTCAGGTGATGCACTTTTGTGCAAATCAGTTTCGGGCACTGCCATTCTCAGGAGGAAAGCAGCTGCTAACTTAACGACTATCCGGACGCTATCGCTCAATTGTATTTTTCAAAACCTAGAGTTCCTTGTTGGTTTCTAAAGTGTTTTCCTAGTGACTTGTCCATGCAGCCCCGGATCAACAAAGACTCCCATTCTTTGGACCAAACACCAACACTTCAGGAACCGAAGGAAAACGAGTAACCAAACACCACACCCTCCGAGCTGCACCTGCGTGCGTCAGGTGCCCTCTCCACTCCCCTAGCCGGGATGTTTCCCAACGCGCCCCAAATAAGGCGCCTGCCCCCCACATCCTAGTTATGGGGTTCTGCCTGCTATCTTTAGGCGACTAGAGGACCAGCAGCGAAATCCGACTCCTCGTGAAACCAATCCGGGAGCGGTCAGCACCCACCGCCGCCAGCCTCGCGAGCCCGGGCGCTCGCCCTGACTCCCGGGGAGTGGCGATTTCAAACCCGGCCGGGAGAGGGAGGGAGGGCTCAGGAACGTAATGTGACGGGCTCAAGTGACAGCGTCCCCGCTGCGGCCCAACCTCCCGGGCGGGCGGGCGGCGCTTCCTCCCGGCGCCCGCCAGGTACCTCCGCGCCT
>NW_006293700.1:3895827-3896088 GCF_000327345.1 Myotis davidii
GTTACTCCAGGTGCCCTCGTAGCGAGCGGGGGTGCACAGGCTCTGCCGGACCCCATAGCGCCCCTTGAAACCGTGGGACCACTCCCCCCGGTACATCCACTTGCCCTTCGTCTCCACCCCCAGCCCGTGCCGCTTGCCCTGCGCCCAGTAGCCCTGGTAGGTGTTGCCGCTGGGCCAGGTGTAGCCGCCGACCACCTCGAAGCCGTGCGACCAGGAGCCCGAGTACTCGCCCTGGCCCTTGGGCCCCCTGCAGGTGCCATG
>NW_006293700.1:3896764-3908634 GCF_000327345.1 Myotis davidii
CATGACTTAATATCGCCCAGATCTATGCGAGCCTGTGATATAAATCGGTGGCAGCCCAGATATAATTGCGCAGGATGTTCTTATACACCCGCCCATTTCAAAGCACACGTGTTTGCATTTATTTCATGAAGATGCAGCGGGGAGCAGTGCAGTTTGAAAAAGCACAGAGGCAACTGGTTAGTCTTTTGTCATCACGGAGAGGTTGTTTCTAACCTGTTTTTGCAGGGGGAGGGGCCATTTTCCTTGTACATCCGAGCCCACTCCCCTTAAGGCCTCATTTGTTCTTCTAACAACCTTAGAAATTCTCCTTAGAAGCTGTGTACAGGCAGCCGGCTCAGTGTGTGTATATTGGGTAAGCGTCTGGAATGTACACCCCATCCTTCTCCACTGGTATCCAGAGTTTCAGAAAGTAAACAGAAGCTTTCAGGGAGGTATATGGTAAGTGAAACACTGCTCTAAACTTACAGGGTGTCTGTGACCTACAAACCCAGGGACAGGTGTCAGCTGATCTTTCCAGCTACAACCCTGCTTTGTTGAGTTCACTTTCGACAACTCTTTTAAACGTTTAGACGTCAATTTCACCATCTTCCATGTGGAAGGACCAAGAGTTGCTTTCCCCTTTCCATTGATATAGCAGCTGAGTATACTGTGGGCGCAGGGCAAAGCCGGGCGTTAGAGAGTTGGTAGCCGGCAAGTTGAATCAGTGAGCTGTCACTGCTGAGAGCAGGCAGTGGTCGGAATCGCATCCTCAAAATGCCCCTGGGAGACACTTCCCTGTGGTGCGCAGCCAGGGGTCTTAGGTTGGCCTGTCAAGGACATGCTTTGCCGAGTATTCACAGGATTCCTTAGGCTGACAGGCTTTTGGATGACTGAGCGAGCACCAGCGGCTGCCAAAGGTTCTCTCCTAGGTATTTGATAATCAGATAAAAATATAAGGACAGGTGTCGGGGAAGGCAGCAGGGAAAAGTAGACTAAACGGCACAGAAAAGGAACTGAAATTGACCTTGATTGCCTCCATCTCAGGCCTGGAGCGGGCCTTTCCTGCTTATCTGGCTGAAATGCTGAAAGAAAAATCTCAGTTTACACAGAACCAAATCACCAAAGAGAATTGGAAACCCTCATCTGTGGCGCTGCCTGCAGGGCTGCCAGGAATAGTGCTTACCCCAGTGGCCTGAAATAATTCCGCATCTTGCTCAGCATCTTGCCCTGGGCCGGGGATTGATTTAGGCCACTGGGAAAACGAGGGCCCCGGACTTTGCCGCTGAGCCATAGCTGCATTTCTCTGTTATGGGAGCCACTGGGACCAGCAGCCGGCACAGAGAGACACATTTCCATTTAGGTGGGGGTTCTGTTTCATAGGAGAAACAGTGTGGTTGCTAAGACAGCATTTTATTTTTTCTCTTAAAACTTTTTTTTTTCTTTCCATAGCGTATCCTTGTCCCCTGATCATATTTTTTGGAACTAGCTATATGTGTTCGATCCATATAGGACCATTTAAGGACTACGTTTTTGTTTGCAAGCATGGGCGAAATATTGAATGATTTGTACTTTTCCTACTTTGCTCTCACACAAATGATGCATTTTCTGGAATATACGGCACAGAGAAAGTTTCTAGCTTCTGTAAAAAAAAAAAAGTCTGGTCCATCTATGGTGGAAGGACACAGGATCGTGGTACATACACACCTGGGTAGAATATGGAAATTTGAGAAGGATAAAAGACCTGGCTATTTATCGCTTAATCTTTTCCTCTTCCTCTTCCTAATAATGTCTTCCTTGGAAGGAACCTTCATTAAAAGAGAGAATCCACCACCAGCTATCTGCTATTAAATTTCAAATAATCTTAACTGTAACCTGACTCTGCCGTTGACTCTCTGTATGGAAGAAATTTATTTATTGCATGCTTGGTACCTCACCGAACAATATTTGGCAAAGTTACAACACAAGCCATGCTCCCATGTACCTGCTGCCACCACGATGGAATGTTTCCCCCAATGCACTGATGTGTTTCCTGATGTCAGGGTTCAGGTTCAATGGTAACGGTTGGAGAAGAGGGGAAGGTGAACTAGGAAGAGGTGCCAAGAATGATGGATGGCAGAGAGTAGTCAGGGTTAGTAATGTCCTTATTTTCCCTCTCACTCTGAACCTTTGCCCTGGATAAGGGGGAGTTGAATTTAGCTTTAAGAAGGGATTAGTAAGAAGAGAATGTGAATGTTGGTTTGACAGGTGGGGTGGGGGAGGCCATTAAAGCCCAGGGGCCAACAACTGCCCTGGCAGTTTCTTTTCCTTCCTTCAAGCCCAGCTAGTAGAGACTGCCCTTCCCGAAAACCCTGTAGCCAAAGGTAAGCCGTTCTGAGTGTGGCTCTAGTAACAACATGTTGGTGAGGATGTTTAACTTATATTTTAATCTTTTTAAAAATGAAGGCGTGTTTAGAATTTATTAATAACTCTTTTACAGATTAGAATTAATGATGGAGAATTTTTAATAAAAAATTTACAAATCTGCCGTGTTTATTGTTTAAAGGATGTGATTACAAGTGTGTCTTCAGCCTGGACCCTACCTTGACCCTGATGTAAACCAACTCTGAAAGACGGACCGTGACTTACTCTATGTCAAAATGAGTATTACTTGCACCTTTGTAATAAAGCATTCAAGAAATTTAAGAAATTTTCCTGCAATGACTATATTAAGAAATGTGGTCATAAGCTTTGCAGAGAACATGAGGTCAGCAGAAGAGAGTTCCAAAATGAACGGTTTTCACCCAGCTGGCGTGACTCAGTGGTTGAGCATTGACTTATGAACCAGGAGGTCATGGTTCCATTCTTGGTCAGGGCATATGCCTGGGTTGCGGGCTTGATCCCATTTGTGGGGCTTGCAGGAGGCAGCCGATCAATGATTCTCTCTCATTATTGATGTTTCTATCTCTCTCTCCCTCTCCTTTCCTCTCTGAAATCAAATAAATAAAATAAAAAGAATGGTTTTCAAAATTTTGAAGGTATCACCATGTGCTAAGTTCTTTACAGGCATCCATTCATTGAAATCTCATTAAACCCATGTGGTAGTATTATAACCATTTTACAGGAGAAGAAAAATAAGGTGTAGGGCATTCATGTGCCCAAGGTCATTCAAGATGGGCATGGTTGAGCAAGGATTCAAACCCAGGTTGGTCTGGCTTGTGAGGTAGTTCTCCTTATTACCCTCCTGCTTTGGAGCAAGAGTGAGAGCTTTCAAATGGGGGGAGGAAGCCTTCTGGGTGGAGAGCAAGAAGGACTCTGAAGGTGACTTTTCTCATTGTTTAGAATGGCTGCCTGGATTGAACGAATGGTAATGCTACTGTCTGGCATGAAAGAAATGGAAGAAAAAGAGTAAATTACAGAGGTTGGGAAGATAGGTTCATTTAGGAGATGTTCAGTAGGCAGCTGGGTAACACAGGTCAAGAACTAAAAATTAATGAGTTGGTAAGTACAGGCATACCTTGGTGAGATTGTGGGCTTGGTTTCAGACCACTGCAATAAAGTGAGTACAGCAATAAAGCAAGCTGTAATCTTTTCTGCTGGTGGAGGGTCTTGCCTTCAATTAGTGAAAAATGCGACATCTGTGATGCACGATACAGTGAAGCACAATAAAACGAGGTCTGCCTGTAATTGGCACTGTTCTCCTCTGACAGTTACTGCTCAGTAGCGCCTCCTTTTGAGACTTGCACTAGTCATTCAAGCCGTAAGTGCCAATCTTGTCGCCATCTTCTCTAGGTCACTCCCCTGCCTTCATCCAGGACTCCTGGTTTATCTGCTCCTCCCCCACATGCTGTCCCCTGCCACTGTTCCAGGAAGCTTCATCCTGGCCTCAAGCCTTTCTCAGAGGCATGACCTTTATCTTCAAGTCCTCAGACACAACCTGGACCTTACCTTGAACCCAACATAAACCAACTCTGGAAATGCGCCTTGACAATCCCACTCTTTGACAACACTGTCTCATCTTCCCCACTCGCTGAACAAACCATCTCATATCAAAGTCTCCATTCCTTTGATGCCCCCTTGTCCTCCTGGCCCCACCCTGCCCTGCCCCAGGCCCTATGAGTCATTTCTACCACACTGTCCTTTCCATAGTGACCTCCTGGTGCATTTGCCCACCCGGTCCCTAACCCCAAGCCTCCATTTCTCATCCCCCACTCCTAGGAAGCCCCTGTGGAGAAATCACATCATTTACTAGTTGCCATTGCAAATCATGGGAGCAGAGCTCAGACCTATCCCTCCACTCCATACCACGGTCTCTTCCCAGGTGACTTCCAGTTGCCCATGACTGTCCCCAGGCTCCTCTCAGCCCCAGTTCCTTCCTACTGGGCTTGGTCTTCTCCCTCAGAAAGGAAAAGAGCCAACACATGGGCCACCTGCCCTCTCTTTCCTCTCTTCAGAACTTAGCGTCAGTTCTCATGTTCTCTCTCCTCACCCAGCCCAACCCCATGGAAAAGACACTCCTTTCCTCTCCATGTTCTAGGTCTGTTCCTTCCCTCCATGGAATGTGCTGTAATTTCTTCCATCTATCAGATGTGCGCATGTATCCTCCGTGTGAAAACAGTCCTCATTTGCAGGTACTGCTTTCACTTCAAGTCCCCGGTTCTGCCCTTGAAGATGCAGACTCTAGGGAGAGTATGTTACGTTTGCGTGTTGACCTCCCCCCAATTTGGGTTCTGTCCTCCCCAGTGTAGTGGAGCTTGCCTAGCCATTGGGGACCTCCTAGTTAACATCTATAATGGCGTCTCTTTAGTTCTTGTCCTGCTGGAGGCAGCTGGGAATTTGACCCGTGAGCACATATCTCCCTTGGCTTCTGTAAAACCTGTATGTCTCGCCTCTCCTCTGCCTCTTCTTCACTCACCACTTCGGCTGGCTCATGTCCTGTGTAGCTTTCTCCTTATCCCTTTCGTCTCCTTAATTTTATGCTATCCTTTGTGTTCTAGACATTAGCTTCATGGTACCAGAATTTTATATAATTGCTGGATACCTGCTAGCTTATCTTGTACAATTAGGCACTCCTGTCCTTGGCGTGAAGCGTCTAATTTAGAACTAGTCTAATTCCAGTGTAAAAACACCAGCTGGGCCTTAGTTAAGTCTCAAGGGCAGTGCTTTGGTTTCTCCCCCTGACTTGTCCCTGTGGCTCTCTTGTCCCTGCTCTTCCTGATGGGCAGGGCTCCACGGAGACTTAGCATGTATCTAACGATGGGGCTCACAGAGGGTTTCAGAAAAAGTTCTAACAACGAGAAGGTGTGACAGACTAAAGGGAGGCTTAAAAGAGGTGGTCAGCTTGAAGACACAGAGTGGGTTGCAGGTCTGTACTGAAAACCTGGCACCTGAAACAAACCACTGCATGTGTGTGTGTGTGTGTGTGTGTGTGTGTGTGTGTGCGCGCGCGCGCACATGTTTATATGATTAGTTACTGGGTTAGATTTGGAGATACAGAGAAGCAAGGCTCAGACCTTGCTCTTAAAGCTATAAAACATCTCAAAAGAGGTAAGAGATAAAAAAAGCCAAAGTACATGGGTGACCACTACAAGTAGCAAGTAAGTGTCAAGAGTCCTAAGAGTTCAGAGGACAGAGTGGTTTGGTGGGCTGCTGGTCGAAGCTGTTTTGGGGGATCAAAGGCATATTGTTTAGCTCTGGCATAAAGTGGAAGGGGCATCCTCCCAGGCATCTGTAAAGGAGTGGTCTTCAGTTAAGAGACAGAAGGAATGAAGGAGTCCGCGTCTGTGACTGAGACAGAGGAGACCTCTTGGAAAAGAGGTCCCTGGGGTCTGGGGGAACAAGATGACAAGCTCCTCACTCTCATGGTACACTGCAAATCAGAATGCTTTATCCTGAAGACTGGAAGATACTGGGGGCAACTCAGTATTTGAAATAGCACAACTTGGGGGTGGCAAGGGAGCATGGAAGTATATTTGGGAGTGTTGGTATTGAGATGGTAAGCGTTGTGAAAAATGATGGGATGACCTTTCTCTGAAGAGCTGAATAGAGAAGGGAGGCACACGATATTGCGGAAAGCGCTGCCAAGGAGGACACAGCTACCAGACGATGATCACGGAAGGACCAGAAAAAGGAAACCAATTTGTAGGCAGTAAAAGAAATGCCAGTTCCAACTGGGGGAGTAATGGTTCCCAGGGCTCTGGGAAGGGACAGGAAACCATAGCCAGTAACAGAAGAGGCTTTCTTCCAACTGAGTGACATGGGGATGCTCTGTCCTTGTCAAGGGGTGCAGTCCCAGCCCATGTGTCACCTCAACAGCACACCTCAAAGCCCTCGCTGGATTCTTTTGCACTCATTTCATTCCAGATAAAGCTTAAATTCTTCTTCCTTTCCTTACACATACTCTCATCTTTTTGTCATCTCTTGCATTTCACTATTACTTTCACATGGCAAGCACTTAAAAATAAAAAATACAATTTTAAATTGATTTCAGAGAGGAAGGGAGAGGGAGAGGGAGAGGGAGAGAGAAAGAGAGAGCTAGAAACATCAATGATGGGAGAGAGTCATTGATCGGCTGCCTCCTGCATGCCCCACACTGTGGATCGAGCCCATAACCCCGGGCATGTGCCTGGACCTGGAATCAAACTATGACCTAGTTCATAGGTCAACACTCAGCCACTGAGCACACCGGCTGGGCATGAAAATCACTTTTTAAAGCTCCCTGAGAAGTAGGCACAGCCCATGGGGCAGTCTGCTCAGGTGCAGGGAGGAGGGCACTCGGCAGATAGCCTCCAGCTGCTGCGACTTCAGCTCAGCCGTGTTCATGTCAACGGTGTGCTCGCCCAGGACATCTCCTACAGATACGAGGCAACTTGTGCATCTTGCAGCCTCCAACACAACAAAGGAACCAGGGCACTTGGTAGGTCTCTTGGATTCTGGAAGCAACACATACCACACTTACTAATAGAAGCTCTTCCAGCCCCTACACTGAGTGACATGGAAGATGGGCTGCCTGCTCGGAGAGAGTTCAGAGCAAGAAGGCCTTTGCAAGAGGCCCGGGCTGTGTTGTAAGCAGCCCTGCCTCTTGGGCCCTGTGATCAGGCAGATTCTTTGGTGTTGGTGTCTGCTGTCAGGGGTGAGAAAAGATACAAAATGGAGACTATGGCAAACCCTAGCAGAGAATCACACTGAAGGATGGGGATCTAAAGCAAGGCCATGTCATTTGCAAAAGAGAATGTTGTAGTTTTTGAGAAGCAGTTTCTGGTAAGTTACTTGACCTTGATAGAAAAGGAATGCTTGACTAGAGGACACCAAGTGACATTCATCTAGAATTTCCCATCATGAGCTGGGTCTCCTTCAACCTGCCAAGGCAAAGACAGATCTAGAATCAGTCTATTGTGAGACGGACACAGTAGGTCCAGGATCAAGCTGGGCAGGACAGCAATAGGAACTGCTCCTTGAGGACAGCAATCATCCACGTGGCAGCAGGTTGACCACGTGCAGCCCCTTCCAGCCTGGCATAGCCTGTGTCCTCTCTAGGCTCAGACACCTGGTCTGGGAATAGGTTCACCTTTTCTGCCCACAGAGCCTCAGTCAGAGCCCCCGATGTCCAGGGGCTATGGCATGCCTGATCCACAGGTGTAGAATCCACACAACAAAGCGTCCAACCAGGGGACCCACTTCACAGTGAAGGAGGCGCCAAAGGGAGCCCTGGCCATGGGTCTGATTACAGCCTGCGTCTCCACATCCCTCTGTTATCTATGAGGAACTGGCCTTGTAGAATGAGGAAGTGAATGGTCTCCCGAAGGCACAGTTTGCAGGTAATAATCTGCAAACAGAGCGAGTGTGGTCTTCAGGATGCAGTGCATTCACTAAATCAGCCTTCCAGGTAGCATGATATTCCAAGTTAGGAAGAACATATGGGCCTGGGAACTGACTGGTGGAAGCGAGATTGCCCACTTATCATCCCGTCCCAATGACTTCCTCCACGTCTTTATCCTCTCTGTCCCCCAAGCTCTGCACTCTGCAGGATTCCCAGTGGGCCTCACTCTTGCAAGAGGACAGTGAGAGTCCTGTTGAACTGCAGATTCTGGCTGCTGCCTGGCAGTTCCGTTGACTCCTTCAGCCCAGGGATCAGCAGATGAGAAGAGGAATCACCACCCTGGCAGGAAGAGCTGACCCTGGTGAGCAGGAAGAGGATAATGGGGACAGAAAGGAAGATGTGCAGGACCCAGCTGATCCATTGGATGCTTCCTGGTTCTCCTCAGATCCCTTGTAGCGTAGAGCGAGGGGAATGCAGAATGCACAGAAGAGGGAGAAGATAAGCATTTGCAGCCCCATGACCAACTGCAGAGACGGGGACCTAGTTGCCTTATTAACTGTCCTTTTCTGAGCTTTCCCTCAAGAAGACAGGTTGATGGCCTGACCAGTGTGGTTCAGCGGTTGAGCTTCAACCTATGAAACAGGTCAGGGTTTGATTCCTGTCGGGGCACATTCCTCGGGCTGCAGATTCGATCCCCAGTAGGGGGCGTGCAGGAGGCAGCCAATCAGTGACTCTCATCATTGATGTTTCTATCTCTCTCTCTCTCTTTTCCTCTCTGAAGTCAATAAAAATATATTTTAAAAAATAAGAAAGAAGAGAGGTCGATGGGAACTTCTCCCCAACGTGTGGACAAGGCAATGCCTGCAATGGAAGGGGAGACTGTGTCGGCCATGGCTGCACCCTGCTCAGAGCTTCCGTCAAGAGAACCTGCTGAGAGGAGGGTGAGAGATGAACAGGCTCGAGCTGCTGCACCTCTGGTCCTGGCAGGGTTTGTGCTGAGGCCATGCTCTTCCTAGACCACCTCTAGCCAGCTGCTGGGCACAGGGGGCTGAGGGAGCGGGGCCATGCCTCCTCCGACAGGCTGCTGTGTTCTGCCCTCCCCATTGACTTGTCTGAAGCGTCTTCAGGGTGCACTGCGGTCTGAGGTTCCTCCACTCTCCCACCCCACCCGCTTCCTTCCTGCTTCCTTTCGCAGGTTTCAGACCTGCCTCCTGACCAAGAGGCTCGCTCTCCCCACCACTCCTGCTTCTTCTGACGTGTATCTTTCGAATGTGTTCCCCCCCTAACTCTTTGGCACATCGGATGTTGTCCCGGCATCTGCTTTTCGGGGACTCTGAGCTGAGACGACCAGTGATCTTTTCCAAACACGCACACGCGTACACACACTCACTCACACTTTTGCAGGCGGGCCTTGGTCAGAGAGATGACAGTCTTTTCAGCACTTCATAAAACCAAATTGAAATTCAGATTTCATGATTCTCAAAAACGAAAGAGGAAACTATATACTGATACGAAAAAATCCCCAAGATCTATTAGCTGGGGAAAAAAAGCAAGATCCAGACCAGTATATGTAGCATGCTGTATGTGAATGTATGTAAAAACCTGTAAAGATATAAATAAATAAATAAATAAGGCAGGGGGGCAATACTCACTAAAGAGCATTTTGATTTGTTTTTATTTTAAGCCTTAAAATTGTACTGCTTATGAATAATTAAGTTGAAATGTCAATTTTTAGCATTTTAGCGTTTCTTTCATTTTTCTATTTATACAGCATCTAGTTCATCATTATCATTTGGTATAAACAGCCCCACACAGCTAGTACCATTTACATGCTAAATTCACAGGACAAATGAAAACACCATGGGAGAATTACACAGTTAGACATGCATTGGAAATTCACTGGTTCAGACCCTGAATTGCACTGAATGGAGAGGGAGATGGGTGTTTCTGGGTTTAATGATTAGTGCGTGCTAATAATATTTGTGGATATGAAGAGGCATTTCGGAGCTTTTAGGGTACCTGAAGTATTTCTCTTTGTGCTTCCTAATATTTGAGTTAGTGGATAAGAACTTTTTAAAAATATATATATTTTATTGTTTTTTTACAGAGAGGAAGGGAGAGGGATAGAAAGTTAGAAACATCGGTGAGAGAGAAACATCAATCAGCTGCCTCCTGCACACCTCCTACTGGGGATGTGTGCTGGCAACCAAGGTACATGCCCGTGACCGGAATCGAACCTGGGACCCTTCAGTCCACAGGCCGAAGCTCTATCCACTGAGCCAAACTGGTTAGGGCAGGATAAGTACTTTTTAATTTTATTTTTTTTCAATTACAGTTGATAATTCAGTATTATATTAGCATCAGGTGTATAGCATAGTGGTTAGATGTTATTATTTTAAAAATCAATACATTACATGTGATTAACTAGAGCTGCCAGTTGGCATAAGATTCAGTAACAGGGGTACAGCAGTGAGTGGACCTCATGAATTTCAGACACTCGAACGCTGTGTGTCCTGATTGGACGAGGACTGGCTGGGTAATCCAGATGGCATGAGTGATTTTGGACTCACCAAACGATGGTTTCAGCGACTGCCTGCCTGGGACGGAGTGGACATTCCACAACCTCCCGCCGTACACCAGTGTGCCAGTCCTGCCGTGTTTGCTGCCCTGAAAAGTTTTTGCTATTTCTAAAAAGAGGTGTGCACCACATTTCCTCTTCAACGCTGCAGCCTGGGCTCAGTTATGCCTCATTTCCACACCTCACATCCGTATTAGGTTTCCTCTAGGACAGAGGCTTCATCAACGTGCAGGCAAGAATCCCTGAGTGAGTGTTTTCAAAAGACGCTTGTCCCGCCTTGCTGGTGCGGCTCAGGGGATTGAGCTTCGCCCCATAGACCAAGAGGTCCCCTGGTCAGGGCACATGCCTGGGTTGTGGGTTCAATCCCCAGTAGGGGGCATACAGGAGGCAGCCAATCAATGTGTCTCTGTCATCTATGTTTGCTCTCTCTCTGAAATAAAAATATATTAAAAATTAAAGATGCTTGTCTAGCTACACCCTCCCTTAAAAACATCTCTGAGTGAGGCTCCATCACATAGATTCTAGCAGCCTCCCCAGCGATCCCACGGTGTTTCTCTGGCGCAGAATCATTTTTGTAGGGCAAATTCTAAGACTCCCCTGTGACAGTCACTGGGGACACGTGCTAACTATCCACCTGTCCAGGCCACTCCCTTGGTGAATTCTTACTCACTGAGTCTGAGTTGAGGCTCAGGAATCTTGTGGGTTTTTAACAAATCCTTGCCCAAGGACATGTTTTTATTGATTTTAGAGAAAGAGGGAGGGGCAGAGAGAAACATCAATGGGTTGCCTCCCATGCACCTTGACCAGGGGTGGAACCTGAAACCTAGGTGTGTGCCCTGACCAGGAATAAAACCTGCAACCTTTTATTGTATGGACAACATTCCAACCAACTGAGCCACCTGGCCAGGGCTCAGGAGTTTTTTTTGTTTTGTTTTGTTTTTAAATATATTTTATTGATTTTTTACAGAGAGGAAGGGAGAGAGATAGTTAGAAACATCGATGAGAGAGAAACATCGATCAGCTGCCTCCTGCACATCTCCCACTGGGGATGTGTCCGCAACCCAGGTACATGCCCTTGACTGGAATCAAATCAGGGACCCCTCAATCCGCAGGCCGACGCTCTATCCACTGAGCCAAACCGGTTTCGGCAGGAGTTTTGTTTTTAATAATGACTTTTGAGTGGTCTTATGTGGACTACCTTAGAGTCCACAAATTGACAAAATAAATTCAAAGTTGCCTTGTACTAGTGATCCTAATATGAATTCATTTCTCTTGCATGAATTCTCTCTCAAAGTTCTTTGATAATTATAAATAACTAGATCAGTGGTTCTCAACTTTCCTAATGCCTTGACCCTTTAATACAGTTCCTCATGTTGTGGTGACTCCCAACCATAAAGTTATTTTTGTTGCTACTTCATAACTGTAATTTTGCTACTGTTATGAATCATAATGTAAATATCTGATATGCAGGATGTATTTAGGCGACCCCTGTGAAAGGGTTGTTTGACCCCTAAAGGG
>NW_006293700.1:3908848-3917605 GCF_000327345.1 Myotis davidii
CATAAATAATTCAAAAGTACTATGTAAGAGCATGCCTACTAAGGATGAGTGTGCAATAGACAGTGATGATTACAAAATAAAACAAGCCATTAGGGGGTGGCCTTGAAATCTACACCTTAACAAAAATCTGATAACTCTAGACAAGCTGGTGGACATGTATGGTCTCCATTCCTTGCCCAAGGTCTCTGGAGTGTGGACTCAGGGAAGTGTGCTATCTTCAGGATCTCTGGCCTTGAGAGGTCTGCCCCCTTTTCCCAGGGCACAGGGCCTGGGCTAAGCTGGGAAGAGCTTAGGTTTACTACCCAGCAAGGTGCCCCAAACCCCAGCTCCTACACCTTCCAGATAGTTTAGAACTGTAGCCTGATCCTGCTGGCAAACTTCACATGGCCCTGGACTGGTGGGCACTATGGCAGTGGGCATGCGGGCCTACCCCCTGCTCCTGATTATGGGCACCTGCATTGACTGGCATCTCTGCCTATCATTCCTGGGGACCTAGAGCAGCGTTAAGACAGGGGGGGCTTAGGTTTGAACACACAGGAAGGGAATGTGTCCAAATGATCCTGGGACCACCCCTTCCATATTTCAAAAACTAATTAGGTCAGATAGGTGAAAAAAAATATTTATTTTCTATAATTTTGAGCAAATGGTTTGTTGACTACTGAATCACCTATATCTTACGAGCTCCTCTGTCCAAGTGAAAGCTGAATTTTGCTAAAATTGTGTAGCCTTTATGCTCATTTTCATACTGATTATAGTGTATATTTTGTCTTTGATTTATGTCTTTGAGACTGTGTACAAGGACTGTTTCAGTTGGTGGCTCTCTTTCATCTCAACGGCCACATGTTACTTTTCCCCAAAGTATGTCATTCTTTTGGGTTGTTCCATGTTAATGAAGTCCATTAATTAAAAGACTTTAAAATGTTAGAAAAAGTCTTCCCCTCCTTACAGCTATCTTAGAGATGTGAATGCAACCTTCAGAGTTTCCGTGTGTTCATTTACTCAGTGTAGACGTAGTAGATGTCTTTTGAATAGAATGCCTCTAACGGGTATGGAGTCATTAATCACCTGCCCCCACTGGGTTGGGGAGGTTATATACTAAATCAACATATCATTGACATGTTCTGTGCTACAAAGGAAAAGTACTGCTATAAAATAACATCAAGGGACATTTCCATTTATATATCAAGGTCAAGAAAGGCATCTCCATCCATCCATCCATCCATCCATCTATCCATCCATCCTTCCAACAGATATTGCTCAGATGCCTCTTTAACAGAATGACCTTTAAGCTCATTTCTGAAGGTTGAGAGGAGATATTTGGGGAAGTGGAGAGGACATCAGCTGGAGATGAGGAAACGACTTTGAGCTAGAAAAGAGCTTCATGCACAGAAGGAATGAATACAAGCCAGTGTGCTCAGGCTCACTGAGCAGGGACAGATGCTAGTGGGGAGGGAGGCAGGGACCAGGCCTGTGTGTGATCTTACTCTAAGAGCTCAGTAAGAAATGGTGACTCTTCCGTCACTCTCCCCATGACTGGGGTAGGGCAGAGACGGGAAAAGAGGAAGAAGCGTAGCTTTGGAAAGAAAACATGAATGGCTGCTAAGTGTTAGCCTCTCCTACCGATTCTGACAGCCCCCGCCCCTCCCAAAGCAAGATGTGAGCCTTCTGCTACAGAACGGTGGTTTTCAAACTTGAGAAATGTTTTTGAAGGAAAACAAAATTTTACGCAGACCTCTCTCCCATGGTTATTTAATTAATTTTGATTTAATTTGAATATACAATCATTGTTTAGGTGTAGTTAAATATGTAAACTATAAGGTATACCTCCCTATGCTTATTTATAACATAAACCCAACATAAATTGAAAGCAAGTAATACTGAAATTAAAGACCTGATTTTTTTAACGTGACAGATGATGTTTGGATGGAATGAAATCTCTGCTTGCATTTTAAAGTCACGGCACTGTCCACAGAGGCGCAGCTTCCCTGATTCAGCACAGCTGGTGCCTCGAGGACTCCTCTGCGGATGGATTAGGAAGCCTTTCCTTGGACAGTGAGCTGGCACCATTTGGCTATTGCTTGATGGAGATGCATCACCTAAATAATAGGTCTGCCTCTCTCCTCATGAGTCAGAAACAAAGTAGAGTCAGTGCCACGTGAGCCTACACATCAACACCAGAGAGCCCTGAAACCAAGTCACTGTCCATGGAGACGGAAAACCCTAGAAAGAATTACCAGACCCCTTAGAACAGGTGGGAAAACCCCCATGGGTGCAGGGACTTCTGTTTGGACAACAGCTCTACATATGAGAGTGGGTTATTCCTAGAGGAGAAAAGGGAGCTGTAGAGCCATGGGGACAGCATACACCGCTCCTTCTCACACTCCAAAAAGGGATTCTTGGGATGGAAGGTTTGGGAGGGTCCAGAGGGATCACTAAGATTTGAGTGTAAGCAGAGACCAATGAGGGTGTGGTCCCAAGTGCCTGTGGTTCCTACTTCTGGGACTCAGGACAGACGAGATGACAAAGAGGCCACTGAGAGGTCTCTGCCCACCCGGCCATGTGGCTGAGAAAGGCTTACAGCACCACAGGCCTCCTGAGTCGGGGCTCAAACCAGTCCTCTGGGTGTGGGCAGAAAACACCGGGGCCCTGGGGAGCTGAGCCCTGCCCGCAGGCTCGGAGAGAGCAGCTCCCAGAGAAGTGTGAGCGGGGCTCTGCGAAACCCAGAGTGCCCCACAGTTTGTATGATTTACCACGTGCACAGAGCAGCCGGGAGGAGAAACGCACGTTTCCTGACAGGCAGAACATGATGCCGTCTATAAGAGTGAGGCGATCGGCACTTACTGACATTTCGGTTGACGAAATGTCAACCGAAGTTATGTGTTACTGTTCCAAAGTGTCACACGTCTTCCTGTCCACCCACGAGGTCCACTACTTCAGGAAGAGGGGCGGAGAGGGACAGAGGAGTAAACTTGAAATTCTAACTTGAAAGCACATTTTTACTTGGGGAGAAACGATACACAAGAGATCCAGGCGAACGTGTGTAAGACTCTGCTGGGAGGAATACAAGGATTTGTGAGGTTCCCAAAAGCCATGAGTTGGAGAATCGAACAGAGGGTTTGCCCGTGAACCACAGATGAGAAAGGACGTGCTTTAGGATATCAAAGTGGCTGGGAGAGGCTGACGGGGGAGAACAATTCCCAGATATATTCCCAGGAATATAGAGGATCCAAGGGGAGGGGAGTCACATATTCCATTTCCATCCCGGACATCTGAGGACAGAGATGGCAGCAGCCTCATCAGATAATAGAAGGAATGCAGGACAGCCATGTCAGGACAGTGGGACGTGCAGGGCACGTAGGCAGACAGAGCCCGAGACGGCCATGCAGTGGGCCCCGACCCGCTGCCCTGTCCCCTCTGGGTCTGGCACTAGTGCCCGCAGCAGCTGTGAGTATTGGCAGCGGATGCCGTGCTGCCGATGCCCTTCTCCAGGCCATGCCCTTAGCCGAAGAAGGCCTCCTCACCCAAGGCCAGGTGAACTCCGGGGCGGCCCACGTCCAAGGGCTGGTGCCCTGCAGGGATACGAAGTCCACGCCCCTCACTCGTCTCGAACAACTGGACAAGCCTTCCAGCTCCAGAGCAACCTGTGCCATCAGCTGCTCCACGACTGCCCGGCAGTTCTAACTTCACCCGCTCCCCTCACTCCCTTCCAGGGGTTGTTCCCAAGAACGTTTGCCAATAAATGTTTTATAGGCAAATCTTAACGTCTGTTTCCCGGGGGACCTGAGCTACGCCAGGCCTCCTGGGTCTCCCTCGCTCTGGGGCTGGGGGTTGGAGGAAACCCTGAGATGGGTTCTGCTGACCTCACATCGGTGAGAATCTCGAGCTGGCGGACAGCCCGTGGGTTGCGTGGTGTGGTGAGAGGTAAGGCTTCTAGTGGATGAACGACATGGCTGAATTTCAGAGCATCAGTGAGAGCCACGACTGAGTCAGCTTTGGTGGGAGGGGTGTATGGATAGCCACACGCTGACCATGCCTGACCATGTCTGACCATGCCTGACCATGCCTGACCATGCCTGACCACGCCGGAAGGGCCAGCCATAGGCGACCTCAGATGTGAACCCTTTGGCACATGCAGAACCTAGCGGGGCAAGACATCCGGGGAGGCCAGTGAGGACCAGAGGCTGTCATCACCTAGATGTCCCCCTCCTGAGGGCAGGTGCACACTAAGCCCACTAGACCCACATCCCACCATCCCACCCACCAGCAGAGGAGGGAGGGGCAGACTGAATGCTGGCCCCGAAGAGATCTCTAATATACGGAAGGTGGCTCAGTTACCGTGAAAGGAACCAAATGAAGAGTTTCTCCACCATCCGTGGAAATGGATGCAGAAATAGGCAACTGAAAAGAGGAGGAAAGACAAAAACACAAACCAGTTGGGGCAAAAAGAGCCATGTATGTGAAATATATTTATAGACACCACTTTCTTAACGCTAAGAACCGGGCCTTGTCCTAAGGGCTTTTATTCAAGTAGTTTTGTCATTTATGGACTTTTAGGTGAAAATTTGCCAACTTGCCAGGTAGCTGACAGCTGACATCAAATACCACCCTGGTCCTCGCTTCGGCAGCACATATACTAAAATTGGAACGATACAGCGCATGGATGACACGCAAATACCACCCTGGTTACTGAAAAGGCATTTCCCAGCAGGCAGCCAGCAACATCCCAACCGGAAGCACAATGCCTGTGCCTTGTCACTTGAAGAGAAACAGACAGGCCGGCGATGAGCCACGATGGTGTGGGGCGAGGTTTCTTGTGCTCCTGTTCCCGGCCTTTTCATCGTTCTAACTGCGTTTGCACAGTTTCCTCCTGTCATTCTCACAAGCACCCTCTGAGAGGTCACTGTGATCATCCTAAGTTTAGAGAGGACCTGGGGACCACAGAGGCGCCAGGCTGGGCCATGGCTGTGCAGGGATTCAGAGCCTCCGCCTGCTGCCTCTGCGACCCACTGCGACCCACTGCCTCCCTACGTCTGCTCCGCGCACATTGCAAATGGCATTTGTGTGGGGGGCTTAAGATCTGAAGCGTCATTGTAGCCAAGCTCCAGACATAAGTGTTGCCGAGGGCGACGTTCACCCAGGTGGGTGCAGACATGGAGGGATTAGGAGCCATGGTGACCAATGGGTAATGAACAGGGGTCGTTGGGAAAGCCAGAGTCACTCCCATGTGGTGTGTCCCAGATGCATGCGTCAGTAGTTATGTGTCTAAAGTCTTCATTTGGAAGGTCTCTATACAGTGCCTGTCCAGGAGCTGTCACCCGTGCCCTGTATCACTGTGTCCTTAGTAGGGCTCTCTGTGGCTGCTCACTGAGTCCCTTTCATGTCACAAGAGAGGAGTGTCTTAGTAAGGGACAGAGGCAAGTTAGACATCTCCCCGGGCCCGTGACTTTTGGCCACTCCCAACACCAGGAAGCGGAAAACTCCACATTTGCCAAATTTCCAAGCTGTGAGGATCAGTCAGGCTGTTTCCCCTCCTTTATCCACGTTTTCTCTCCTTCGCAAAGTCACCACCCATCACCATGTATGTGAATAGTGGCATGCTCGTTTCAAACACAGGACTGCAGAATGTAAAGTGTTTCATGCCGACAGCAGATAGATCTGAGAATACTTAAGAACTGCTCACTTTAACTCTCCTCCTGGTAGACTCTATTTGTATCCCTGGTTTTAGCCTCGCAGACTTGGAGGGGGTGGTGAAAGATGAACGGGCAGTGCTCAGCCACCAGGGGAGAAAAACGTCATCCCGCCCCCAGAATAGCAACAGCAATAAATATGGTCATGGAGCTCTTCTGCTGAGGCCGAAGCGACAGACAGGATCACATGTGTGGCCCCCAACGGGCCTCCTGGCTGCGGGGGCTGGCCCAGGGGCTTGGAGGAAACACGCATAAAGTTGATGCTGACGGAGAGGGCACCCTGGCTTTCCGAGCTGTGACTTAGTGAGCAAAGGAAGGGGGTGGGGGTCCAGGACCTCCCCGCAGAGCTGGGGGTGCTCGCCACCCTTCTGGCCACAGGGGAGCGCGTCCTAAATCAGCGCCGGGGACAGCTGGCTCCTGAGAGCTGAGCCGAGAACTCCCCTGCACGTCTGCCTGAGAACTTGCTGGGAGCTGCAGCTGCCACAGCCATCAGGGCACGTGTGCAGCGAGGAAGGTGAACAAGAGGCGGCCGGGGCCACCGGTTATTTAAAGAGGACCCTTCGGACGTCAGCCCTGCCACGTGCAGAAGCAGCCCCTTGGCTCCGGGGGGTCCTGGACGAAGGGGCGTCTCTCTCCCTTCAAAACTCCTCACGTCTCCTTTGCAGACCAAGTGACCAGGCTCTCAGCCATTCCTGGGGCTCCTGGGGCTCCTTCGTCGGTCGTTTTTCCCGTATATTTCGGTTTCATCTACGATATGGCCACGTCTCTGGGTGGCCGTGTTTTTAGCATCTTTACGTTCTTTTGCCCCTTGCCACAGGCAGGACGGGGCTAGCACGTCTGCATGACTCGCACATAGCAGCGTCTTTCGGGATGAAATGTGTTTAAGCTAATGCATCATTTCCCCCTTGTGTTTTGGAAACCGAAGCATCCCCTGAATGTGACCAGTTTCCCTTTTCCTGTTAAGCATCGCTACTGTAAAAGAAGAGACTTTCCTATAAAGCCACACTCCTTCTCTCTACGACCTTTGTGGGTCAGGGGTCTCTCCAACCAGTCCCCAATGCTACGCAGGAAGTCACCGGAAACAGGCTCATGGTGGCCACATGTCACCCATTTAACAGGCACAGATTCAATGCCACGCTTTCATTGGTCTCGGTTCCAGGCTTAGGACTGAAAGGAATCTTTTCTCCATGAACCACAGCTTTGCTTTTATTTGAACAGGGGAGTCCGTAAAGAATTAAAGCAAATGTTGCTGTGGACTTTGGTATCTCAGTGTGAAAGTTAGCACTCTCTTCTGTTGTCACTGTTATCTTCCCCCCTTTAGGATCTTATTAAGACCAACAAGATAAAGGAAGTAGGTTTTATAGCACCAGCTCTCATGTTCCTTCTCCAAGCGTCCCTGGTGACTTTGGGTGGTTAAGAAAAAAAAATCATCCCAGTGTGTTGCAATTAGTGCCAAAGGAACACAGATGACTACTCAGTGCCCAGGACCTGCGGCTGCCCAGAACCTTATCTGGTCCTATTTATACATCCACAAAGCCAATTCCTCCTTAGAGCGACCCTGGCAACATTAGCATTTTCTTTCTGTAAAGCTTAATGTCTCTGAGTTTTTATGCCATTTTTCTCATGTGGCCAGAGACAATGCAAGCATAAATTAACCTCTCCACTTATTATTTAGTGACTAAAAGATAAGTACCAAATGCTTTTAAATCCATGGAAAGATTCCTTTAAAGATAAAAAGAAAATACTCCCTCAATCGCTTATTGGGAAATAGGAAGAAAAAGTCGCCTTCCACTGTGAACATGGCATTCTGTGGTTATGATAAAGGATGAATCATAGACAAGCACATTTAAATTAGTAAGAATGCACTTAACTTTAGGAAATATAACTGATGGAAAACTGTAATTTCAGACCTTAGCATGAAGTATCTTATATGGAATATACTTTTTCCAAGATTGCATCTAAATATCCTGGAGGCTCTTATAGCTGCAATCATTCATAAACAGACCTCTTCATTATTGTTACATTAATGAAAGAAGCCTTAGTGATATTATTCATACTAGGGGCCCAATGCACGAAATTTGTGCAAGGGGCTGGCACCCCCTGCAGCAGCAGCTGCCTCTGCCTCAGCGTG
This sequence comes from Myotis davidii, assembly GCF_000327345.1. Lineage (NCBI taxonomy): Eukaryota > Metazoa > Chordata > Mammalia > Chiroptera > Vespertilionidae > Myotis > Myotis davidii. Next base: position 3,916,667 of record NW_006293700.1, read on the forward strand.
GCATGGGGCCTCTGCCTCGGCTCCCACTGCTGCGGCTTTATCTGGAAGGACGTCTGGAAGGACACCTGGAAGGACATCCAATCTAGTTATGCTTTTATTATTATAGATACCAGGAGAGCACACTGGGAAAGGACTCCTCTTTTTCTCCCTAACTTCTCTTATCTTCATATTCTAAGTGAGATTTGCATACTATTAACATAATTACCAAATGTTCCTATAGTGGGTACTCCAGTGGGTACACCATGAAGTCCAGGAATGAACCTGAACGCAGCTATGAGTAGTATCTAAGTATTTTATCAGTTGTTATTTCTTTCTATAGAAACATTTGATTTCCACCTAGTACTGATTATTTCATATTTGAAGTAAAAATGGCTAAAATTCACATGACATCATTAGAACTGCAAAAATGAAGTGCCAAAGTCCAGCTAGCCTGGCAGCCATGCTCCTCAGACTATAGGACATATTGTATTAACAGTTACCATCTACCCAGAGTGTTAAAAAATACACATTATTTTTAGTGTTCTATAGTTATCCTGTCTAATAGTAGACAAACATGGTAATTAACCGTACCTCTGACACTTGGCTAGTCAATTAGCCACTTCCCATTGGCTAATCAGGGTGATATGCAAATTAACTGCCAACCAAGATAGCGGCTGGCAGCCAGGCAGCTGAAGCAAACAGGAGGCTTGCTTGCTCCAGTGAAGGAGGAAGCCAAGGTTCCCCGCCTGCCACTGCTGGCCTCTGAGCTGCACTCTAAGAAACAATGTTGCAATTATAGAAGCTAAACAAACCCCAGAAACCTGCTTTCAGCCAACCAGGCCTTAGAGCTGGAGTTGCAACAGTGTTTCAATTATAGAAGCCAAACAAAGCCCAGATACCTGCTTTCAGCAGCCGAGGTCTCAGAGCTGGAGCCGAGCCTCAGAGCTAAAGCCGGCTTTC
>NW_006293700.1:3917953-3980026 GCF_000327345.1 Myotis davidii
GGGATGTCTGATTGCCATCTTAGGCCCAATCCCCCAGGGAGCGGGCCTAAGCCAGCAGGTGGTCATCCCCTGAGGGGTCCGAGACTGCGAGAGGGCATAGACCGGGTTGAGGGACCCCCCTCCTCCCCCAAGTGCACAAATTTTTGTGCACCGGGCCTCTAGTCTTTTATAATTGTTATATATACCTTGTGTTAAACATTGTGTAAGATGCTTATCATTTAAAAAATCATGATTAATCCGCAATACGGTTGGCCCTTGAGCAACACAGGTTTGAACTGTGTGCATCTACTTATATTTGGATTTTTTTTTTCTTTCCAATACAGTTGGCCTTCTGCATCCACAGGTTTCACAACCATGGATTCAACCAATGGAGCATGGAAACTAATATTTTTGGTCTGTGGTTAAAAATCTCCAGATGTGCAGAGCAGACTATATGCATTAGTTAATTTTTGGGGGGAGTCAAAAGTTATACGTGGATTTTTTTGTTAATCCTCACCTGGGGATATTTTTTTCCATTGAGTTTTAGAGAGAGTGGAAGGGAAGAAGGAGGGGAGGAGAGAGAGAGAGAGAAAGAGAGAGAGAGGGAGAGAGAGAGAGAGAGAGAGAGAGAGACATAAATGTGAGAGAGACACATTGATTGGTTGCCTTCCCACATGCCCTGACCAGGGCCGGGGATCAAACCTGCAATCCAGGTACATGCCCTTGACTGGAAATCAAACCTGTGACCCTTCAGTGCAAAAGGCCAGCTCTCCAACCATTGAGCAACACCGGCCAGGGCTTACATGGATTTTTAACTGTCCTTAGCTTCCACGTTGTTCAAGTATATATCCCAACGAAGGGGGTATGATTATTCTACCTGGTTTATAGGTAAGCAAGCTGTGCCCATGATAACATAGCTGGCAATCAGTGGAGCCAGTGATTGAATGCAGTTCTGACTTTTTTTTCTTTGAATACTTAATAGACGTTTTTAAGAGCAGTTTTGGGTCCACAGCATAATTTATGGATGGTACAGAGAGTTCCCATACCCCCTACCCCCACACTCATGGCCTCCTCTACTATCATCATCCCACACAAAGTGGTACATTTGCTTCAACTGATGAACCTACAGCACACATCAGAATCACCCAAAGTCCATAGTTTAAAATAGGGTTCACTCTGGTACACTTATGTGTTTTGACAAATGTATAATTCCATGTATCTACCATTGTAGTATCACATACAGTAGTTTAACTGCCCCCAAAATCTTCTGTGCTTGCCCAGCCGGTGTGGCACAGTGGTTGAGTGTGGACCTATGAACCAGGAGGTCACAGTTCGATTCCCCATTCAGGGTACATGTCCAGGTTGCAGGCTCGATCCCCAGAAGGGGGCATGCAGGAGGCAGCCGATCAATGATTCTCTCTCATCATTGATGCTTCTATCTCTCTCGTCCTCTCCCTTTGTCTCTGAAATCAATAAAATTATATTTTAAGAAAATCTCCTGTGCTCTGTTCATCACTCCCGCCCCACAATCCTTGGCAACTGCTGATCTTTTTATTGTCCTCAGTTCTGTCTTCTCCAGAATATCACATAGTTGGAATCATTCACCATGTAGCCTATTCAGATGGACTTCTTTCACCGAGTAACATGAATGCAGTTGACTTTGGAGCCTGAGCCATGTCTGGAGTGAAGGGTAATGCTGTTAACGTGGAGAAATTGACCAGGGAAGTATCAGTGCCAGGCACTGCTCTCATACAGTGACGTGACCCACAGGACTGCATCATTGTGTCCAAACCTGACACTGTAAAGTCAATAAACTGAACAGAAGTCAGATTGTGATGTAATACACAAATAGTAGAAGGCTCTAGAGTTGGCCTAGATCTGTGCTCAGGTGAGTGGCGGGCCACGCGGAAGCTGTGGGATGCAGTGGATGCATAGAATTTGGAGCTAGAAGCCTGGTGATTTGGTTCCCCATCTACCAATACTTGGGATGCAAGAAAGACCAGAGGAAACATTTTAGAGTGTCAGGAGCAAGTCTGGGCTATTCTCAGGGCATGGAGGCTTTCTCTTAGAAGCCCACAGCGGGTAATCTACAGTTTTTGAGGGAAAAGTGGAGGGGTCTTGGCATCTCGAGTCCATATACTGGTGGCTTGGCACCATGTCTTTTTTTTTTTTTTAACCAGGTTTTTTTATGAAAATGGTTCCAGATTATTTAACCTTTTTTTCCAGCTACCATAAGTCAGCCTTTGAGTTTCATACACCATTCTGCTCCTGAGGTTTCATAGATGGGGCAAACTAGCAACTGAGAATTGGGGTGATTCATCAATTCTACACTAAATTTACAATTCTCCAGCTTAATACGCATCAGAAAAACTGATGGTTTTTTTTCTCATCAGTTTAAAAAACTGGAGAGCCTTTTAAAACGCCAGTTGCTAGGCCCTGCCTCCAAATTTTCTGATTCACTAAAATGTAACAAGTTCCTGGTTGCTGTCATTTGTTCAGGGGCCACACTTTGAAAACCACTGCTGATAAATCAGACATAGGAGTCAAGTTGATTAGGGCTCCGGTCAACCAGCTAGAATCATCACAACTCTTTCACCAAATTAATGTATGCAGGTGAGCTATGATTAGATAATACTTTGAGTTTTGTAGATGCTCGAGAGTATCAGATAGTAAGAATTCTTCATATGTGAGATAAAAATTCTAAAAAATAACTTCTAAATATCCCCTTTATTTTTTTCTTATGCATACGTATACCAGTTACAGAGCATTTGCGATTCTTTGTAGGCATGGGTCAGGATGGAACAGGCTAAGTCTGGGTGCTTGGTTAGTATTAATGTTGCCACTCTCGGGAGAAAGTGGAAATTCTATTTTTTTTAAAAAAAAACATATATATAAAATATTTTTTCCAATTTTGAAAATTTTGATTTTGAACTAGATAGCTTAATTAGTTAAATATATTCTTTAGAGACTAGAGATGTTTCTGTATTCTAATTGTCAAGAAAGAAAATTATCAGGGGATTGATTTTTCTTTAAAAAATAGAGACCTCTTGTGGTCATTCATAAAAGTACTTTATAAAACAGAAACTTAGAGTATTCCAATTTGTCAAAAGGTTTCAAGATCTCTGACTTTGTTGAAATACATTACAAAATTATATCTATCCCATAATACCTATCAAAATATATAAGAAGATCAGTAATAGGACTTTAGGACTTTACATAACAGTAACTTTTGTAAATATATACATCAGTTAGCCATAAAAGTTCTAGATTGTAATTTAAAATCTGATTGAAGCATAAGACATAAAGAAAAGTGAACCAATCCTAATTGTCTAACTCAAAGAAATTTCCTGAACTGGATCTCTCTGTGCAGCCAGTATGTCTGATAGATTTTCTATTGTAATTTTATAGGTAAGGTGACTCAGGTTCAGAGAGGTTATGTGATCTGCTATTTCATAATATCAATCAAATCCACTTTACCCTCATGTATATAGGGACATATAAATGAATAAATAATTTCAATAAATGTTAATATAAAAAGACAGTCAGTTTACAGAGGCGTAGTCCTCAGCCCAGATTTGTAAATACCAAATTCTGTCAAATGAAAATACCTGTTCACATAGAATTTTGAGAGCAGTAGACTAAACAGGCTATGATTTATTATTGTTGTTGTTAGTTGTTGGTTGTCATTGTTTGCTGTGGCTGTTGTTGCTGGTGATCTACTCTTGCTCCATTAATAAATAAGCAGTTTAGAGCACCTTTCATGTACCAGGCACTAATTTGGATTCCTGGGGGTAACACAGTGAATATTGGGCCTTGACCTTATTAAGCTCTGAAGCTAATGCACAAGAAAGACATATGAACAGTTGTTTCTGATACTGTAGTTTGTGCTGTCACAGAAGTATATATACACCTATGTGGAGTTATTTTCAAGAAGGTGGCTATATTTTCCCCAAGGTCTACCCCACACCATGCAAAGCTTGAAAGTCCACAAATTTCTCTTTGGTTTTAGAGCTAGCATAGTGTAGTAGAAAATATACCTGACTAGCAGTCAGAAAAGTTGTGTTTGAGGTACAGCTTTTCCACTTATCAAGATTTTGGACCAGTCTTTTAGTCATGAAACCTTATTTTCTTCAATTATAAATTAGGGATGGTAGCTACCTCAGACTATCAGAGATCATATGAGATTGTAAGAAATTGGTCTGTGGTCTTTAGATGAAGTTCTACATTATGCTTTGTCTATAGGGCATTATAAATATGAAACACCAATGCAATAATCAATTCATTCAGTTTTCCAGGGTTTATGGTTTGTTTGTTTTTGGTCTTTTTTGGTATTTTTTTTCCTGCTGGGAAGATGTGCTAGAGAAAGTACAGTGAAGAGAATGAAAATGTTGTAAGAGTAGTGGGTATCTGAGTCATGGAGGAGGAAGCAGAACTAAGCTTATCAGGACAGGAAAAGGTACCAAAAGCAGATAATATACAAACTCATTCATTCTCAGATTTACCCAAAGTTCTCCTGATCATCATCATCATCATCATTATCATCATCATCATCATTATCAAAATAATTTACTAAACATTAAATAAAATTCATACACTCCATGGTGTGCAGGTAAATGTTTAACATCCAATTCTCTGGAGAAAACCAAACATATGATAGATAGTACTAGCCAATTGCTATGGTGTAAATACGCCTATGATGGCCAATTTCAGGCTACTAAGATGACATCACTGAACAGGGAGATAGGAAGAGATACATAGCCACATACCCTTATATATAACATACATAATTTCAAGAGTGTAGACAATAATAAACATAGCAAAATGATTAGGAAGTAACGAGTTTTGAGTATTTGCTAGCTCTATTTAAAAAATTATTTAAGTGTAATTCAATTTTTACCTCATTTTTAATATTGGCTATGTTGAATACCCAGCTTTCAAAATTCCTTAAGATGTAGCAATCAGCTCTCATCCGCCTGTATGAGCCAGTGGTAGCCCAACACTAGATATGCTGGTAATTGCACCAGTATGGTTCTAGTTATGGTAGAAGTCATCACCTCTTCTGGGAAGACTCTGTGTTAGGAAGCTTTGTCTGTACTCCTATCTCAACATCCTAGACACCCAGCAATGGCCACGCTGTGTTGTAATCTCATCTCTCTCCCTCCACACTTGACTTCCTGAAGCCAGTTCCTGAGACTTTTACCTCCATCTCTTCTGCATCCAGCACTGTTCCTGAAAGAGGGAAAGCTCAACAAGTGCACATTGACCAGGAGCTGGCTCCTGTTCTCCAGGAGCCCACAATCTAACTTAACGTACAAAGACACACGGCAATAGAATGCACGCACGATTTAGCAGAAGCTCTGAATAAACGTGTGAATGGATGGTAAGGTTTTTCTATTACGTACAAGTGGATTTTAGTGGGAAGTTTTGGAAAGGGGAGAGGGACATTATGAGATTTGTCTCTTCGAAGCCCCCCCCCCCCACTTTTTAAGCTTGAGTTGAATACCTGCCTTTGTTTTCTCATAGTACCTTATGTTTATTCTAAGGCATATAGGTCTTATCTCTGTTATGGTTGTCTATTTATTTTGTTGTTTCTGCCACCAACCTTATATCTTGGGTGCCAGGTATCAGATCTTATATATATTTGCATTCCCAGTGCTCAGTATAATGCTTGGAATATAGTGGATACTCAGTAAATATTTGCTGAATGCATTATACAAGCAAGCATCCACAGTAATATTAGTACGTTAATTTACTAGTGATACCACATTTTAAGAGGTGTACAATAATAACTAGACTGGTACAAATTATGATTCATGCCTATAAAGAGAATGTTTATAAGTCAACTGAACCTGTGAATAACATCGAGTACCTACAACACGCCAGGCTGTTTTAAGTTTTTAACATTGTATTTAGTTACTTAATTGTCATAAAAACCTTATTAGAGGTAGTAAATTATCTCCACTACAAAAATGGGAAGTAATGGAAATCCAGGACATGAATTCAGGTAGATCTGTTCTAAAAATTTCTGTATTTAATAACTAAGTTATTTTTCCTCACCATTGTGTATTAGTTGTTGTTGTTGTTGATGATGATGATGATGATAATAATAATAATAAATTAGTTTGGCCTAGCTGGCATGGCTCAGTGGTTGAGCGTGGACTTGTGAACCAGGAGGTCATGGTTCAATTCCCAGTCAGGACACATACCCAGGTTTCAGGCTCCATCCCCGGTGTGTGTATGTGTGTGTGTGTGTGTGTGTTGGGGCGGGGGGGTGCAGGAGGCAGCCAATCAATGGTTCTGTTTCATCACTGATATTTCTCTCTTTCTCCCATCCTTTCCTCTCTGAAATAAAGAAAAAAATATTTTTTTAAAAATGATAAATTAGTTTGCATGACTCCACTTCTAATGACAACACCTAGATCCTTATCCTGTTGCTTTGTCTGGCACCTGGAACTTCCCCTTCGCCAAAGGCAGGGCTTTCCCAGAGGAACTCTAAATATCCTGGAAAAATGCTGTTTTTATATCTGAGCAACCTCTATTCCACCTCCAAAACCAACGAGTAATTTCCTATCAACATTATTCATTACCCACTTTAATGACCAGGGATGCACTTTAGGTTGTTTCCTCTAAAAAAACCTCCTACTTGCGCCTCCCGGTGACTCCGGTGGCCCAGAGGCTTTCTGCCTCACATGCACCCCAGTTTTGCAGACGCTGCCCCACAGTTTTCTGGCTGCAGAAACTACACTTCCCAGCGGCCCGTTCGTCCTCACGAGCTAGCTTTCCAGGCTCCGAGAGGCATCGCGGGAAAACTGCCCAAGCTTTGCAGGGCAGTGCGGGTGGGAGACGTACAGAGCGCACCTCGAAATGGCTCAGATGCAGGATGAGCAGGGAGGGGGCGCGCCCTTGATGGCGGAAGGCAGGTCGGAGGCGGAGGTTAAGCTCATTCTGTACCACTGGACACACTCCTTCAGCTCCCAAAAGGTAAAGGCCTCGGGCCGGCGGAGGGCGGAGCGGATCGGGTTTCAGCACCAGGACAGCTCCCTGGGGGCCGGGCCCGCGCTGGCCCACCGGGAAACAGGCCGCCAGGCCCCCAACCCCACCAAAGCTCCCTCCAGGGCAGGGGTGCGCCTTCGTGGGGGGCAGGGAGCATCAGCCTGGGATGGAAAGCCTATGCCCGAGGCGCTGCCACTCATGAAATAAGACCAAAAGCATCACTTTCGGTAAATGGGCTACAGGCCTTGTCCCCCGGACCCCGCGGAGTGAGGCAGAGGGAAGCGCTTTCAAACAGCCCCAAACACCGATCTTACTCCATTTTGTTCCCATCCATTCTCTTTCACAACGTCTAGCATATTTGTATTTCAGTTTCTTCGTTGGGGAGGATATAATTAGGCTTAGGGCACAAAGAAAGTATTGGTGATGGGGAGGGTGACTGAATTATTGTAGCCAGAGTCATTGTCATTACCGACCTTTTCTAATTCATAGGAACAAGACGCTAGATTATATCTTATTAATTCTAGAACAGGAATACAGTGACATGGGGCTTAAACAGGGACATGTTCTGACAAATGCATTGTCAGGCGATTTTGTTGCTCTGAGAACATCACAGAGTGCACATCCACAAACCTAGGTGGTACAGCCTGCTGCCTACCTAGACAATATGGTACAGTTTATGGCTTCTAGGCTACAAGCCTGTACAGCATATTAATGTACAAAACTACACGAGATTAAATTTACACACAAGAGAAAATGATGCAATCAAGAGACATGTAAAAACAAAATATATGAGGCTGCTGCTGGTGTAACATGACATATTGTTTTACAAGTAAACTCTAAATACCGGGACAAAGTACAGTATAGTACATACATAAACCAGTAACACCGTCATATATTGTCATTATCAGGTATTATGTAGTGTACATAATAGTACGCATGCACATAATTTTATATGACTGGCGGTGCAGTATGTTTGTTTACACCAGCGTCACCACAAACATGTGAGTAATGTGTTGTGTTAGGGTGGCTATGACAGCACTAAGGGATGGGGATTTTTTTAGCTTTATTATAATCTTATGGGACCACTATCATATACGCAGCCTGTCGTTGACCCAACGGTAGTTATGCTGCACAGGACTGTAGTTAAAAAGGATGTTGAAAACACTCATAACTCAGGGAAGCACAGAAAAGCTGCCTAGTGGTATCCAGGGATGCCATTTAATTGAAAGCCCCCATGCTCTGTGATAACCGGTGTGACCTCTTCCAGGTGCGCTTGGTAATTGCTGAAAAGGCACTGAAGTGCGAGGAACATGACGTAAGTCTGCCCCTGAGTGAGCACAATGAGCCTTGGTTTATGCGTTTGAACTCAACTGGAGAAGTGCCCGTCCTTATCCACGGGGAAAGCATTATTTGTGAGGCCACTCAGATCATTGATTATCTTGAACAGACTTTCCTGGATGGTAATGTTAAGGCTATTTGTGATTTCTTGGATTTACTTTTAACACAAGTCTATGTGTTCCCTCCATCCGTTCTTCCCTCCCTTCCTCCCTCCCTCCTTCCCTTTCTTCCCTTTTTTTTTTTTAATTCCTTTTTGGTTTCATGATGGTGGTTTAGTGATAAAAACTTTTCCATTTCCATAAGCACACAAAAATAAATTAGGCCAATAACATAAATTTTGTATAAACCAGTACAACTCCATTTAAATTTCATGTAAACTACAAATTCTAATGTTTTAAATTTACATGAAAAAAAACCCCTGCCGGTGTGTGGCTTGTGGTGGTTAACTTAGTTGCCTTAAGGTCAAATTCATAATATTGATTCTAAATGTACACTATGAAAATCAGTCTCATCTGTTCTACCAAATGGTTCCACCTTAAAAACACTAAGAGGGGAGCAGAGGGGTAAATTATAGGCAAGGGGGAATAGAATGTTGGTATACTTTTGAGTTCTTGTCCCCTGTAACTCCTGTATAGTTTGAATTTCATCTCTTGTAAGGAATTATAGTGCCTTTAAGTAACAATCACTTACTGATAGCCTGTTTTATAGCAGGCATTTTGTAATTTCTGTTCTATTTAGTCTTCAAAGAACCCATCTGAGACGGGTGCGGTAGACTAGTTATTCCCATTTTGTACATGAGGGATTGCCTAAGGTAATATAGCTTTTTCAGGGCAGGGCTGGACTGCAAGCCCTTGAAATCCATATCTTCATATTGTACCAACTGTCTTCCATAGTCATTGCCACTTACACATGTGTCACTTGTTCCTCATGACAATCCTCTGAGGAGACTGTGGCTTCACTGATTTGCCCAAAATTCCATAGCTGACCAGGACTGGCAGGGCCCAGAACAAAACACAGGGCTCCCAGCTCTCAGTAGAGTACCCTTCTGCAAAAGGAGCTGCGTGAGATCCAGTGACTCTCCATCTCCCATCAGTTGTGTTGATGTTAACGGGGCAAATGAAAACCAGAATATAACGTCAAATCACTGGAAACTGAGTAAGGAAATTGGCCAAGAAAAATGTCTGAGGAGGTGCTACTTTGAAGGAAAACAGATATGGACCTGAATGGGGCAGGGACCCCAGGGAATTCGATGAGCAATGGGCTGCTTCTGCTCTTAATCCAACTATTCAGTTCTCTAGGATTCTGACAGGAGTTGTTATTTAGAGGTGGCCATTGATCTAAATGAAAGAATCAAATGAATGGCTTTTTCCTTCATCATTACCGGCCATCCCGCTGAGTCTATATGCTGGGGATTGTATTGAAAATGATGGCTAATTGGTTTAATACCATTTTTCTCAACGTTGAGCTTTTTGGAAATGGACAAGCCTATTAAGTAATAATTTGTATTTACTGGGAAAAGTGATTATAATAATGTGAATAAAACAAAAATAATTGTACAAGAATTCTGTTTTAAATAATCACAAGTTTTAAAATGATATAGTAAATGGGAAATCATATTTAAATCTTTTGTTAGTATCTCTTAAATTACTACTACTACCATTCTCCTCCTCCTCCGCCTTCTCCTTATCTCTTCCTCCTTACATTGTTTCTCCTCTGAGATATTGAGTAATATGAAATATGTTACTTAATAACATAGTAATGTTAATGATTATTAGGCTTTCTTAACATGTTCCTTAGGCTTTTTCTTTTCCTTTGACTGTATAACAACAAAACTGAAACACATTCTGAGTCCTGCTCTAACAAGGGAAATACTAGGCTCTTATTATAATTTATTGAATCAGAGAAGGAGGCATTGTGGGCTAAGTGTTAAGATAAAAACATGGAAACTAAGGACTTTAATTCTGATGTACCAACAGAATAAGAAATCAAGAATCCTAGCTTGTAGCCTGAAGCTGACCCTAACGTATTCCAGGTCCTTGGTGACTTGACTTCTGTTCATCCCCTCGGATTAGGTGACATAGTTTTATCAATTGCAGACATAAAGCAAGTCCAACTGGTTCCTATCTTACTCATTCCTCTTTCCTAGGAGAGTAGTCTTAGGGTTGTAAAAGATTAATATGAAAGGACCTAAACCCATATCAAACCAGCACAAGAACAATTAGTTACATAAATGAAGACTAGTCTAATATACAGATGAAGTTTATCCCAAAGTATTAAATAAAAAACAAACAATGTAAGTGTTATCACAATTATCATTAAGATACTTTATATTTACCATTAGGAATTCAGGGTGATTAGGAAAGGAGCCAGACAAGAGATAGGCAAATGTTATCCCAATTGTCAAGGAGGCTGAGTGGGGGATTCTACCAATTCTTGCTACTTAAAGTGTCTTCCATTGACCAGTGGCACTGGTATCACTGGGAGCTTGTTAGAAATGTCATTAACTAACACTTCAAAAAAAGAGTCTATTATGTGCCAGGCATGATTCTAGATATTGTGTATCTTGATTTAAGCAAATCATTTACAATTGCTTTATATGATACCCCTGTGGAATGAAGGAGCAACTATGGCTTGATGAAATGCACCTTTTCAGTTGAATAAACCACTGTATTGAAGAATATTCATTTTAGATTTCTTATACTAGGTTGCTTCTTTAGCCATAGACTGTCATGTTACTTATCCTATAATAATTTTTATTTCACTTTATTTTAATTATTTCAATTGCTTGTGGACCACTCTAAATATCATAAGATCAGAGACAGTGTCTGTCTCATTAATGACAGTATTCCCAATGCCTCATATGGTGAATATTTTTTAATAGGAACTTAATAAATACATTTGAATTATTAAAATAAGTGAATTATTGAAAATAAATCTCAACCTGGGCAGGGACCCCTACTGTTGTTCGTATAGGCTTCTATTCCCTGAGGAGCCTAACGATTCCATAAATGACTTGAATAAAGACATAGCAGAAACATTATTAGATTTGTAAATGACAGGAAAGCTAGGATGGTTAATATGATGACTAGCTTATGAAACGTTTCTAATGGAACGATAAAATGGAAACATAACTGAGATAAAGTTTAACAAGGTTAGATGTAGTGTGTGAATCTTGTTTGTAAAAGTCACCTCCAGTAGTGAGGGAGGGGAGGCCTGGCTGGCTAACGAGTTCCCAGTAAAAGCCAGTAATAAACAAAAGGCTCGTGTGATCTGAAATTGTTTCAGAAGTATAGGCTCTGTCTAGAATATGGGGAATTGTAACCTGCTGCATTTTTAACTGGTTGCAATATGTAGCATTTTGTCCAGTTATGGATGGAACTGTGAAGGAGTCGGCAAATTAGAATGATAAGTGAATGGATTTCATGAGGTGTATAGTTGCCCAGGGTTATAATAGCGAGACTTCAATTAAGTGTATCCATTCTAAATAATAGAGTGTAGTGAACTGGTATCTCCTTCACTGTTACTATTGCTATCCCGTGTTAGTCTATCAGTTGGGGATTATACTAAAAATGACCTTTCTCAATACTATTGCTATCCCGTGTTAGCCTATCAGTTGGGGATTATACTAAAAATGACCTTTCTCTGTAATCAGTATTACCATGGTTACATCCTTATGAGATAAGTCCATTAAATAACTGCTAGTTTTTTTTTGGGGGAAAATTTGATCACCAAGACAGTCTTTCCAAGTTTTAGCTAAAGAAAGTGAATATTACATTGAATGATGGCTATACTCGATTTTTTTTTTTTAAAGCAGTTACATGGAAGACTGGTGTAGACATCAGCCCGATTCATGAATCACTTAAGAAAGCCAAGTAGATCTTCAAATGTACTCCATTGAATTTTGTACTTTAACAGTGGTATGTTCCTGCGGTCAGAGGTTGGGTCAAAGGAAGAATTTAGAACTACTCTGCTGCTCAGCCAAAGGCTGGCCAAGAGCAATCTCTTGATTCATTCTTTCAGTAGACATTTATTGGGTATTAATTGGTACAAGGTCCCAATATAAAGGCCCCAAATCACTAACAACTTATCTTCAAAGATAATTTCATTCTATAAAGTTGGCCGGGTGCCAAACCTGCTTGCAAGACATGCATGTATTATCACTATTACCCAGTTTTCATATATGTGACAACTTTTCCTACCTGGGCATGTGATGAAGAGTAGTTACAGTAAAGCAAGCAATTTATATGATAGTAAGCAAACTAGGAGAACTCAGGAGAAATGGATGTGACAAGTGAATATACACACTAATAATAGGAATTTAAAATCCAGATATTTCTTATACTATTCATAATCTCTTTGGGTGATCTTTAATTTGGCCACTAGATAATAAAAAAAAATGTGGGCATAAAATTACTGCAAAATACTAGAACATATGCTATTTTTTTTTTTACTGCCAGTGGTAACCTGGAAACAAGGATGTATTATGGTGAATATTGAATTTTGGTAATTTAATATATAACAGAAAATCCTGGGTGCATAATTTGACACCATGTAATTTTTCTTTTCTCTATTTAGCTTTGATCTTGCTAGCACCAAAGTTAAAATAACCTTGAATTATAGTTAGTTTTTAACCACACCTTTTGCTTCAGGTCATAACTTAATTGTTTACTATTAGTATATTTTCTAATGGTCAGGTGTATGACTTGTTGAAGGGTACAATCTTATTCAGCTAGTTGATGCATATTATCTTATATACTAATGTCATCACTAAGTGATCTAAGTAGAATTTTTTAAAAAATCAACAAAAGGACCAAGTTAGAAATGAAATCTACTCTGTTTTCATTGAGCTAGTAAAGAAGACCTGAAGGTTCTTCAAATAGACCTGGGGGAGTCTTTCTTGAAAACAGGCATAAAGTGCCTCTTATCTGCCATCACTGGGGAATGCAGGCAATCAGAGTAGTGAATTTAGTAAAATAATGGAAGGTTATGCCTTTAAGTCCTTTGACCCTTTCTATTTCTTGCTCTTGGAGCTGAATGGAATTTTTTAAATGGCTCAAGGCCATTGTTATTATCACCAGCAATATAGAGACTTGAGAATTAAAGGGCTGCAGAATGCTTTTATTGTTTCTTTCTGATTAAAAAAACACAAAACTAATTTTGTTTTCTCTCCTTGTTGTTTATCACGTCATTCTGCCTTTTTAAAATGTCCATCTGCCTTTTCCTAAATTGTTGCCTAAATTTAGGTCCAGTACAAGACCTGTCTTGTCCCTACTCAGTCTTCTAGGAAATCAGATCTTGTCAAGTTATTTATTTATTCTTTTTAAAAAATTGATTTCAGAGAGGAAAGGAGAGGGAGAGGGAGATGGACAATGTTGAGAGAGAATCATTGGTTGGCTGCCTCCTGCATGCCCTCTATTGGGGATGGAGCCTGCAATCTGGGCATGTGCTCTGACCAGAATCGAACCCATGACCTCCTGGTTCATAGGTCCATGCTCAACCACTAAGCCACACCAGCTGGGCTATTTATTTTTATTTATTGTTCCAGTGACTGCTAATCGTTGCTTCCACTACTGCAACCCTATTCCCCAATACTGGGAGCCCTTCCCATTGCCCGCTTCTTAAAAGTTCTCGATTACCACCCTGGCTGGTTTGGCTCAGTGGATAGTATGTGGGCCTGTGGACTCAAGGGTCCCTGGTTCAAATCTGGTCAAGGGCACATGCCCAGGTTACAGGCTTGGTCCCCAGTAGGGGGTATGTGTGTGTGTGTGTGTGTGTGTGTGTGTGTGTAATATATATATGTATTAGTATATATAGTTTTAGTATATTGACCTTTAACAATCCAGGTACATGCCCTTGACCGGAATCGAACCTGGGACCTCTCAGTCTGCAGGCTGAAGCTCTATCCACTGAGCCAAACCGGTTTTGGCTATAGTTTTAGTATATTGACCTTTAACAAGTAGCCAGATATCTCTCCAGCACAATGTGTTTATTTGGGAATAACAAAGAATTGCAATTTGGGACCTGTGGACTAATGGTGAACCATGTGCAAGTGCAGAGAAACAAGAGGAACACACTCTTGTATGGACATAGGAGGGAATGTTGTAAAGGACGAATCCATTGGAGGAAATTGCAAGTTCAAAGTATAGTGACTTCTCATTGGCTGAGTTTGGAGGCCTCCCGTTGGCGGAGCTGTTACTGGGCCGGGAGGACCCTTTTCCTCCTCCAGCTCGGGTGGGAGGAGTATGTTGGAGGTGCTGGTGCGGGTCTCCCTGTGGGGTCAGTAGTGAGCTATGAGGGACACATTGTGTTAGAGTTCTCCCAGCCTCCCCACTCCATTGAAATGAGGGTTTTGTTTATTAAATTTTCGCAGGATTAAAACAAAGCTAAAAGGACTGGCAAATAAAAGTTGATGAGAGTGAGGGGGCAGATCTGCATAGTTCAAAGGAAATTCCCAGCTGTGTTTTGACTGCTGTGCTCTGGTGACAGGAGGTTGGCGGCCCATGGCGCACGTGGCGCTGGACAGGGCGTGCTCGGGAGAGGCCGAGACTGAAGAGAAGCAGGACCCACGGGTGTTTTCTGCTCTGACAGCGTTTCTGGCGAGTTACACAGCAATGGTGTACTGAGTCACGAACATTATTTGCATGCGTTTCAACATTGGAAGAGTTCAGGCCTGGTCGCATGAAGCCTCCCTCCCCAGAAAGCAACCAGGCCTCTTTTTCCGGCTCTCTTTCACACTCCAGGGGGACCTGGCCGCTCTCCTGGACACTAGCCTCAGGCCTGGCACTGGAAGGCAGCCAGGGCCAGGAGCCATGAATTTAACCACCTGGGAAGCATTTAAACATGCTGGCCCATTGACGGTATTAAGCTGAGGTTCTTAGAGTCCTAAAGCAGTGGTTCTTAAACGTTTTGGTTTCTGGGTCGCTTTGTGTTAGAAATTATTGAAGATACCTGGGCCACATCTATCAATACCGAACACACTGGAAATGAGAGCGGAGAGCAGTTTGAAACACAAGAACGCGCACGCCTGTGTGCCATGAACTGTGGGAAGGAGTCAGGCAGCCCCTGCACAGCAACGCTCGACACTGAGAGAGAAGAGTGGGAAAACAGTCAACATCTTAGAATGACGATAAAAACAGCTTTGACACTGGGGAGCCCCCGAGAGTGTCTTGGGAAAGCTCAGGGATTCTCAGACTACACTTTGCCCTTCGTGGTCTATGAACAGAATTCAGGAGATTTGAGATTTTACTTAGATGGGGGAAATGATATCTTGATTTCCAGTAGAAATTTATTATTTCCTCTCCTTTCTAATATAGGTATAATCCACAGCAGTAGCAGGAGTGCCTGTGACTTTGTTACCAATAGAAATCACAGATGTGCTCATAGTGTATCAAGTTATTGCAGATATTTAAAATCATCATTTATGCTCCTATTATTTTGAACTTATGATAGACCTGCTGCTAGATCTTGTTAACGTATTAACACATAGGCACCCATATTAGTATTTTATCATTTAAAATTACTTTCTTAACTGTATCTATAATAATAATAAAAGTGTAATATGCAAATTAGATCGGAAGTCCTACCAGACAAAGCTGGGGCTGCAGCAGCGGCATCAAGGAAGCCGCTGCCTAGGGCTTCGAGGGAGGGATCCAGGCAGCCACCAGGACTGCGAAGGCCTACTCTTGCTTGAATTTCGTGCATCGAGCCTCTAGTTTTTATATAATCAACTTCCTATACAATCCTATGTTTGTATTTTATGCATTTTTTTAAAAAACAACAAGAATTTATTTTCATGATTACATGCCTTGTAGATTAGCTGGAGTGTGCCTCAGGCTGGCCTCAGCCCCAGACCGGAGGGTCAGCTCAGGTCTTCTCTTTCTGGGCCTCATGATCAAGGCCAGGGCAAGAATCTCCTCAGAATGAGTGCTTCTCATAATGGATTATTTGACCACAGGAGTGCTAACACAGCTTGTATTTTACACATTTAAGAACAATATTTTGAGCAGAGCATGGTGGCACATAAAAGGTTAAGAACTCTCAATATTTCAAGGACCTTAGAAGGCATCCAGCGTGTTGTACTCATGGAAGTGGGATGCGTGTACTGTGCATTGATTGGTTGGCATCCCAGTGATACACTGAGATCAAGAGATTTTGAAAGGTCAGCAAGGAAGTGTGCTCTGGTTGGGTAAATCCACTGTTGGCAGGCAGTGTATAGCTGACACTTCATTCTGGATGATCCTAATGCAGCCTTCAGAATTGGATAACCTAGCAGTTTGAAGAATAATCCATCTTGTGTTTTCTTAGAGAGTCAGAAATAGCCTGTTGGCTTCAAAAACTTGTTCTACTTGGTCTGGCATTATGAAATCTTCCCTGCAACCAACTCTGAATTGTCAACACTTATGAATGAGTGGGTCATGCTCAAAAGGATTCTAAGTTCAATAAATAACCCAAACGGAGGAATAAATCAATAAAATTAAGACTGTTCTTTTCACTCGTTGGAATAAGGTAGTTGCCTTTTTTTTTTTCTGGGCAGTTTGAGAGGCAGAAGTGAAAAGTGATTCTGAAGGGACATTGACCTCACCTTTGGGTCATGCAATTCATCTTCATCATCCTTAGATAGTCTCTGAAAAGTAAGCTCTTTGAAGATGTTATGATGTTGGAATAAAAGAGAGTACTGTATTAAGAAATAGATGACTTTAGTTCTTGTTCTGCCTCTAATTAGCTCTGGGATCTTGGGAGAATTTCTTGGCTTCTATATCTCAGTGCCCTTATACTACAGAGTTTCTCCAGCTCAAATACACTAGTCCCCTTTTCTGTTGGAGATAGATACAAGACCCCCAGTGGATGGCTGAAATTGTGGATAGTACCAAACCCTACATATCATATTTTTTTCCTATGCATACATATCTATAATAAAGTTTAATTTATAAATTAGACACAGGAAGAGATTAACAACAATAACAATAATAAAACAGAACAGTTATAATAATACACTGCAATAAAAGTTATGTGAATGGCTTTGGGACTATTATGAAATAAAAAGGATGACTTGAACACAAGCTCTGTGATGCTGCTACGCTTGATCTGATAACTGAGACAGCTACTAAGTGACTAACAGGAAGGGACAGCATGAAATTTCATCACGCTATTCAGAATGGCGTGCAATGTAAAACGTATGAATTGTTTATTTCTGGAACTTTTCATTTAATGTTTTTGGATCATGGTTGAATGCAGGTAGCTGAAGCAATGGAAAGTGAAACCATGAATACATGTGTTTGCTATTGTCTATAATTCCTAGTAATTTGGGAGTGTATTAATTAATTTGTTAATTAAAATTTACTGTGTACCTATTTTGAGCCAAATGTGATATTAAATACTAAGGATGCAAAAGAGAACATGGTCCTTGCCCTCAAGGAGTCTATAGTCTAGATTTTAACCAGAAAATGAGGATTCATGTAAAATCCACTTTCCAGAGATAACATATTAGAAATTCCATGAAGATTGTCATTTCACATTCACATAGCATCAATAGGGTAACTCTTGGTATTAATTGGAACCTAGGACAGAGTAGTCCCTGCACCTCTGTCTGTAATGAGCTTGCATTCTTAACCAACCTTTACCAAGGGCCTGAAATGTTCGGGGCACTATGCTAGACCCTGGACCACAGGCCCCTTACCCTGCAGAGGTTCATGGGGCAAAAAGATACAAATAATTAAGGTGATCAGGGCTTTAATGGGGTATGCTCACGGTATTTTGTGTGTTCAGAGGAAGGCACACCTGGCCTAGTCAGATGCTGGTAGCTGTAGGAGGTCAGGGAATGCTCTTTGAAGAGCTGGCATCTCTAGACCTTGAGGGTTGAGTAGTAATTTGTAAGGCGGAGAAGTGTGAGAATGCCAGAATGATCATGATTTGGGATCTGGCCTGGTACATTAGGCCATTTCAAAATTTGAATCTCTGAGCTTGGGAGATATCTTTTAAAGCCTTGATATAATATTGAAAATGTTAATGATGAGATGGTTGGGTTTTTGTTTCTGATGTAATATTTCATTTGTAACTTTTCCTTTAATGTTTCTGTGTGTGTTTGTATATGCACTTTAGAAAAAACACCCAAGTTAATGCCTGATAAAGAAAGCATGTATTACCCACGGGTACAACACTATCGGGAACTGCTCGACTCCTTGCCAATGGATGCCTATACACACGGCTGCATTTTGCATCCGGAGCTAACCGTGGACTCCATGATCCCAGCTTATGCAACAACAAGGATTCGCAGTATGTAAAAATCTTAAAGACCTGAATTCTGTCCTGAGTTCCTTTTAATTCGTTTAAGATCTATCTCATGAGCATTAAGAGGAGACGGGAACAGAGTTGTTGAGTTTGCTTCATGGACGGGCAAGTGATAGATGGACCATGCACCCAGGTTAATCTGTGCTTCAGCTATCCAGCTGGACACTTGTGGTCTATACTTCCTGATTTCCCAGCTCTCGGCTTTGAGGGCCAAGTTTGGATAAAACTCAGAAGAGTGACCTGTGGAAAAGTAAAGACCATGACATGTTCTCATGGACAGCTGGACCAGGAAGCAGGAAAGCTGGGATCTGTGGGGAACAGAGGCAACTGAGTTCACATTTCTGGTTCTTCCCTTTCATTATGCGAGGGAGCCAAACTTCAGGCTGTTCACTTTTTCTCTAAATCCAGTGATGGCAGAATTATAGAGCTTGAACTGAGCCGTCCAGCTCTCCTCCATCCTGTCCTGCCTGAGGAAGGAGTAGGGTTGCTACATGAGGTGTAGAGCAGCAGAAGGGTGCGCTGTGGCACAGTAATTGGGGACAAGAAAATTGGGGATGGTGGTTGTGGTCAGACTCTGGATGTCTGACTAGAAACACACACCTACATCTTCTAAACCTAGAAACAATATTCTTTCCAAAAACCAAGCCTCACCTTTATCGTTCTCTTCTGTTATTTTTCATTCTTTTTGGTACCTCTCCTCCTCCCTCTTCTCCTCTCCCTTCTCTTCCCTTCCCTCCTCTTCTACACTCTCGTTTTCTCCTCTCTCTTCCTGCTTCTCAGCTTCCTCTTGCTTCCCCTCCTCTTCATAAAGACTGGTCTATGATGTGAAACAAGTATTCTGATAGATACAATTCTGTCACCTAGAATTCATATATATATATATGTATGTATTTTAAAATAAGGCTTTGCCCTCCTCTTCATATAGAAGTTCCTTATAGAAAACTTGAAAGGTATGGGAAGGTAGCGCAAGTACCCTGCACCCAGCATTTACGACGTCTGGGCCTTCCCTCAGCTCCTTCCAGGCGCTTCTCACTGAATCCTGCCCCTGAGCAGGTACTCCGAGAGGCCCACGTTAAAGGTGAGGAAACTGAGGCACAGAGAGGGTGAGCCCGAGGCAGAGGCGGGGCCTGAGCCCCTGAACTCCTGCTCTTACCGTCGAGTTTCCCGCTTCTCCTTGTTTCTCACACAGAAGGAAGGAAATAATTTTCTGTTTCAAAAATGACTTCCTTATCAGGCCAGATTGGTAACACAGAGTCCGAGCTGAAGAAGCTTGCTGAAGAAAACCCAGACTTGCAGGAGGCCTACATCGCAAAACAGAAGCGCCTGAAAGTGAGTAGACCAGGGGTCCTCAGCTTGCAGCCACTGTTTGTGCTAAATGTTAGCACTGTTTCTAGAACACCTCCTGTTAAAGATCGCAGGTCACCAGCACACCATTTACCTGTGGCTCATGCTGTGCTTTCAGAGTTTTTCTTTAGTTGGCTTGATATTCAAACCTAACCACCGCTGCTTAGACAGCGGATATTGCGCCTGCTGGTTCCCAAGCACAGTTCTAAAAGGTAAGAGCAGCTTAACAACACATTCGAGGTACTCTGTGCGTCAGGCCTAGGCTGCCCGCTGTCTGTGGCTTACCTGCCTCCTAAAGGCTTCATCAGTTACAGTTGACCTCTCTCTCTCTTTTTAAAAAGAAAGATTTTTATTGATTTCAGAGAGGAAGGGAGAGGGAGAGAGAGATAGAAACATCAATGATGAGAGAATCATTGATTGGCTGCCTCCTGCATGCGGGGATCGAGCCCACAATCCAGGCATGTGGCCTGACGGGGAATTGAACCGTGACCTCCTGGTTCATAGGTCAATGCTCAACCACTGAGCCACGCTGACCAGGCAGCCTTTCTCTTTCTGTTGATTCTTCCCTATGGCCCAGCAACGCGTGCCAGCTCCTCCCATATTAAAGATGTAGCAAGCAGCAACACCGCCCCCTCCCTCAGCTTCCCATCTTCCTTTACCGTGTCTGAGCGAAAGGAGCATTCTCAGAAGAAAGGGGACACCCGCACACAGCACTGCTGGTTCTCCACTCGCTCCTTCCCTCACCGCCGTCAGGTTCCCCCTCACCCCCCAGCCGTCAGTCATTCCAGTTATTCACTCAGCAAAGCCTGCTGACCTTCCACCCCTGAGCTGGGCCCGGGAAGCATCTCTGTGCCCCTCAGCGTCTTCGCCCTCTCCGGTCCTCTGGTCCACAGCAGTGGCCAGTGAGCAGTGACCCTGGCCCTGGGGCATCTGCACAGCCGCGCATTCCCCCCCAACTTAGCTTTCGCTTTAACGAAGCTATTCTAATTCTTCTCATTTGCCACGAACAGTTCCCAACTCTACAATAGTGTCTATCTGCTTTGCTCTACAGCGCTTGTTTTAACAGGCTTAACTAATCTATTGTGTTATTTTTGTTAACTAGTCAAAGCTTCTTGACCATGACAATGTCAAATATTTGAAGAAAATCCTAGATGAGTTGGAGAAAGTCTTGGATCAGGTGGAAACTGAGCTGCAAAGAAGAAACGAAGAAACCCCAGGTAGGTTCTCATTTGTATTCCTTTTCCCTGGACACCAGGAGTCTTTATGGGAACGGCCTTAGATTTCAGTAACAATGTGCTGTCATTATTTTCCCGGGCAGTTTGAATTCAGTAAACAATCCTGAGAAGCTGAGAGCCTCCATGCCCGAGGAGGAGGTAACTGATATTTCCTCTGGTTTAGGGAAACAATAGGTGAGCTTTAGGAATATCCATAAAGTCAGGCCTGAAATGTCACTCGGGGAGTGCTGCTCTCAGTCACTATGGAAAGGGTAACAGAGTCCCTGTGCGAAGCAAGTTTCAGCTAACGGGGTCCTCAACTTTGTTGTCAACTGGAGTAGCACCCTGGACGTGGCCGGCGTGCTTGCACTTGAGCCCTGGCTGCACAGCTAAGTCAGGTGCACAGGTCCAATGCGTGGATGCTCCCCAGTCGGCCTGCACGTCTGCACGTGCTGGCCCCATTTCATACTTGACTGCAGGTGAGAAGCTGTCCCCCTGCCTAAGGAAAGAATTAGAGGGAACATTCAAGCACCTGGTCAGGTTATTCAACTAAATTAACTGCTGCAATGACATGTTTGTGAGATGGGCGAGGTTGGAATTCCACAATCATAATCCAAATTGTGCAGAAAAATCCTTCAGGGGTCCTATTTCACTTCGATGCAGACTGACCAACAATTAGATACCAGGGCTTTGCTGAATTCAGTGTTATGGTTGCTATCCTCAAGGATAGATAGGCTTTGAGCTCAAATGACCCCGGTTTCACTTAGGGACCGAGGTGGCTGGCAGATGTTAAGTCTCCCTGAGCTTGGAATACGTATGCATGGACTTGTTTTTTAGCATAAAATTACTCGCCGAGTAGGAGTGCCAGGAAGATGTACCATGGCCTTCATCTCCTGTTGTCCTCACTCCTGCCCTCAAGACTGAGACGCAAGATGCCAGGTAGGGTCTGTCTGGGCAGTGGGAGTGGCCCTAACTCTCCGTGTCCCTTTCTCTGATTAGAAGAAGGTCGCCAGCCCTGGCTCTGCGGAGAGTCCTTCACCCTGGCCGACGTCTCGCTCGCTGTCACCCTGCATCGCCTGAAGTTCCTGGGGTTTGCGAGGAGAAACTGGGGGAATGGAAAGCGACCCAACTTGGAAACCTATTACGAGCGTGTCTTGAAGAGGAAAACATTTAACAAGGTTTTAGGGCATGTCAACAATATCTTAATCTCCGCGGTGCTGCCCACAGCGCTCCGGGTGGCCAGGAAGAGGGCCCCCAAAGTTCTTGGCACCACCCTTGTGGTTGGTTTGCTCGCAGGGGTGGGTTATTTTGCTTTCATGCTGTTCAGAAAGAGATTTGGAAACCTGGTATTAATAATTAGACCCAGACCAAGTTATTTCTAGGCTTGCGGGGATCCGGTGGTGGCAACTCACCCTACCATTTAGCTCAGCCTTGTCCACCCTGCCAGGCCCAGGGCAGAATGACCCCGGGCAACCAGCACAAACCATATCTTACTTTACTCTTTGGGTAGTTGATGTCAGGGAGGTGGCAATGAACATGACGGGGCTGGTAATGTTACGATTACTGACTTGCAAACCTAACTTAATCTCTCTTTAAAACACACGCAAAGTCCAGGTATGTTAATGCTGATAGGTAGAGAATAGTCCTTGACCTCAAAAAGCCAGTTTAGGTTCTGAATTTTTTTTTTTTGCTGGGGAGGTTATTATTACAAGCAGACAGTAATAATAACCCAAGGTTGCCCATAGCTCTTTATCTGAGACTATCTTGATATGCTGAGTGCTGAGTAGTTAGCAGTATTTGCCCCTGGAATTTAGACGTCATATTTGTTACACAGCATGGGGTTCAGACAGCAGCAGGGTGCAACAATGCTCCATGCTAGCACAGCTGGCTTCAGGCAGAAATGAGGGAGGCAAAGGGAAAAGGGAGAGGTAGAAAGGGAAAATGAAGTCTACGCTGTACAGAGCAGAGCAGTGGAGTTCAATTTCCAGGAGCCTCCAGAGCCACCCAGGGCTGCCTGTCCCCTAAGGAAACATTACGGTGATGACCTGTGCCCCCTGCCCACACATCCTCCCGTAGCTGAGAACCTTGGGAAAATAAGGCCAAGGATTTACGAGGTGGAGTGGGCTGGAGAAAACCCAGGCTTGCAGCACCTCATTTGAATGCATATGAATCACGCTCACATCCATCGATCTAATAAGATAAACTGCTTATGTACTTTTGTGTGAGATGCACACCCAAGCATGTCTGCCTAGCATTTACACGAAGCTATGAGGTGATATAAAAAAGGTCCCTTTCTTTTCATGGTTCCCCAATTCGATGGTGCCTATGGACTGTTGTGTCCAGTCACATGTGGCTGGGTAGTGGGTTTTGATGAGCTGGGCGTACTAACCGTGCCCATTCTGCATTTGGGAGGCTGGTGTGTTCATCCAAAAACTGTTGTCCAGGCCTTGCATCCGTTTATGATCATCAACAAATCTTTAGAAGGTTCCAGAGGAAGAGAAAGGTCTAGTCTTAGCCCTTGGCAGTTAATTTACAGGAGATGAAGTAAATGGCTAGGTAGGAATGCCACCAATATTCATTCATATACATCTGGGCATCTTGGGGGTGCCTCAGTCCGTGTGGAAAGGACAAGCCCAGTGTGTCCCACGAACAGCCATAGAGCTGCATCCGACAGTCTGGCTCAGGAGAAATCTTTCTTGGTGCCAGGCACACAGAGATGCTCTAGAGCAGGGCAGAAAGGCCTTGAGAGTGGTGTCAGGTCTCTGGCAGAGAGAATAAGGAGCCAAAGGTCCAGGAGCAACATAAGCTTGCTTGGACGGCCCCCCATTGGCTGTGCAAGATAGCCAAAGACCGGACTGACTATTTCTTTCATAGGAATCAGTCATTCCTAGGGAACAATGATTTTCTGATGGTCAAAGGCTTCTATAATTCCATTTCATGATCCAGTTGTTTCAGAAAAGCTTAATGAACTGGATGTTCTGTGTTTACAAAAAATTAATAACATTTCCGGTGTGAACTCAATCCAACAATCATTAGTAGACAGGAGCTTTTATACTAGTAATGTCTTAATTTTGCACCTCAGTGCACTGTTGTATAGAGTGAAATTTGTTGCTGGAACATTCTGATCCATGTACTCATAAAAGATCCACAAAACTGATTATTCAGTAGTTTGCAGTGTTATTTGTTACCTTGTTAGGAGCAAGAACTCAGACATGAATCCAAACCTAAATTGGATTTTTATAAAACTACGAAGGATATTTACCGATGTGAGGGCTGTTCATTAAGAATAAAGATGAGAAGCCAGTGCTGGCTTTTCCTTAAATTTATATCATTACTGAATCAGAGAAAATCTACTAGGAAATTTCTGTAATTTTCCGATACAATTTCATTGGAAATAAACTTGTGTCAATATTAAAGATGATGCATTGCGGACATTTCGCTTGTTTTATGACCACCCTTGAGATTATACTTAAAAAAATGTCTGTTTAGGGGTATCATGGCCACTAGATGTCGCTGATCACCCAGCAGTCTGAGACTGGGCGTTCTTTAGGTGCAGCAAAGCCTTCTGAAATGTTTCAACTGAAGATAAACATGAATGATCTCAGTTTCCGAAATGAGGACATCTTCATCAAATCATTCATCTGTAGAAAAGCTTGAGGCACATGTGGTATTGATTTCTGGTGAACTGGAAGGGACAAACACCATGTCAAGCTGAAGAGCTGAACACGTCCTATCAGCAAGATCGGCACTTTTATGTGTTTCCTTTTTCATGATCATTGGTGCCTGGCCAACGTGCTCCTCAGTTTCCCAAATTTGTGTAACTATCACAATTAGAAAAATGCCCGAGGTACTACATTTATGCTGGCTATTTGTGTCTTAAAGCATAAATGCTATTTAATTGTTATTGCAATGATATGCCTTTGGAATCCCATTTCCTTAATTGCAGATAGTTGTAAATTGCTTGCTCAATTTTTAGTAGTTGTTGATATTGACCCAGAGTTGTAGATATTTTGGTGTTGTGGAATGTAATAGAGAGATCAAGATACTATTCTGCCTGTAAGATAAATAAAAATAATTGGAAAAGAAATATGTGCCCTGCAAGTACTAATTTTGTAATCTTTTTGAGAAAACAGATGTGTTTGTTTCATTTAAAATCAAAGCATAATGTGGGAAACAGTAAAACAAGCAGAAGTTAGGTATTCAAGATATTTAGCAATAGAAAGCCACATTCTCCTTAAAACAAAAATTACCGACCCATGGTTTACTTACATACACACAATTTTATGGTTAAAATGAATTGCAGCTTCAAGAATTGCATATTGATCCTGATCATTAAAGGATCTCTTTTGTAGCCAGCCACCTCACAGAGAGTAGCATGAAAATGATAAAAAACTAGAAAGTATTTTTTTTTTCAAAACAGTTTTGTTACATATTTACTGGGTTTCAAATGTGACTCTACTTATGATATTTATGTCTATTTTGATATAGCTAATTCTCTTTCTTCTATTGGCTTGTAGATGATAAATATTCAAGTTACCATCCATATTTTGGCCTTGGTAAGCTTAGCTATTATTCTAATCATCAAGTAGAAACTGAGTACTGTTTTTGTTTTATATTGAGCAAAGCAAATGAAATGAAAATTAAATTGACCTTATTTTCCCTAAGTAGGCAAACACAAACAGAAAAAGGAGCAATTTTGAATACCCAGGGAAATTCACGTGCATATACAACTCTGCAGTCTTTTCGGAAACGAAAAGGGCACCATGGTAAAGACACAAAAATTAAATGAATGCAACAAATAATTTGGCATTTGGACATCACCTTTACATTGTTCATGCCAAATATTTGGCCCATTTTTATTCTCTCCACCATTCAAATCAGAATGTCTTGATTGTCCAATTCCCCAGAATACGTGTGTTTTACTAGGTAAGGTAGTAGATTTGAAGCCAAGTGAGGGAGTATAATTTCTAGAGTGAGGATAATAGTTTTAATTGTGTATTGCATAATGCAAATGAAGAGACAGGGAGAGAAAGAGAACTCGCTTTGTGGAAGATTAGAAAGGCAGCGAGTGCATGATAAAAGCAATTCCCTGTATTTCTTGCTTCTGAGTTGAGCCCTGGGTTTTGACTTAGGCGGGAGGAAGGTGCGGATGGGGCAGAGCATGTGGTTCCGAAGGTGCGGATGGGGCAGAGCAGGTGCTGAGGTACAAGATGCCAAGGCCATGTGGAGCTTCCGACAAAACATGCTGATGATGGGCCTTGATGTGCCCTGACTCAAGGAGGGTTGTGCATCTCAGTCATAGGGCCTTGATGATGAAACTCCTTTGGGAAGGTTAGAAGTTTCTGTCTTCAACCTTTCACTTTATTCAATATTTGTACACTGGCTCTATGATTACAGTATGTTGTCATTAAATTCCGCTATTAGGAGAAACCAATGGTATGGGTGCAAATAAAAGATGTTAATGAAATGTAATGTAAAGGGTCAGGTTTCTGTGCCAACAGCAATATTCACATCCATACGAACTAGTTAATTCCTAATCAGACAGGTGATTTTTTCATACATTTTTTCTGTATGTATAACTTTTTGTGTCATCAGATTAAGCTATCTTTTGAATTTAAGAATCTGATATTCAACAAAGTCAACCATAACATCATCAACTATACATCATAATCAAAATATGATGATATACTTTCAGAGATGCCACAATTAGTAAGTTCAATGCATGAAAGAAAGTAAAGGTTGACACTGAGAAAAGTAATAGGAACTAAAAATCCGCCCATCAAAACCCAGCATCCTTAGAACACAACTATTTTAGACTCACCACAGAAGTGCTCACCAGAGAGATTAGAATTCAAGTAGTGATGGAAGCCATAGGTGGTCCATTCCAGGCAGAGTGGACCATACCCTAGTAAGGCCTAAGTTAGACCAGAGTTTTTAAGTTTTGGAATTATTGATATTTTAGTCCAGATAATTCTTATGTAGAGCTTTTTTCATGTTGCAGGATATTTAGCAGCATCTTGGGCCTGTACCCACTAAATGCCAGTAGCTCCCCCTAGATCTCCTGTTGTGACAATCTGCAATG
The DNA here is from genome assembly GCF_000327345.1 of Myotis davidii. Taxonomy (NCBI): domain Eukaryota; kingdom Metazoa; phylum Chordata; class Mammalia; order Chiroptera; family Vespertilionidae; genus Myotis; species Myotis davidii. The sequence continues at coordinate 3,945,191 of NW_006293700.1, forward strand.
TCCTCAGGAATTGCCACATGTCACCTAGGGAAAAAATCACCTCCAATTGAAGACCACTGCCCTGCACCCAGCTGAACAAAGCCAGAACCGAGTCCTGACAAGATCTGCAGGGACGATGGATTTTAGGGGTGGAGTCCTGTCCATTAGCAGTGCTTGGGAAACATCTCAGGTTTCTCCATATTCCCCATAACAAAGCATAAAAACAAACCTACACGTTGAGAGGTTATTAGCCACTAACTGAACTAGAATCAATACTCTTCAGAGGGAAGGCAACAGCTTTGGAGTCTCGCTAATGTATCACTAAGAGTATCCAGTACACAGTAAAGAAATGACCAGACGTGCAAAGATGTAGGAAAATAGGATCCACAGTCAATCAAAAAAGTAGAAAACAGAAACACAATGTGATGTGACTCAAATGTTGGAGTTAGGAGACTTTAAAGCAGCTAAAGGATAAGATGAATTCATAAAATTAAAGGAAAATGTAGTCTGATGTCCACAGATGAGGAATCTCAGGAGATAAATAAAAAACATAAAAAAGAAGAGACTGACATCTGTCAGAGGGAAGGGGCATTGCAGGGCCAGGTGAAAAAGGTGACTAAGCAAAGACCAAACCCAACCAACCAACCAACCAACCAGCCAACCAACCAACCAACCAAACAAACAAACACAGCTCACAGACATAGACAAAAACATGGTGATTACCAGAGGGAAAGGAGAGTGGGGAGGTAGAAGAAGGTAGAGGGGGGATAAATGGTGACAGAAGGAGACTTGATTTAGGGTGGTGAACACACAATACAATATACAGATGATGTGTTGTAGAACTGTACACCTGAAACCTATATAATTTTATTAACCAATATCACCCCAATAAATTCAATACAAAAAAAAAAACTCAAACAGAAAATCTAAAATAGAAAAGTACTGTAACCCAAGTGAAAAACTCAGTGCAGAGGCTTCACAGCAGACGGGAGATGGTAAAGGAAAGATAAAGGAACAGAACTGCAGAGACACATGGGTATATCGACTCCTCTAATGTTCATGGTGGGCAAATGTCGGTTTACAGTTTGAGTATGTGAAACAGTTTATTGTATTATTTATTTGTGTTTCCATTGTAAACCTACGTTTGCCCACCCCTGTATGTGTTATAGGAGTCCTAGAAAGAGAGGAAAGTGAGAATGGGTAGGGAAAACAACATAATTAAAGAACCCCAAATTTCTTCAAATTTGATAAAAAAACGGTTTGACTTACAAACCCAAGAAAATTAGACTGCTGAAAACTAAAAAGAAGAACAACCTGAAAGCTGCCAGAGTGAGGAAAAAGACATAATATAAACATGAACAATGTGAACATTTGCTGAGTTCCCATCAGAAACAGTGGATGTCAGAAGACAACAGAAATGTCTTTAAAGTGCTGATGGGGGAAATGCTTAGAATTCTACATCAGAGGCAATACCCCTTAAAAACTGAGTGAAATAAAAACATTTTCAGATAAATGGAAGCCAAGAGGATTGGGTCCAGCAGGTCTGCAAAACAAAAAATGCTAAAGGCAGTTTTCAGATTGATGGAGGAATGATACCAGATGGAAACACAAATCCACAGAAAGAAAAAAATTCCAGGAAAGGCAAATAAGTGGGTGGTATAAAATATTATTTTTATCACTTCATAGTTTCCTTAAGACAACTGACTTAAAAACACAATGAAATAATAGCATTGTAAGGTGTACTTCATAATATATGTAGATGTAAATGTGTAACCAAAAAACCACAAAAGTTGGGGGTGATGGGAAACGTAATTATACTAGTGTAAGGCGATTAGCTCTGTGGAGTGTAAAGTATGAAGTGTAAAGGGAACTGTGTCACATATAAAGTAACAAGTGGGAAGTAGTACAAGTGGGAAGTGATAATTTTGATTCTGAATAGACTGATAAGTTAAGAATGCATTGTTAGTCCTGGAAGAACACTAAAAATTAATTTTTAAGAAGAGATAAGAAACAAATAGGAACAATAGAAACAAAATACTAATGAAAGGTACAACAGAATGAAAAAGCAGAAGAAATAAATGGAAAATAATTAACAAAGTGGTACACTTAAACACAGCATAGCAATAATTATCCTATATGATAACAGCGTAACATGCAAATTGACCAAATGGCAGGGGGTGGGGCCAGTGAGCAGATGGCTCCAGGCCAGCCAAGGCATGTGCCAGTGGGCAGAGGGAGAGGATGGCGAGGTGGGGGGGAGCAGCAGCGACCAGTGGCAGCAGAGGGTTGGGGGAGCGGAGCCAGCCGGCGCCGCCCCCTGATTGGCCTGCTGGTTGCTCCTGCAGAGGGAGGCCAGAGGGCCTAAGCCATCAGTTGGACATCCCCTGAGGGCTCCCGGACTGCAAGAGGATGCAGGCCGGGCTGAAGGACCCCCCTGAGTGCATGAATTTTCATGCACTAGGACTCTAGTATTAAATATAAATGTAATATAAATGATATTAAATGTAAAATGTTCTAGTTAAAGGTCAGGGATTTTGAGATTAGATAAAAATGCAAGATATAGTTATGCGAATCTATTAGAGATATTCTTTAAATGTAAAGTTATGCATAAATTTGAACATAGAGGAATGGAAAGTGTTATACCAGGGAACTGGCATAAGATAGATAGTGTGGCTATATTATTCCACAAAGTAGACTACCAAAAAGTAGACTTTATGACAAAGTATTTTAGAAGAGATATAGAGGGACATTTACAATCACAAAAGATCAATTCATTAGGAAAACATAATTATAAGTATATATGCATATAATAGGAAAGCTTCAAAATCCATGAAGTAAAAACTGACAGAACCAATGGAAAAAATAGTGGGGGAGCTTAACATCACTCTTTCAATAATTCATAGAACAAGTAAATAAAAATTAGCTTGGATATGGAAGATCTGAGCACAGGATCAACCAGCTTGAGCTAATTGACATTTGCAAAACATTGTACCCAATAGCCGTGGAATAAATATTCTTTTCAAGTGCATATGGGATGTTTATTAAAGTAGACATATACTGGGTCATCAAAGAAATTTTAATTAAGTATTACAGAGTGTATTCTATGACCATAGAGTCAAATTGGAAACCAGTAACTCAAGTAGTTGGAAAAATTCTAAACATTTGGAAATTAAATAACATACCTAAGTAAACCATGGCTTAAAGATAAACCACAAGATAATAAGAAAATATTTTTAGTTGAATGATAATAAAAATACAACATATCAAAATTTATGGGATAAAGTAATGGCAGCACTCAGAGGGATATTTATAGCTTTAAATACTGTAATAAAAGAGAAGGAAGGTTAAAATTTTTGATGTAATTTTCACTTTAAGAACTACAGAAAGAGAGTAAATTTAACCCACAATAATAAGAAAAAATATTAGAGTCAGTATAGAAGTTCATTATTTAGAAACAAAACATTAACAAAGCTCAAAATTCATTATTTGAAAGATTAATAAAATTGATAAGACCAATGCAACAAATCAAGATATAAAAAGATAAATAAATTACCAATATTACAAATAAAATAAGGAATACCATCACATATCCTACCAATTTTAATAGGAAAAGAAAAGGATTTTAGGAACAAATTGTGCCAATAAATTTGGCAACTAGATGAAGCAAATAAATTTCTTGAAAAACACAGCTTACCAGAAGTGACTCAAGAAGAAGTAAAATATTGGAATAGCCATATAACCGTTGAATAACTTGAGTTGTAACAATAAAAAAACCCTCTCCACAAAGAAAACTCAAAGCAGTTTGGATGGTTACATTGGTAAATTCTATCAAGTGAAAAATAAGAAATAATACCAATCAGACATAAACTTTCAGAAACTAGAGAAAGGAATGCTTGCCAAGTTATTTTATGTGGTCAGTATAACACCGATAACAAAATTCAACAAAGATTGGTAAGAGAAGAGATCCGAGACTGCAATGGGCTGAATCCTTGTGTCCCTCCAAAATTCATATGTTAAAACTCTCCCTTCCCCCTACCATGTGATGGTTTTAGGAGGTGAGCCTTTGAGAGGTAAATAGGGTTAGATGAGATGTGGGATGGGGGTATCCTTGTGAAAGGGATTAGAGCAGCGGTTCTCAACCTGTGGGTTGCAACTCCTTTGGGGGGTCGAAGAACCCTTTACCAGGGGTTGCCTAAGACCATCAGAAAACACATATATAATTACATATTGTTTTTGTGATTAATCACTATGCTTTAATTATGTTCAATTTGTAACAATGAGATTGGGGGTCACCACAACATGAGGAACTGTATTAAAGGGTCGCGGCATTAGGAAGGTTGAGAACCACTGGATTAGAGTGTGGTTATTCTCTGCCATGTGACATACGGTGAGAAATTGGTAACCTGCACATTGGTTGTGGTGCTCACACCAGAGCTCAACCATCAGGTACCTTGATCTTGGACTTACGGCCTCCACATGGTGAGAAATAAATTTCTGTTGTTTATAACCCACCTAGCCTATGGTACTCTGTTATAGCAGCTTGAATGGACTAAGGCAGAGACCAGTACCCTCATAGATTCAAACATCCTCAACCAAGTACTGGCAAATTGAATCCATTAATATATAGAAAAAGATACATCCTGCATTATGGCCCAGGAGAGTTTATTGAAGGAATGCAAGCTTGTTTTCGTTTTTGAAAATGACAATATAATTAACTACGTTAATTGAATAAAGATGAAACATTATATGATCATCTCAGCAAATGCAGAAAAACATTTTGGTAAAACTCAACACACACTCAAGGTAAAAAACCGCGGCATAGTAGGCATAGAAGAAAACTTCCTCAGTCTAATAAAGGCAGCCCTGAAAATCCAGTTAATATCATTTAATGGTGAAAGACTGATGTTTCCCCTCTTAGATCAGGAATAAGGCAAAGGTGCCCACTGGCATCACTTCTATTCATTACGCGACCAGAATATTAGTCAGTGCACTAAGGCAATTAAAAGAAATAAAAAGGATACAATTGGAAAGGAAGAAGAAAAACGGTCTCTACTTGCAATGGATGTGATTGTCTGTATAGAAATCCTAAGGCATCTTCTACAAAACCCAGTTAGAAACATCAAGTTATCAAGGGCAATTCTGGCGAGGGCCCAGAAAGAAAGGAAAGCAACAGGGGAAACCTCAATCTTAGGGCAAAGCTAAGTAATCCTAAGCAGAATTTCAGTAGGAATGTGGGTGGTAAAGGCCATTCTGATGAGGTCTCCGGCGGAAACGAGGAACATGTTATTGGAAACGGGAGGAAAGTCCGTCCCTGTTATAAAGTGGTGAAGAACTTGGCTGAATCGTGTTCGTGTTCTCGTGTTTTGTGGACGGTAGAACTTATGAGTGATGAAATTGGATCCTTGGTGAGGAAATTTCTAAGCCATGTGTTGAAGGTGCGGCTTGGCTTCTCTTGACTGCTTATAATAAAATGTGAGAAGAGAGAAATGACCTAAAAATGGAGTTGTTAATCAGAAAGGAAGCAGACCTTATAGCTCCGGGAGATCCTCGGCCTGGGTATATTGAAAGGATCGAGAAAGCCTGTACAGGGGAGAGCCCAAAGGGTATGGCCAAGTGACCACGTGACCAAGGCAATGGGTTCATAGCAATTGCATTTGGTGTAATTACTTAAGTAACTGCCAATTAGCAACTCCTTGTTTTCTATTGCTTCCCTCAGCAAATGCAGTATAGACTCTGAGTAGGCAGCACTACATTTCCTCATTAACTGACATATGTGTTCAATTGATTTTTGACAGAGATGCCAAAGTAATTCAGTGGCAAATATAGTCTTTCAACAAGGGATGCTGGAATAATTGGATATCTATGTGCAAAAAAGAGCTTTGGTCCAAACCTCACACATACACACAAACCAACTCAAACCAGATCATAGACCTGCATGTAAAACCTAAACTGTAAGATGTCTAGAAGAAAACTTAGAAGAAAGTTATTTTTGTGACAGTGTGTTTGGGAGATTTCTTAATAACACCACCAAAGGCACACTCCATAAAAAGAAAAAATTGATAAGCTGAACATCCCCAAATTAAGAACCTCTGCTTTTTAAAAGATACTGTTATCAGAATGAAAAGACAATCCCCAACGGGGAAAATGTCTGCAATTCACATATCTGATAGAGGATTTCTGTGCTGCTAACTATATCAAAACTTTTTATGAGAAAACAAATAAGCCAACAAAAATATAGGTAAACGATTTAAACTGACATTTTTATCGAAGACATGTGGATAACAAGTGAGCCCATGGAAAGGTCTTTAGGGAAATGGTCTTTAGGGAAATGCAAATTCAAACCACGGAGATCCTATGACACACCCATTGGAATGTCTACAATTAGAAAGATGGCTCATCGCAAGAGCTAGTGAGGGTGTGGAACAGCTGGAAATCTCATATACTGCTGGTGGGAATGCAGAATAAAACCAATTGGTAGTTTTTTTTTTTTTTAAACATATGGTAGTTATATACCCACTGTTCTGTTCCTAGGAATTTAACCAGGAGAAATGAAAGTATATTCCATGTAAAGACTGGCACATAAATCTTCATAGCAGCTTTATATGTTATAGCCCCAAACTGGAAATGATCCAAATATTCATTAATGGGTAACTGGCTGACCAAAGTGTGGTGTGTGAATACAATAGAACTCAGCAATAAAAGGAAACAATCAATACGAGCAGTGGCATTGATGAATATAAAATATTTATGCTGAGTAAAAAAAGCCTGATGAAAAGTTTACTTCTTTTATGATTCCACTGACATGAAATTCTCGAAAATGCAAACTAATCTACAGAGTGACCCGGATGGCTTTAATAGTCCCCTTAGGAAAACTAAATGTTAGGCAGGTTTCTCTCTGACTATAACCCCTGACCCTCCTTTTCTTCGAGCATTTCCTTTAGAAAATTACAATTGTCAATTCTTTCTCAGCCCCTTTGAGATGTAAATACTCTCTCATTCTGTTGAAATAGTTTTTATCTTCATTGTAATAGTCTTCATTGTAATAGTCTTCCTAGATTGCTTAACTCAATCAAGTGCAATTTTCTTGGACAAATGACAGAAAGCAGATCAGTGATGCCTGGGTTTGGGGCAGGTGTGAGGAGTGAGATTACCAAGGCTCATGAGAAAACTTGGAGTGATGGCCCTCCCTGGTTTGGCTCAGCGGCTAGAGGGTCGGCCTTTGGACCAAAGGGACCCAGTTTCGATTCTGGTCAAGGGCACTCACCTTGGTTGCAGGCTCCTCCCTGGCCTGGGCCCTGGTCCGGGCGTGTGCAGGAGGCAATCAGTGGATGTGAGACACATCAGTGTTTCTGTTTTCCCTCTCTCTTCCACTCTCCCTACAAATCCATGGAAAAATATCCTGGGGTGAAGATTAACAAAGAAAACTTGGGGGTGATGGACACAGTTTTCTTTGTGTGAGGCTGTGAGTGTCATGAATATATTTATTTGTATGCCAAAATTTATCAAATTTTTCAATTGATTAATTAATATGTTATATCTCAAGAGACCTATTATAACTATGTATATCATCTTGCCCCCAAATTGACTTTTAAGACTCAATTTTATTAAAATAATTGCATATGTATATAGAGACATATGGTAACAGAGTTTGGAATAAAGACTGGAAACAATCATTTTTTATCAATAAGAAAATCAATAAAAAAATTATGGTACATCCATAATACTACACAGCTATTAAAAGAATAAGTAGAAACTGAAGACTAACACATGTATATTATGTGATTCCATTTATCTAAAAAATATGTAAACACATATAGAAATTAACACAAACTCAGTAGAGTTTGACTCTGGAGGGGCTGTTAGAGCTGTGAAAGGCACATGAACTTCTTACTTCATCTTCCATATATTGTATAAGCTTAGCTGGCTGATCTTTGAGTGCTTGATCCTCTGCTTTCTCCTTCATATCCCTCCAATATTGGACATGACAATGGCGTATACATTAACAACTAAAAGCTTGATCCTTTTAGAGATTATGTTCCAGATTTAAAAATAGTGGCTTGGTTTTCTAGTATTCTCCAAATATGACCAACGATGGCTTTTGGGGTAATATTACAAACTCAGGAATTTAAGTCTATTTCATGTGTTTCAATCCATTGCCTTTATCATCTCACCGACACTCAAACTGTCTTATCGTGGGCCACTGTAAGCCTATTCAAGTTGGCTCCCGAGTTCTTATTGTGCTCATAATATAATTTGATAGCTTCCTCTATTTCTGGATGATAAAGTGCTTCAAGTGCACATTTTACGTTTCCTGCACCAGACTGGGAATCAGCTATTTTTCCAAAGAGCTTTGGTTCCTGTTAATGGGAAATTGATGTGATGGTTGGTCATTGCTGTTGGGTTGATAATTTTTTTCTACATCTTTTTAGTAGATGGAGCTTGTTATGTTCTAAAAGCATTTTTAAAAGCATGAGCTTGCAAGAGGACCTGAATTCTAGCTAACATTGTTAGATAGCTTGGATATTTGAAAAAGGATACAGAAAGTACTGTCGCAGACCTTCAGTAAATTTATAGTTTAATTGTAGTTTGCTGATTTTTGCCTAGGAATAAAAAAAATGTTGAGTACCACGTTCTCAATTAATCCCTGAATTTATCATCCTCTTTTCCATACTCTGTCTGACTTCTCTTTATCATTGCTGTGTTCAGATGATTATACTAAGTTAATTATTGGGACCTCAAAATAATATGTTTAGGAAAAGAATTAATGAAGAGAAAATGGCAGTCTGAAGGTTTTTCTTTCTTTCCCCTTCACCTTTCTCAAGTTCTTCATTGAGAGTTCTTTTTTTTTTTTCTTTCTGAGTATGTATCTGTTTGGGAGTTTCAATTATTCAAGTGGAGAACTTTCGGATTATTAATTGTGTCTACCTTTTATTTCAATTACTCCCTATTACAAATCTCTTCTTTCCAGCATTTCTATGCTTTTCACACCTTTGTTGTTGAATTAAAAACTTAGAAACCATGAAATCTGAATTACATGAAAGTAAAAAACAACTCCCCCAGATAAAAATGAAAGCTTCTTCCTCAATTTGCTTACAAGTCAATCAGCTCACAAAATGCAAACATTTCCAATGCTTTTCATAAACCTGGATTAAGTCTGGGTCTTTTCAGAATATAGCTTTCAAATTAACCTACGTTTCACAAAACATGACATTTTGTTTCCTTGGGTGTTTGCAAGCAAACTTGACCAACCATTCAGTATTTTAGTTGGCCCCTTCAAAGTTGGATTGGGGGAAATCTTCAAAGTCAATTCAACTTTTCTTGCTTTGTTAAATTTCACCTGTTTGCAGGTCTCCGATGGCTTTCATCCCAACCTTTCACCCAGTCCAGGCCTATTTGAAAACCACACGGCGTTGGCTTTAGAATTGACCTGGGCTTGTTAACAAATGAATCCCACTCCAACTGCAGCCCAGGTTAGTCCAAAACTCATCTCTAGAAATCTCCTCTTTTTCTCTTGGGAGAGAAAAACCTGGCTGTATTTTGAGGCATAGAACTGATTTCAAAAGTTTTAGATTTAATAGTCTGTTTGAATTTTGACAAATATTTCCATCCTTAATTTAAAATGTGTTTTTCTAGCAAAAGAGAATCCAACACTGTATATAAGCCATGACAGAAATCTTCTCGCTTCCAAATCTCTCTCTTCATCTTCCTGGCCCTGGGACTTAATCACCCTTAACTACATCCTCTGACATTTGTGATCCATACCTTTTCACACTCTCTTCACATAATTGGAAGAAGGTATTTTTTTTCTCTGACTATGCCAGTTTCCTTTTTTTTTTGAGCTGTACCTCTTGCAGATTCACTTCTTCCATGAAGCCTTCCAATCAAAATGTATGAAACGCCAGAAAGAAAAATTGTAAGCTCACAAATACACAACAGTCAGGGTTTTCTTCATTGAGTGAATCAAGCTGGCCTTGTTGTAGCCGTCTAGTGGTCCTCTGAGCAGTCGGGTTGCAAGGCTCGCATTATCACACCCTGCACAGGGACTCAACTCTTAACACCAACTTGCAGACTTCCTGCCTCAGAAATGATGAGAATAATGATTTCATTCATTTACCTCCCAGGAACTTACTACTTGGAATACAATCGCTGAATTCAAACAATGCGCTAAATAACTGTTTGCTTCTTCAAACATTCTGTTGTTTATTTTAAAAACAACTTGTTGAACTCTGTCCATTAACATAAAGCTTATGTTAACATTTTCTTGCCCAACAAGAAGACTGTGTGTCGACACCTCTTACAGTTTCTGGGAATTCGCTTCAGTAGGGAGAATAACTACCAGCAGTAACATACTGGATTACACAATTTCTTTAAATTCCTCTCGGGCGACCTCCTTTCAACCACGGCGCTTTGTTCCAGAGCCCATGCATGAACAATTTTTATATTTTTCCAAAGTAGAAGTTGTTTTCTTCAGGTCTTTTCTTTCCACTAGGAAGTCATGTTTTCTCTGTGAATGGAACTGAAACCCCAATTGTTCAATTCTAAATTCAAAACCCACAGAATTTGGTCTAAAGTAAACAAAACACATTCATTCTCTTGTTCCTAATGGCTTGAAATTCTATCCAGGTTTTCTAAAAGTTGATTGAGTCTTACCAACATTTTCTATGAACCACACATAAATTTGGAGTTTACAGCAAGCCCCAAACCTCCAGAAATAAACCTCGCATCAAGAAAATTTCATTTGGTTTCAGATTTCAATATAAAAATTCAATATAACTTTATAAAAAAAGCACTAAGCAACACTAGATGGAGATGATTCCCATTGCCAGTGGAATGTCATGCATATGTATCATTGCATACCAGCACCAATGCATGTCTTTAAGTATTGAAGCCCACTCCATGTTTTACAGTCAATACAACTATGCACATTTTATTTGTAGCTAAAATTCCAATACTGACTTTATATCTCGAAATTACACAAAAGAGTGCACTAAGGAACAGCATTGATAAGTGTGGATCTACTTTAAACAATAGTTGAATGACATTAAGGCTTGCAAAAAAAGGATATACATGCTAATCTATATATATAAAAGCCTAAGCTACTGTTGGGACCGGTCAGCCGAACAACCAGTCGATGGGTTGCTATAACACACACTGACCACCAGGGGGCATATGCTCAACTCAGGATCTGCCCCCTGGTGGTCAGTGTGCTCCCATAGCCAACTCCCACATCCGGCCAACCTCCCACGATCCCTCTGCCTGGCCAGCCAGCCCCAATCAGCCCTGATCAACCCTGATCAAGACTAGGCAAGATGTTCCTGATCAGCCCTGATTGCTGCCCAGGCTGAGGGACCCTACCTGTACACGAATTGGTGCACCGGGCCTCTAGGTGTTAAATATTATTTAATTAACTTCTAAAAGACCTAGAATCACAGAAGTGAAAGGGAATCTAGGGAATATATATATATTACCATGGTACTTCTTCTGCAGGGATTACCAGATCCAAGTGTTATCTGCCATAAAGACATCTGGTCCATACAAACCTTCTCTGGCCCTTCCCACATCTTTCTCCTCCTATTGGAATAGACTGAGTCAAGACTCAGAGAATGGCAGAGTGAAAAGACAGAAGGAGCTATTTAGTGCGGAGGAATGCTGCAGATCAGGAACAACCATATGTAACTTACATTATCAAGAAAAATCTATGGGGCTAAGACATGGACATTTGGGAGTTTATTTGTTACAGATGCTAGCATTATTTTTACTAATACAAAATGTATTTTATACTCATCTCCTGTGTGTGTTGTTATTACCAATGCCAAAAAATTAAGGTATTAAAAAGAACATTATATTTATAAGGAGAAAGTTTAATATATTTAGTGTCGTCTTAGCATTCCATCATATGGGATAATATTCTTAACCACCATGAGAATTATAACACATAAACAAACCATCTATATATTTCCTAGTTGAGGCTCTATAATTTAAACAATTGTTCCTTTCTAGTAAAGAGACGGTCAAAAATACAAAAGAGAGCCTGAAAATTTTGGGCTTGGACAAAAAATGAGAAACACAAATTTTAAAGGCCTTCTCTCCACTTCCTTGATCACTGGCTTGGGAATCCTGACACAGTGCTTTCCCCTCTTTTGCTGAGTGAGCTGAGTACATTTGGGATGGGGGATGATGGACAGGCATAAGGTATGAATAAAAGGCCTCAGGGAATTTTAGATAGAAAAAGTTGGCCCCACATTTCTGTTTAATGTGCTTAAAGTATGAAAGATATCCAGGATCAAAATGTCCTGAGCAGCCTAGAAAGATGATCATGACCATTTTAGGTCTTTTTATTGGTACCAAGGAAGAAAAATTGTGGGACAGAAACTTAAAAAATATTTCCATGGATTTTGACAATCCAAGTGTCTCACGTTGATCTGGACAATAAAAACATATATTGTCTGTTTGATTAAAAAACCAAACTCCTGCCAACAAAAAGATCATTAAACATTACCACAAGGAACAGTTTAAAAACTATCATAAATCTGTTAGCACATAAGTTCAATAAACAGGGACAAATGTCTTTCAAAAAAGACACATGTTTTTGTGAATACTTAAGTACTAAATTAAGTACTAAACAGCTCTTTAGCTTCTGAGAGGTGTACCTTGAGAGCATAGAACCATCGAGGTGGTAGTCACATTGGCTATTTGGTGAAAGCTGTTCTCTTCCTTACACACTGCCCCGCTCCCCTTCCCTTCTTCAATAATTCTGCTTTTTCCCAGAGCAATGTCTGATAACATCCTCATGGGAATATTTGCCTTGAGTGAGGAGAGCTAATCCACCACCTTGGACAGAACTTTCTAATGTCTTGTCCTAGGGCCTCTTCTCAGTTTCAATGTTCAGAGTGCTAGTAAATACACTCTTTGACCTCCCTAGGCAGAGTTCATCTCTCCTACCTCTGCTTCTAAAGCATTTGATTCTTATGCTTTATTCCATACACATTCCATACACACTGATAATGGCCAGAGGGTTCAGTACAAAACCCTGATGCGGTGACCACTCAGAGAGGACACTGAGAAGTATGTGGAGGTCAGCTGAGCTGGGGACCAAGAGTGGTATTGCTTGAAGAGACAAAGACAGGCCTCTGGAAACGGGAATCCAGAGAACGCCCAGAGCTGGGGGGAGCTGTCACGGTAATGGGGTCAGGACAGGAAGGAAACTCATGAACCCAAAGTTGAGGGAATACCTGAAGTTGTGTCAACTGCAAAGAAAATGGGTGCAAGGGGCCCAGGTATTGCTTTAGCTGGCGTTTTCCATTTGTTTCATCCCTGATGGGTGTCCCTGGACCTTTTCTGTTGTCTTGCTAGCCTGTGAACTCCTCAGGAGCCTCTTATGTATTCTATTCATCTGAATTCATTTCCGGTGCTCAAATACTGAGTGTTAAATGAGTTGAGCAAATTATGGAAGATATTCTTCACCTTATTTTATAGTTGATAAACTTAGGGGTTCATCAAAGCTCTGAAACAGATGTGAGTATGGACACAGCTCCAATACTTTTGTTAGAATGTGAGGCAATTTAGTGTCCACCAATCTTTTAAGTTCAGGGACCTAGTCATGCCTTATAAGCACAGTATCTGACTTATTGGTAAAGACTCCAGTATGCCAGTGAAGAAAAAAAGTCAGAGGTGGATTAACACAGAAAAAGAGGAATCTTAATTTCATGTCCTCTTTTCGTGTGCAGAGCCATGAGTGAACTGGACGAGGAGCAAGAGTTAATCTGTTCTGTACACAAGACGGTTACAGTGTAGAGTGATCCCAGGACCATGTTGTTGAGAGTATGGATGAAGTACTTTGGGGTGAAGTGTAGGATCACACCGTCCTGCTTTCGAACCAATGACCCCACCACATTGCCCTTTAGTAATTTCCTGATGCTGTAGTGTATGGGGGGTGTCAAGACCGCAATGCTCTAACACTGGCAGTGGGTTTAATTGCAAATTCAGTCAAAACTAACTAAAGCACATTTTTACCGTGCCTGTATCTATAGCTCTAGTTATTTGGTTTTAGGCTTAATGAAAGTTTGTTTAAAAATACACCACACACTGACATTTATTTTTGTTTTTTTATATTTTTACTGATTTCAGAGAGGAAGGAAGGAAGAGGGAGAGAGAGATAGAAACATCCATGATGAGAGAGAATCATGGATCAGCTGCCTCCTGCACACCCCCCCACTGGGGATCAAGCCTGCAACCTGGGCATATGCCCTGACCGGGGATCGAACCAGTGACCTCTTGGTTCCTAGGTTGACGCTCAACCGCTGAGTCACACCTGGCTGGGCTCACTCACATTTATTTAGCATCTGGTCTAAGTATATATCACATTGTTTTAGATCTCACAGTGACGGAGAACAGGTTCAAAGAACTGAAAGACACATTTTAGGTGTAAGGTAGCATTTTCAAGCCAGTGGTAACAACTCATTAACGGATGGTGAAATTAATTCAGTAGACCATGATCGACATTAAAAAGGAAAGGAAGGAAACAGCTCAGAGGAGAACAGAAGAAGAAATAGACTGCCTCACACATAGCAAGGAGGAGAATTGTTTCCCAGAATGTTTTCGCCCACATGGACACACATGTGTGCTGGGTCTGATGTAAATGGTATTCCTTACTGTGTGTCGTAATCAGGAGTTTCAGAGTCACTCCTTAAAGGGGGTTTGCTGGAAAAACACTGGAATTTATGTGATAATCTTTTGGGAACTAGAAGGCCCCCTCCATGCAGTTATTGGTTTTCACATTTCCACTGTAAAATGATCTCATAAAAACAAAACTTTTAATTTTTGCACTGAAAACAAAAATATTTTTCCTCAAATATAAAGAAATTATTTTTTGCATTTATGAAAAGTCTTGAAATTAATCTTTAAAACTTCCAATTTAATAGAAGTTAATCTTCCATACAATTGTCTATCAAAATAAATCTGAATAGATAATTGGTCCTCCACATTCTTTGAGTGTGTGTGTGTGTGTGTGTGTGTGTGTTTGTGTGTGTGTTTTGAGCTTGATTGAAGTAAAAAAAAAATATTTGGTTTCAATGTATAACATTCTTTAAAAATTAATAGGAAAAAGTTAATAGATATGTAAAAATTTACATGAATGGAAAAATCTCTATAACATAGTAATGAATATTTTCATTATAAGTACATACATGACCACAATGGCTAAAAAGTGTATTAAAAATATAAGCTAATTTTATGCTTTCAAACACTCATTCACTTGGATATGTTTTTTTGTTTGTGTTTTTCAAACATGTGAATATAGTTTTATTATATTCAGGTATTTTTTAATGGGATTGATGATTCTGCTTAATTGTTTGTTTTATTAATATTGCAGTCCATCCCACCATTATTGTTATAGTATTGACTGCATTTTACTGTTTCATTTGAATAAAATTTAAAAGAAAAAAGTAAAAGAAGAGGGATTACAAACATTTAAAAGCTTAATTCTTAATTTCATTCCCATCCAGTCAGAACAAAGATGGCATTTGACGTGTTTTATTTGGGTGACTCTCTCAATCTGCTCACGTTCCATGGGAGAGGACTAGAATTGCAAATGAGCCTCGATGGTGGACTTTTCCTTCTCAACAAGGCCTCCAAATGTGTGTATTTGTTACTTGCTTACGTTTAGCTTTTGCTGATGAAGCACATCCACTGAATGTCATCGAAGTTCTGGTGGAAGTACACAGATCATGGTCAGTAGGATCTGGGTGAGACATCTGAGCAGGTTCCTCCGGTTGCAGGGTCTCTGTTGAGTTCTCCCCATTAACCTTTAGAGACCACTCGGTAGAAGAGCGAGGATGAACTGCAATCCTCTGAAAGGTCCTGCTGATGCTGAAACATGAAACTCAATGGAGCTGCTGTTTTGTTCAGATTAAGTCAAGATTTAAAAAAACTCAATACTTGAAATGGATGCTATGTGTAAGGTGTTGAGGCCTACGGTATCTGGAAAGCTTTGTCTTTTAGTCTCTTTATTAAAAACATACAATCTTTAAATATGAACCATTTAAAAGAAAGAGACTAAGATGGTGAATATTTTGGGTTTATACAGTACAAATAAGTCAGAATGCTATGAAATCTCTATGACAACACCACAGCGTATACCAGTAAAAGTATGTAAAGTGCCTACTGCTTAATAATGATAAACGACTGTGTTACTGGTTTATGTATTGACTATACTATACTCTTTAGCATTATTTTAGAGTGGAATCTTTCTACTTATATGAAAAATATTTTCTGTATAGCAGTATGACGTGTTATGCTGTCAGTGGCCCCATATGTCTCAGGTTTACTGCGTCTCTTGATTGCATCATTTTCTCTTGTGCTTGATTTAATCTCATGTTGTTTTGTGCAGTAACATGCTGTACAGGTTTGCAGACCAGGAGCAGTAGGCTATCCCACACAGCCTGGGTGTGTAGTAGACTGTTTTATCCAGGTTTGTGGAAGGGCATACAATGATGTTTGCACAAGGAGGGAATCACCTACGGGCACATTTCTCAGAAT
Organism: Myotis davidii; assembly: GCF_000327345.1. Taxonomy (NCBI): domain Eukaryota; kingdom Metazoa; phylum Chordata; class Mammalia; order Chiroptera; family Vespertilionidae; genus Myotis; species Myotis davidii. Next base: position 3,961,706 of record NW_006293700.1, read on the forward strand.
GCATCCCTGTTGTTACAGGACATATGACTATATTTGCAAGCATCCCAAATGGCTCTGATGCAGGCAGCCTGGGACAAACATTATCCTTGAGGCTCTTCAAGGGATCCATCTTAATTCACCTGGGGAGGGCATTAGAGAGGGCTTTGTGACCAATTTCCAGACAGTCATAAAGGGCGCAGTTGCCTAGTTCCTGCGCTCCATATCTCTCATGATGCTAGTGGGGATACCCATGCGTACATTAGAAGAATTAGGGACTTGGAGTCCAGCGAGGCCCTCTTATTAGAGGCAGACAAGTCCTGAAATCAACACAGGGCAGAGAACTGGGAGAATGAGGTCACATTCTACCCTGTCACCCACACCTTGAGAGAATTCAACAATCTCTGGTGGAGAGTCCATTACACACCATCACACAATGCAAAATAATGTTGTCCAGATACAAGGAAGAATTTTTTTTTTAGGTCTGCCTTTCCCCCACTCCTCTTATTTTGAAGTACTTGTCAAATTGGAGGATACGTCAGCAGGCTGTGTATCCATGGAGGTGTCACTTGGACTCTAGGAATTGTAGTTTGGGGAATTCCATTTGATTCTGGAATGTTGCGAAAAGGATAAGAGCCAAGTCCAGGGGGAAAAATGGAGTACTTTTGGCCTGCAGTCTCGTCTTATTTTAAGAAGAGAGGTAAAGAAATAAGTACTGTTCTGATTGTCTAGGCCAGTTTGCCAGCGGGATAAAGAAGCAGGGAGCCAGGATGTTTTCCCTAGGAATAAAGCTTGCATTTGTCAAGGTGAAGCATCCATCTTATATAAATAAAAACTGCTGTTTGAAATTTTAACCCTGCTATTTGGCTTCTGTAAATGCTTGCTTAAATAATAAGGAAAATAAGACTACACCCATTTCAGAGAGGCGATTAGACCTTCTCCAGACGAAGTTATCAATGCTGGCACCAGGCCAAGCCTTTGGCTGAGGTCTCAAAGCCCCAGCACATAGGGGCTCTTTAAGAACTTGCTAAGGGGCGCAGAAAACCCCATATTTGGGAGACAAAGAGGGTAAAAAGGTATAAATACAGGAAATTTCCTGTGTGACTTTGCCCAGAATTCTAGAGATATTTTTCTCTGGGCCTGCGAGTAATAATAATAATAAACGTAACTCCATCTCTCTAAGCGTTGCTTGGTTCTCCTCCAGTTTTCTGTAACAAAGGTGTCATCAGGCACTTTCTCTAGAAAGATATTTCTCTCTAAGAGCCATGATTTCACTCTTATTAATGGAATATGTACACTTTTCTTTGGCCAAAGCCTAAACATTTCATGACAGAGGCAATTGATATAGTTTTTTTTTTCAATTGTGTCGACTGCAATTAAGTATAACACAAACAGAGAAATTTATAGTATGATGACTCTAAGAACAGGTAGCTAAGATCCACCTGATGGGCCAGCTTACTCACTGTTATTCAATTTTCCCTGTGAATTAATTGCACACAACTAGCAAAAGGTACTTTATGGAAGCCCTACTCTAGCTTTGAAAATGAATTATCTCATGGTGAGTTAGCTTCTGGGACTTTGCTAGTATCAATTTGAACACTCATTAGTCAAAAGCTACAGTTCACTGTTGGAAACCATGGTGCAGTAAAGGATGAAGTGGTGTTGAATTATTATGTAAAATTCCCCACCAGGTGTGAGCCCCACCAAGTAGAAAAACAATTAGGAGACAGACCACACATTTGATCTCCCAGCTGTTGGTTTCAAAGTAGGAGTAGTCGTTGTAGAATTTATTGTGACCTTAAAGGCATCCACACTAGACAAGCTCTTTAAATGAGGCTGCTCCTGTAAGCAATGTTCATGGTTTCTTGTAATGCAGAGTGAAGGAAACTGTCCATTGAAGGCCGCAGTGATGTTTCAGACCAGATTTTCTTGGTATCACAGAGTAGTATGTTAATGCCAGTCCTGTTAGAAGTGCATGTGTGTTTATGGGGCCTGCTCCAAAGTAAAGTCTCGAGCATAGAAAATAAACAGTGTTGTTGAGTCACTGTTTATTTATCATTGCTAACCCAGAATTCATTAAATGGCACCGCCTGTCCTAAACTTTAATTCGAGCCACAAATATTCTCAATGTATTGCCATGTTGCTGAAAAGACATGTGCAGTACACATTTTTACCTCGCCTGCCTCTCTGGGCCTAAGCATTACAGCTCAGCAGTGATTAAAAACAGGATTGAAACTAATACAAGGTCAGGTGAGTGTCTTGGATGTCCCAACGCATGTGGATCTGGTTGAGCGGTTAGCTTTTGTTTACGCCAAGGGCTTGATATTCCTACATTAAAATGGTTTAAAAGCCTATGCAAGCTACTGACATTTATTGATTCCAATATATTTTTGGCTCCTTGGAAAATGTCCCATGTGGAAACTTTCACAGTTCAAAATGTCTCCTCAGACATCTATTCTTTGCCAGGACACAGCATTTCGTACCCCAACAGCTCCCCTTAATGTTCTCAGTGTCATATTCATGACTGGCCTCCAGGGCTGAAAGGCTGAAATTCTATCCTTTGGATAGATTTCACCCTCAAGAAGCTCACTCATGTTTTAGTCCCTCAACCTCTCTCCTTGCTCAATGTCAGGATTAATGCTTCAACTCTGCTCTATCAACGCTGGTGCAGCAATTTTGAAAATAACGTGACTGTCTGTTTACTGAAAAGGAATATTTGTAAATCCCAGGAAAAAAATTCTGCCCACATACCACAGCCAACTTTTGGTAAGTGCAAATATAAAGACATGAAGAGAATACGAACAAAAAGCATAACGGAGGCCTCCTCGGCCAGCATGGGCAATGCTACATTTCAATTTGGTTCAGTTCAACAGATACTCTGCCCCTCAGTGTTCCAAGAGTATCCTCAAAGGGACTGGAAAGATGATGGGAAGGAGTGATAACTCTGAATAGATTCAAAAGTCATTGAGAAAGGGAAACATTCTCCATATAAACCAGTTGACAATACCAATATGCATGGACTTCAAAGGAACACAGCTTCGAGAGGTACTGTAGTATCACGTGATAGACCACTACCAAAGTCCCAGACTAGTCGACGGCAAGTCCACATGCAGGAGAGATCACAATAACCCTGCTTTGGAAGGGCTTTGAAACGGAACTGATATTGGAGCAAGAGCCCCCAGAAAGTGGACTGAATTCAACTGGTCCATTGCCTGCCTACACAAAAGTATCAGTATTATCCACAGGCTAGACGCTAGAAAGAAGGCCCAGAATCTCTGACATAACATAATATTCAGAGTCTGGGATATAATCCAAATTACTTGGGAATAAAGAACCAGAAAAATCTTAATTCACAGGGGAAAAAAACAACCAACAGATTAATATGTTGAGGTACCAAAGATGTTGAAATTATCTAACGAATACTTTAAAGCTGATTTTACAGAAATGCTCAAATAAGAACAAACATCCCTTAAAGAAATGGAAAGTCACAGCAAAGTAATACAAGACATAAAGGACTACCAAATGGACATTTATAACTAATTTAAGTTCTACCCTTTTAGCAAATTTCAATTATATGTAGTCAACTATCACCTTCATGTTTTACATGAGATCCTTAGATTTTGTTCATCTTATAGCTGAAAGTTTGTATGCTTTTACCAACCTCTCTCTTTTTCCTCCATCTCCAGCTCCTGACAACTACTTGTCTACTCTCTGTTTCTGAGTTTGAATTTTTCTTTTTTTAAAGATTCTACATATAAGTGGTACCATGATGCAGTACTTGATTTTCTCTTTCTGAGTCCATCCATGGTATAACAAATGGCAGAATTTCCTTCTTTCTCACGACTGAATAATATCACACACACACACACACACACACACATGCCACAACTTCTTTATCCATTTATTAATTGATGGACACTTAGGTTGTATCTATACCTTGGCTAGCTGCATTAGACATGCGAGTGCAGATATTTCTTTGATATCCTGTTTTAATGGTGGAAGACTGAATGCTTTATCCCTAAGATTAGCAACAGGGCAATAACTCCCATTCAACATTGTAAAACTAGTTTTAGTTTTTATATTTAGGTCATTGATTCATTATAAGCTAATTTTTGTTTATAGTATGAGGTAGGGAATCCAACTTTGGCTCTAGCACCATTTATTAGATAGAATATTTTTCTCCATTGAATGTTTCTGACACCTTTGATGAAAATCAATTGGTAATAGATGTATGGATTTATTTCTGAACTCTTCATTATATTACATTTGCATATTTGTTTATTCTTATGGCAGTACTATACTCTTTTGATTACCATAGCTTTGTGGTAAATTTTGATATTGGAAATTTTTATTTTATTTTTCATGATCATTTGGTTATCTGGGATCCATTACAATTTCATATGAATATTAGCATTGACTTTTCCATTTCTTCAAAAAAGGGCAGTGAGATTTTGACAAAGACTTGATTTTTTCCCCCCAGTATAGTGGGAATACCATGAAAATGGAAGTGGCCTGGCCTTCTATGCCCATGTTCTGGCTGTGGCAACATAATGTAGTAGGAAAAGCTTAGCATTTGTAATTTGTGGACCCAGATTCATGTTACTGGATTAATTGCTTAATTTTAAGGGCCTTACTTTCTCCATTTATAAAATGACTAGAGGCCCGATGCATGGAATTCATGCAAGGGGCTTGGCCCATCACAGCCCTAGCTGCCTCGTGGCCCCGCCCACTGGTTGTTCTAAAAGGTTGTCCCATTGTCCGGTCTAATTAGTCTATTAGCTCTTTATATATAGGATTGTCAAAGAGGAACTCTAAGCTTCCTTTGAACTTTGTGGGTTAACATAGAATAGAGCCAATCAAAGTGTTGGAGGGAAATTTCAGATAATAAAGACTTCTAACTGTTCAGGGTCTTTAACAAGAATAGCATCATCATCAGCAACAAAAAACATCTGTAGTGCCATGTATTGACTGTGCCAGTTGTTGTGCTAAGTGCTCTGTGTTACTTAGCTCATTTCATCCTTAATGTGGCTCTCAGAGGGCGGTATTTTTACCCCCATTTTACAGATGCAGGAACTGAACATCAGCATGTGTAATGTGATGCAGGCTATGGAGGTAATAGATCTTAGAGATGGAACTAAAGTCTGTTTACTTAAAATTATACTGTAATTGACTGATTTCTAGGTCCTTTCTATCATGACCATGATTAACTATTTTTTTTTTCACTATCCAAAAACTCTTCACTTTCCTCATCTTTGTTGCTATCACTTTTATCAAAACTCTGGAATAATCTGAAGATATATATGGATTTCGATAGTATGGACTTAGACTGATTATTGATCTACCAATAGGAGAGATCATTCTTGCTCTTGGGAATAGACACACTATGACTAAGCTATGACTTATCCTATGCCCCGGGTAGAGTCAAGGCAACAGCCACAAATCTTAATCTAACATGAAGTTTCATTTCCCAGGTTAGATGGTTAAAAACATTTGAAAGACTTGAAGCTCCAGGTTAGTCAGCAGTCTATACAATAAAAGCTTTACCGTTTTGGTAGATTCATGTTTTCTCTTTCAATTCTGTGTATCATAGTTATACCTGGAAATGTAACATGTTTTTATAACTGTTTTATATTACTCTTCTTAAATACTGATTGCTGTTTTCCTGGTCTTTTAGGTTTTAGATTTAGGGATGGGTGTGTAGTCTTCCAGACTGAATGCTGGAGGGACTTTCTCTAATACTCATTTCTCTTTTTTCCTATGACTTCTATCACAATTAGTTTTCTCTCTCTGAACAACTATATCTTTGATCGTTTGCCATAACATACTGTCATGTTCTCAGGGATTTTGAAAATTTTAAACTTTTTTTCAAGTAGGTTACACAGGAAGTGTGCGGAGTATCTTCCTCATTATCTAAAGTGTCTTTTTCTGTCATCCTTACTTACCCCACCGGACATTGTAGAACTCTATCCTGATGGCACTTTGCTTAATTTGATCTTAGTGCCTGTGAGGTAGATTGTTACCATAATGGCTTCCCGATTCTCTGTGTCCTGCATGTGGTTCTTTCCTACCTTGACTCTGGGCTTGGCCATGTGACAGGACTTGGCCAATGGGACTCTGCAAATGTGATACAAACTGAGGCTTAGAAAGTGCTTGCACATCTGGGGTTTCCCTCTTGAAATGTGCACTTTTTGAAGGAGCCTGGGTTAGTGGGTTGAACACATGCGATCCTGTGGACAGCCAGAATCCTGCCAGACACGTGAATAAGGCCATTTTCTGCCAGCCAGTCCCAGCTGAGTCACACATTATTGCAGCCATATGAGTGATTCCAGGTGAAACCAGCAGAGGAGCTGCTTAGCTGAGCCCACCCCAGCCCAAATTATGGACCCACAGAATTGTGATAAAATTTTTTTTGAATAGCAAATCTTAGGGTGGTTTGTTATAGAGCAATTAATAACTGATAGATCTATAAAAGCTCATGACACATGGCTCAGGGGTGGATACATGAGTCTCAGAAGCATTCATTCTTCCTGGACAATTGTTTCTCTTGTTTTAAAAATAAAATAATTTATTCACAGAAGTCCTATCCTAAAGCAGATTTTTTGATTATGTTTTCCAACCTAATGTATCAATGATTTATTTTTTTGTACTATAAAAGGACTTTTTTAAATTATAGGTTATTACTGAAAAATCCATTAAAAAGCCACATTTAGAAAGGAGCAAAAAATAAAAAAGTAGACTATTGTTCTGGGCAGTCTTCACTTAACTTTCCTTTTCAGTGTTCATTTAGAAGAAAATTGTTGGAATCTGGATAGAACATGGGTGGACAGACACTTTACTTTGCATTACTCTTTTGTAAGGGAGCTTTACAATTTTGTATCTTATGCATCTATTACCTTTTACCATTTTAAAAAAGTAATTACACTTAATTCACATTAAAAATGTTTAAAAAATCCTTGACAACATCCAAAGGCAAGAATTTTTAAAGAAATTCGGTGGTTACTGAAATTCTAGGTGCCATCCAAGTATCCAGAGGCAAGTTTGCTTAAGATCAATTCAATATTTATCACTGGTTTAGTTGCATGGTCTTTCAATTTCCCCTAAAGAATGGTCACCTAGGAAGAAAAGTAGAAAGACTGTCGCCATCTTGGAAAAGGTGTTCCTCTACAGCAGGGGTGGGGAACATCCAGGCTGCAGGCTGATAAGGTCCAAGAAATCATTTGGTCTGGCCCTGCCAAGGCATTAGGGATGAGCTAATTAAATGATTGACCAAATATAGCAGGCTAATTTTTAAGTTGATAGTTTTGTATGGCCCACAAGTGATGCTGTAAATATCCAAATGGCCCTTGGCAGAAAAAAGATTCCCCACCCTTGCTCTAAAGAGTGGTAAAATACAAAGAAACCACAAGACAGGTTGTTTCCATGATCAGGAGAACCAGGTCTATATGAGTAGGTGAAAAGGATGTCCATGTTCAGTGTGAAATATGATCCCACAGCTCACCATCAACCTTCCCAATAATAACCATCACTTTCCAGATTGCTCTTGTCATCCCCAGTTCCAGAAGACATTACAGTCATTTTATGATACTTTTTCAGGGTGACAGTCAATGTAGCACGTGTTGTTTAGGTGATTTCAAATAGAGAACGTAAAGTGACTTTACACAAAAGTGAAATGTCCATCTTTCAACCAATATGAGCTTAAAGATAGATATCCCAAGTTCCTACCTTTTTTATAATGCATTTAAACTTCCATTCTTTCCTTTGCAGAAAATGACATTGTTTCCTGTCTATTTGTATATTTCAGCCCAACCATTAGTAACCTCTCCTAAAATTAGTTTTAAAAACAGCTTAAATGGTGGCCATTTCTTTTGCATGATACAATTCCTTTTCTACTTACATAAAAGTAATGGGAGTCCCTATTACTTATAAATAAAATAAATAGGCAGACCACTTATTGAAAATTATTTCTTAGAAATCTCTACCTTTTGGTATTATGGTATGATATAATATGGAACCCAACACTGATAGGTATTAAGCAGTGAAAAGACACAGTCTGAAATCCTACAAAGATTACTATTTAAAACAGGAGAGGAGTGACATAAAATATTATGACTAAAAAAAAGTCAGTTACCTACAAGGGAATACCTATACGACTGTCAGCTGATTTCTCAACAGAAACTATGCAGGCCAGAAGGGAGTGGCAAGAAATATTCAAAGTGATGAATAGCAAGAACTTACAACCAAGATTACTTTACCCAGCAAAGCTATCATTCAGAATAGAAGGTCAGATAAAGAGCTTCACAGATAGGGAAAAGCTAAAGGAGTTCATTACCACCAAACCAGTATTATATGAAATGCTGGAAGGTATCCTTTAAGAAGAGGAAGAGGAAGAAAAAGGTAAAGATACAGGAACCAATGTAATAATCTGAACAATAAAGATTTAATTTAAACAATATTATGACTATGAATCCTGATACAAGTGGACTGACACTGAAGATCTGACCCTGCTGTCTTTGAAGAGAGCTAGAGAGGCATCCAACCAGGAAAAGCAAAAGTGCATTTTTCAGTGGTGATTCAGAGTCAATGCACAGAGTGATGAAAAAGTTGAAAAGTTGAAATTTCGAGTCTGAGCCTGTCTTCGCTTGTTACTCTATCCAATTCAAATGAGAAGCTTGAATTTTAAAGAGGATAATTTGCATGGTTGTAAAAATTCCTGGAACACATTTGAATTATAAACCATACAAGTAGATTGTATCAAAGCAGAAGGATTCTGGGTCTCCAGAAAAATAGGCAAATTCATTAGCTTTCAAAGCGAAGAGCTAAAATTTGCAGTGGCATGCAAACATTGAATTTGGCTGTTAAGGTTTCTATGTTGAATCTCAGAAAGAGACTTTTAGAAACGTTTCTATTTTGTTCCCCCAAAATATCATAAATCAACTCTTTGGTTTCTCTGCATATTTTCTTCAGTTTGTAAGGCTTGAATATACATTTGTTTTAATTTTTAAAGTAATCAACAAATATTTCTGGGCCTTCAATGGGAGAAAATGCTCCAACTTGCGGCTCAGTATTAGCACATAAATATTAATAAGTTCAAATCATCCCAGAATGTCAAGAGCAGGATATATATATGGAAATATTTTTTAAATGAATTTAATTGTGCTGATCCAGGGTGAAACTCTTTAAGCTGTTAACAAAAAGCAGGCAAACACACTTTCCTCACGTGACCCACGTCATGGCACAGACTGCTCATGGGAGAATACTTTTGGGGTTGCCTTCTGGACTCTGATAATTACTTTCTGGAAGTTGGCGTTAATACTCAGGGGCTGGACCTTGTCAATAATATATGACTCTGTCCACACAGCCAGTTGAACTAAAAGTATATACAGGGTGGGGCAAAAGTAGGTATACAGTTGTAAGTATGTCTGCATTACATTTATTGGCCTTCTCCCAAGAGTTCTCCCTTGTATTATTATTGATTAGTTATTATATTATGTTTCAAATGATCAGCCGTCAACCTACTTTTGTCCCACCCCGTATTAAAATTTAAGTTCTAAGCACCTGAAAACTACAATGTTAAGGATCATTCCAATTTGAAGTTAGAATAGCGACATGTGGAAATGGTGATGACTCTGCCGGTTCAATGGGAAACATGTAGAGTAAGAACTATTACAAAGTTTTTTCCAACTTTGTTTTACATAATGAGCCCATCTCATTAATCTTTTCAAATGACTTCAGTACATGAGCACATGGCCATAAAGCTTCCTCACTCAGCCTTTTTTATTTTATGCTCCATGAGTTCAAAGGTTAGAACGGAAAGACACCAAAATCCAGTCAGCCTGTGTATAAGCTGCGAAATCCACGTGCTCTTCATTAACTGTATAATCCGTGGTGCACCCTTCTCTCACGAAGCTCATGATGGACCTATGAAGCCATAACGCTGTCCACTCATTAATCTGCCTCCTATGTAGCAAAATAGCAGTAAATGAAAGGCACAGGTCTTGCAGGCAAGTGGCCCACCTCTGTCATTATTCTATTATTTGTGATTGCATCAAGTACCTACTCACTGAGCGCAAATCCTGGACTTCTCAGAAAATGCAAACTGGTTGACTTGAACCTTAGTAAAATACGAAAAATACTTCTAGGATACTTTCAGATGACTAATTTCCTGTAAAGAATGGCTAATTGTAAAGGACATTTATTAATACAGATTTGAATGTTTTGAAGCATCCTCTTAAAAAGTATAATGAAACCTAGTATTTTATGAAAAGGGAAATATTTTGCTTTTGAATGATTTAATCTACCAACAATTGTTATTGACATGAGTTTGCAATGTATATCTCTAAATAGGGCTAACTTTCTGTGCCAGGTGGCAAAATAACTCTTAGTTGGCACTTTAAATATTGTAGGAAATAAATTATTTCCCATAGAAAATGATGCTGTTTGGGGTTTTAATTTTACTGAACTCTACTTCTGGAGTTTAATATTGACTTTTGTTCCAACCTTCATGTGGCAGACATGATTAGCTCCCATTACAATGATCTGGAAGCATAGCAAACTTCATTTTAATGAAAACTCCAATTTATTAACAATTTTTATAAAGACAACCCAAAGGGATAGCAAGCAGAAACAGGAAGTAAGAACAGTGACCATGCAAACACCTAAGCTAGCTCTGGGTGCATGCTGATTTCGATAATATGAAGACTTGGGTTTTATTGCTTATACAAGGACAAAAAACAAGAATTTGGTATGTGAGGAATTGGTGTTGACATCCTATATGTAAACCAGGGACTGTGTAAGAGATACATATTCAAAGAAAATGTGAACGAGAGAAAAAACAGACACTTTCACAGGGAGATAACAGGATGACTAGTCTGCCTTGGTATAGATTTGGGCTGGGGGTGAAAAAGATTTCTATTAAAATCTATTGCATAGATCTGCCCTATTGTGGACTTAAGTTTAAATGTATACTGTCCACGTGTGGCTGAGGAGTCTTCAAACCTTAGTCATGAAGGTAGAAATGTCTCCAAATACATTCCAACCTGGCTGTGTTGGGTAAAAGCGAATATGAAATTTCTCTAGTGCTGTGGTCGGCAAACTGTGGTTCGCGAGCCACATGTGGCTTTTTGGCCCCTTGAGTGTGGCTCTTCCTAAGCCTTAGGAGTACCCTAATTAAGTTAATAACAATGTATCTATCTATATAGTTTAAGTTTAAAAAATTTGGCTCTCAAAAGAAATTTCAATTGTTGTACTGTTGATATTTGGCTCTGTTGGCTAATGAGTTTGCCGACCACTGCTCTAGTGGAAGGTGTTCTCTGGCCAGGCTGTGAAGACTTCTCACAGGAAAAATTCACTGAAAAGGGACTTACAATCCGGATTTTCAGAGGAGACAGGCCCCAGCTTCCCTAGCCCCGGGCCAGTGTGAGCATTTGGGCAGTGGAGGTGCCGTGATAGCAAAGCTGGTGGCCTCCAGTCTGCACAGCTGGGTACATGCCAACGCCAGAGCCAGACACCTAGCTCCCCTTAGAGGCCCCGGCGTCAGCCTTGGCGGAGGAAGAAGAAAAAGAGGAGAAGGGGTGCCGGCGCTGGCATGAGCACTGGCTGATTTTAACACCAGCTTTTCTGGGGTGGATGGGCGTCCATGTATAAGGTAGGAGACTTTGTGAACTTTTCTGATATTTAACACTCTAATGAATATTATTTCAGGAAGTGAGAAGAGCTAACGGCTGCCCATAAGGAAACTAGGGCAAAGATAGAGACCATATAGCAGAATAAATTAAATTCAAACGGATTTCAGCCTGTGATCATCAGGAAAGACCCTCCTAGTCAGATCTGGATCAGAAAAGCGCTCCTGGCCCTGGCCGGGTAGCTCAGTAGGTTAGAGAGTCATTCAGAATTTCTCTATCCTCAATGTAGCTATTCAGAAATCAGTAACAGGAAGATGACTCTTTTTTTTTTAAAGCTCTATACTTGAAAGCTAAAAAGCATATTTATAAACAACTCATGACTCAAAGAAGAAATCATAATTAAAAATTTAAAATATTTAAAATTAACCATCATGAAAATACTGCACATCAAAACTTCTAGGTGCAGTTTAAAGCCACTTAAGGAAAATTTAAAGCTCTATATACTCAAAATGTAAAGGAAAAAGTTAATGAGCTAAGCTAATTCAAGAAATTAGAAAAAAAATCAGAATTCAACCAGAGAAAGTTGACCTATTCTCTTAGCAACTTTCAAATATGTAGAACACTATTATTCACTGCAGTCACCATGCTGTGCATTACCTCTCCAGGACAGACTTAGTTTATAACTGGAAGCTTTTACTTTTAGAAAACCTTCACCAGTTTGCCATTTCTCTTTTTAAAAATTCAAGTGTACAAAAATAAATAATATATTAATATGCATTTTAAATAAGTCACAACATGAATCCTACTCAAACTAATCCAATGAGACACTTTGAGCGCATATAATTCACAACTAAGTACAGTACTAGTAAATGCAAGCACTGGACTCCTGGCTGTGCTGTGATTGACAGCTGATTCCTTAAACAAGCAAGTCACTTAAATTCTTTGGGCCTTACTTTCTGCATCTGTCTAAATGAAAGAGTTGAACCAGATAATCTCTAAGGTCCACTTTACAGCTATTAAATTCAAGGCGAACCACTTTACAGGATTTTCAGCAAGAAAAGCATGAATAATAATTTGCATTTTAAAGTATAATTTGGATTTTAAAGTATAATTTGAAATTGAAGCCATGAACTTATACCTGGATGTTCAGTTGTTCAATTGTTCACCCCTATGTTCATGGTCATTACTGTGTCAAGTGTCCTACCATTCCTTCTTTCCAACCATATCCACCTTCTATTCTGATCAGTCGTTACAGAAAATCATCTCTCTTCTTCTATCACACCAATTATTCCCAACCGGGGCAGACACCTTCTGCTGTGTGGTTAGGGATAGTTGGATAACCTCTTACTTTTTATAAAAGTTTTTGATTCCTCATTTAATCGCTGATTAAACTTTAGGTTCTTTTAGTGCAGAAATTGGTTGTGGTTGGATTCTGGGGAGCAGGAGCCAGGAGAAAAATTACTGGAAAGACTCTTGAGTACCTCTTGGAATCAAAGGAAGAGAAAGTTTTAAAGATGTCTGCATTACATTTATTGGCCTTCTCCCAAGAGCTCTCCCATTTTCAAAATTCAGCCCCAAATACCCTCAAGTCTCCTGGCCATTCTTTTCCAATTCTTTAATTCCTAGGATACAGATTCTAACTGGCCCAGTCTGGGTAAAACACAGTATAGGGGAAAGGTAGGTTTGTACTGTGCATGTGCAGGCTGGAAAGCGTCCTCAGTCAACCTCTTCTTTATATTCGGACTTCCGCTCTTCACGTTCTGTGGCTCAGGCCTGCTCTCACAATCTCCTGCACCCTCCTTATGTTCTCACCCACATTTAAATATGGCCACATTTCCACCATGCCATTTCCTGCCAGCTGTTGTTCTTTCTCAGCCTTAGTGTATTCAAAGTCTTTCCTCGCCTTCAGTCACAAGTTCCCTTGACCCATTTCAGCCTTGCCACAGGTAATTCACCTACGTGGACTTCTCCCCCACCCCTTGATTTCTACCGTCCCTTACGCAGATTTTCTCTGGCATCCCTGCCACTTCTCAGATTCCTGCATATATGTGGAGTGAAGGCACTCACACTGCTGTCCTTCTTTTTCCTCCCTCCACATACATAAACTTTAAAGTCAAGTGTCTTTTAAAATAATCATCTCAGTCCAACGAAATGAATGAAAGAATAGATTTACCATCCTTTTACATCCAAGGTGAGAGACTGTCAGTTTTAGTGGCGGCTACAAGTAAAGGGACTCTAGATACTTTTTTTTTTTTATCTCTGAGGAGTCTTGGTGGCAGTGTCCATGAAAAATTCCCTGTTGTCAGCCCCAAAGAGTGCTCTGAGGGCTACGTCTGAGATTATGTTAGAACTAGAGGTGCAGTGCACAGATTCGCGCACCAGTGGGGTCCCTCAGCCTGGCCTGTCCCCTCTCGCAATCCGTGACCCCTTGGGGGATGTCAGCCGGTTTCTGCCTGATCCCCACAGGCCCGATCCAGACAGGAGGGAGCCCAATCCTGTGCATTGAGTGCCTGTCCCCTGATGGTCAGTGCACGTCATAGCGACAGGTCAACCGGTCATTCAGTCATCTGGTTGCTTAGGCTTTTATATATATAGATGCCTGACCTAGAAGAACCCTTTAAGAGTGAGTCAAACCCTCTTATGTTTCAATGAAGAAACTAAAGTCCAGATAATTTAGGGGTTCATTAGGGAATTGGACCTTGAATTGATCAAGATTAAGTTTTCTCTCCCTGGGGAAAGGGGCCTTAAAAAAGAAATATAATTTAATTACACAAAAAATAAAAAAAATGTACATTTCTTGCATTCTTGTGTTTATAGCTAGAGATTTTTACCTAGTACACATACCAGTATACACACCCATACCCTCCCCCCGTCTGCTGACACAGGCTATTTTCACCTTTAAGTAAAGGTACATTAAGCACAGAGATAACGTGTGGCATTTACCATAGTCCAGAGTTTGGATAAAATTGCCAGAAAATTTCTTGAGATTAGGGATTGAGTCTACATGAAAACTATGGGTTGTCAGTACTCACTGAGCTCCTTTGAGTTCTAAGGGTATGAGAAGTTCAGAAGGAGTTATTAATGAGCCAATAACAACAGCTGTGGTCAGTTAACGGGGTAAGAATTAAACAGAAGAATTAGAGAATGGTGATTACACAACGAAATAACTTCAGGCTTGAATTTTGGTCACATTTATTTCAATTAAAGTTCTGTAAAATTTCCAGTTCTACATAATATGAGAAAAAAGTCAGCCAAAATTGAAGGGAAAGAAATAACAAGAAAGAAAACATATGTTGGGTTAGGGTTTAGTATGAGATATTTTGAAATTAAAAGTGCTAAACAGTTTATTTTAGATGAATGACATTTCTTCTTTAAGACCCAAAGTAGGAACATAATTATATCAGTTTGAAATTAGATTAGTGATAAGGATTGGAAATCTCTGAGAACATCCTTAAGGGACCTACATTCCTTTTCCTCTGTGTTTTAAAGACTTCAATTGCTCACTTTTATCAGAAAGAATAATTTTCTATTTCTAGTTAAGAAATAATAAATCGATTAGTTTGATTCTGGGGCTCCAGGCTTTTCCAGTGAACTAATATACTTTGGTGAAAATTTCTCTTTTGTGCAAGAACAAATTTTCTTTAGTCTTTCTTTGTGTATTTTTGGGGATGTCAAGTTCAATGTCTTAGTCAACAAGCAAGTATTTGGGAGATCCACATTAAGTTACAATGCATCATAGAATCATAGAGTTGAAAGGGCATCCAAAAGTAATCTAATCCTATCCTTTGCTTCCAGGAATGATAACAGAATCATGCTTCACACTGTTTCTAAAATCTGAAAGGAGGACAGACTAATCTAGAACATATGAGTGAAATACTATAAAGTTATTGTTGATACTGTTATGTCTCTGATAATCTTCTTAACTACATCAAGATTGATAAGTGAAAATAGGTCAGGTTGTTTGCTTTTTTTTTGAAAATTGTAGAGGTCTATTAAGAACTAGTATAATTAGCTTGGGTATTTTCTAGCAGTCATTTCACAATATCCTAGTGTTAGGATAGCCAAAGGCAATGGCATCCTAAAGGAGCATGTTACCACTGCTATGGTTGGTAGTTCACATTCTTATCTATATACAGCCAGATTTCCTTTACATCATTTCTATTTGCTTTCACATATGCTAATTTATACACCATGTAAAATAAGACTGACGGAAATTTTCCATTATTTCAGTCAATAGAGAATGTGCCTTTTTTATTTTCACTTTCCCTAAATTGACTGAAAAAGATCTGGCTAAGAAAATATACCATTTGATATAACCCCGGGAAATTGAACATTATACACATAGATCAAAATACTTTATAGTCGCTACGGATTATAGTTTAAGGAGGCATCAAATCAGATCCTATTCTAAGTTAAAGAGTCTTGAGCTATCAATTTCTTTTCAATGGGGCGTCTCAACGTGAGTGCTACATGGGTTCATGTTGAGTGATGCAGAGGCACTGGGAACAATTTTAAAAGGGATTTTCAACCAGTTACCCCCTAGGGGGAAAATGCTGGTCTTTAGATTCAAGAAAACGTCACATTTCAAATAAATCTGTCCAACAAAATGCAAACACACACCACCCCCACCCCCCACCCCACACACACACTACTCAGATGACCAAAATCAGCCTCCTGCCGTTCCCACCTGGGACAGCTCAGTTACTATCGCCAGACTGTTAACCCCAGCCGTGGGTTCAGAGAGATGACTGCAGCACCAAAGTCCTGGAGACTTTCAAGAAATTTCTTTTCCTTTTGTACTTTAACACGTACATAACATGGAAAAAATCCCTCATCAGAATTTCTTAGGGTAATAAGATTAGCAGAGAAATAATAGAACAACGCGAAAAAGGGTCAAGTTGTTTTCCTGTTGTGATGCACTTTTCGGCTGCTCTGAAGGTTCCAGAGATCTGGGATTTGTCATCTAGAAAAGCTGAACTGTCTGTGAAGGGTGTTGTGGGCAGGTTAGGAAGCACGATGTATCTATTTGTTCTGACCATAAAGAATCCTTTGTCAGAAACTATTAGGAGGAGTCTTCTCTCCTAATAGTTTAGCTTGTAATACAACACCTCTGAAATTGACATTAATGCACCTGTTTCAATTCAAAGGTCAAAGTGAAATTATGCATTTTCAAGAGCTTTAAAATTTCCTTTTTAAAAAAATTCTCACTGGAGGATATTTTCCCATTGATTTTTAGAGAGAGTGGAAGGGAAGGGGAGATACAGAAAGAGAAACATTGATTGGTTGCCTCCTGAACGTGCCCTGACTGGCTTGGGGATCAAGCCTGCAACATGCACCTTGCAGGGCCCAGGCCAGGGAGGAGCCTGGAACCGGGGTACGTGCCTTTGACCTGAATCCAACCCAGGACCTTTTGGTCTGCAGGCTGACATTCTATCCACTGAGCCAAACTGGCCAGGGCATAAAATTTTTCTTTTCTTTTTTTTTATTATAAAATAAAGATGAAAGGTAGTGTTTATTGAACAATTACTATGTGCCAGGGTCACATAAATATAGGTCTATCCATATAATGGAATATTATTCCAGTCATAAAATGGGATGAAGTACTGAAATATACCATAGCATGGGTTAAGCCAGACACAAATAACTACCATGTATTGCATAATTCCATTCATGAAATATCAAGAATAGGCAAATCCATAGAGACAGAAAGTAGGTAGCAACGGGCTGGGGAGAACAGGAAGTAGGTATGACAATTAATGAGTATTGGGATGTTTTGAGGATGATAAAAATGTTCTAGAATTAGTGGTGATGGTAGCACAAACTTGTGAACATATTAAAAGCCACTGAATTGTACACTTAAAAAATAAGTGTACAATTGGGCCTTCTTTCCCCTCCTAAATAACAGATGAGCTGGAATAAAACAAAAAGAGAGAGAGAATTAGAGAGGAATCTGCCTTCACGAATTTAATTATCCCTTCTAGGTGCTTAAGATCTAAATTAATAACTTAAGTACAAGGTAGAATGAGGTAATTATCATGGGGGTGGAACACCACCAAATTTTATAAAGCTCGAGAGAAACTAAGATGGCGGCAGAGATAAACACCGGGAAATTAATGCCGCTCACAACAATTGATTAATACCTCAGAAAAACAATACGGACATCATCAAAACCACAGGAAGCCTGGCTGACTATAAATTCTACAACCAGAAGGAAGGAAAGGCACACTGAGAGCAAGAGAAGCTGCAGAAGAGAAGCGCAGAGGTACGGGGCTCGCACGCGCGCGTGGAAAGGGGCTGGCACCCGAGGACGCGGCTGTCTTTTTGAATCCGGAGGGAGTCACAAGCTCCCGACGGCTCTGAACTCCGGTTCCGGGAAGTCTCTGGGGACCCAGGACTCATGCAGGGAGAAACTGGACTGTCTGGCTGCGGGCGAGCTTGAGGGTGGCTTTCCCTCAGAGGTTCTTGCGGCAGTTATTGGGACACTGAGACTCGCAACTCCTTGGGGCAGGGCTGAGGATCCGCCATAGCTGCTTGCTCCACCCTTTGATTCCCTGAGACCCCGCCCCACCCAGGCTGCAGCAGAGGCTTTTGCATATGAATGCCCTGGCCCTTTGCAACCTGAAAATTACCTAACAAACTACAGCAGGGCCACAGACCCAGAACTTCCAAGAGAAGGCCCAAGGCCCCACAGCAGCTTGCATTGCTTCACAGCTGGGCCTCATCA
>NW_006293700.1:3981017-3987801 GCF_000327345.1 Myotis davidii
AATTATTATGTTTCTCATTAAGACTATCAATTAGATGCTTTTAGCTGCAAGTTACAGAAAGTATAATTCATTTATTATCTCACCTTAATGTGATAGGACAGGCTCCAGGGTTGATTTGTTAGCTTAATTATGTGTTAAAGGGCTTGGCTTCCTCTCATCACTAGTATGCCATCCTTGGTATTGGCTATTCCCGGAGGAGGGGAAGAGAAGGTAATAAGTGGCTGCAGCACTTCCAAACATTCAGAATTATTGGGAAGTCTTATTAAATCATGGACTGCTGAATGCGACCCTCAGAATTTGATTCAGTAGGTCTGGTGGAATCTACGAATTTGCATTTCTAGTAAGGCGTAACGTGGGGACAAGGACACATATGTAATATCTTAATCAATAAAAAATATATTTAAAAAAAATTTTATAAAGCTCTTTTTGTCTTCTGTCTGCCAATTACAGTGCTTAATTCACTTACCAATTTTGTTCTCGGTGCCAGTATGTCTTTCTCATTGATAAGGTATTTCAGGAGATTGCCACAAGTTCTTAGCTATCAATGATGAGACACCTGTAAATGGAGTTCATTGTTCTACTGTTTCTACCTTCATGTTTGGGTGAACATTTCTGTTGTAATAAATTAAAGACATTATGTGTTTGGGGTAAGCATTATTTTCCTAAATAACTTGGAGCATATCTTTCTTTCTTGAATTTTTGTGTTTGAGGGAAGGTTAAAATCAGTGAAATGCACAGATCTTAAGAGTACAATTCAATGAATTTTGATAAATGTGACCACTGCCTCACGATATAAAACAATTCTCTTCCCCTAAAAATTTTCCAATCATTACCTCTCATAGGCAACCAAGGTTCTGATTTCTGTCCTGACAGATTTGTTTTGCCTATTTGTGAATTTTGGATATGCAGTGTGTCCTCTTTTATGAGTGGCTTCTTCAGCACCACATAATATTTTTGAGGTTTACCCATATTGTTCTGGGCATCAATAGTTCATTCTTTTCTTTTGTTGCTAAGGAGCATTTTATTGTATGAATAGGCCACATTTGCTTATCTGTTCTACTATTGATAGACAGTAATTTTGAAAAAATCTATTATGTTATACTGGAGGCCCAGTGCACAAATTCATTAATGGGTGGGGTCTGGCCAGCCCAGCCCCAATCAGGGCTGATCGGGGCTGGTCCTGTCAGGAGGAGGAGATGGCAGGAGGTTGACCAGCTGGCTCATCCTGATCAGGGCCCAATCAGGGCCGGGCCAGCTGCGGGGAGGGGCCGAGGGCGATTGGCCAGATCGGGCCACTTTGCTGGCTGCAGTGGGCATCATAGCGACCGGTCATTCTGGCGTTCTGGTTGCTGGCTTTTTATGTATATACTAGAGGCCTGGTGCATGAAAATTCATAAACTGGAGGGGAATCCCTCAGCCTGGCCTGCCCCCTCTCACAGTCATGGAGCCCTCAGGGGCGGGAGGCGACCTGGTGATCAGGGGAAGGTGATGCCCCCATCACACCGCTGCTGCTGCCACTGCCAGAAGTGCAAGCCTTGGCCAGCCCTGGTTACCTGAGCCTCGGGTGGCCCCGGGCGGCTGAGCAGCTGACAACCGAGGCTTGCCTGTGCCTCAGGCCAGCCCTGGACAGCTGCGGGGCTGAGGGGACTGGGGGACTCTGGAGGCAGACGTGCGGGGTGGGCCCAGCCTTGCCATGTGCCTGCCACCCCAGCAGGGCTGAGGGGACTGGGTGCTGCCAACTGTGGCTGTGGGCACTGCCATCTTTGAGGGCCTGGCAGTCAATTAGCATATTCCCTCCTTATTGGCTGTGAGCGCCACCATCTTTGAGGGCGGGCAGTCAGTTAGCATATTCCTTCCTTATTGGCTGTGGGTGCTGCCATCTCTGTGATGGCATGAGAGTCAATTAGCATATTCCCTCTATATTAAATAGGATAGATTCTTCTACAGGTGTTTTTTTGTGGACGCATGCTTTTATTTCTCTTGATATTTATAAGAAAACTACCAATAATTTTCCAAAGTGTTATATCAATTTAAAATCTCATCAGCAGTGGATGAGTGTTCTAAGTTGCTCCATATCCTCACTAATATTTTGTTTTGTTAGTCTTTTTAAGCCAATTTAGTGGATATGAAATGGTACTTAATTATGGTTTTACGTGGCATTTGTCTGATGACTAATGATTTTGAGTATTGTTTAATGTATCTATCAGCCACTTGAATATCTTATGTGAAGTGGCTTTTCATGTTTGCTCATTTTAACAATTAGGTTGTTTTATTGTTTTATTTGTAGGAGTTCTTTATATATCTGGATTCAAATCCTTTGTCAGATATGTGTAACGCAAATGTTTTCTTCAACGTGTAGATTTCAGTTCATATTTTTAACTATATTTTTAAAAAATATATTTTTATTGATTTCAGAGAGGAAGGGAGAGGGAGAGAGAGAGAGAGAAACATCAGTAATGAGAGAGCATCATTGATGGGCTGCCTCTTGCATACCCCACACCAGGAACCGAGCCCATGCCCAGGCATGTGTCGGACTGGGAATCCAACTGTGATTTCCTGGTTCTTAGGTTGATGCTCAACCACTGAGCCATGTGGGCCAGGCTTACTATATTTTTTGATGAGCAAAATTTCTTTGTTTTATTGTCTTCTGGAAGCTTTAGAGTTTTAGTTTTTCATTTAGGCCCAGGCTATTTCAACTTAATTCTGTGTATGGTGTGAGGGAGGCTCTAAGGTTTAGCTTAGAGAGAAAAAGTCTTTCCTTTCACATTGAGATCTTTTGTAAAAAATTCATTGACCACTATAGGTGGGTCTGTTTCTATAATGCATTCTGTTTCATTGATCTATTTACCTGTATTTATGATTCCTAACACCTTGTCTTTATCAGTATACTTTTATAGTAACTCTGGGACTCAAACTTGAAACACCTTTGTTCTTTTCATGATTATTTTGCTATTCTCTTATGTGCTTAAATATAATTCTAATTGTCCACTTATATAAAAAACCTGTTGGTATTGTGACAGGAGTTACATTGAATCTATAGAACAATTTGGGAAGAACTTTGTGTGTGTGTGTGTGTGTTTAACTCTACTGGCTCTTCAAATTCACGAACATGGTTTATACGTCCATTTATTAAGTCTTTTTAGATTTTTCTCAACAATATTCTGTAGTTTCTAGTGCAGAGGATTTACATGTCTTTTGTTAAATTTATTCCCATTATTTTATCTTTTTTTCATGTTAATATAAATGGCATTGTTCACAAATTTTATTTTGCAACCTTTTGCTGTTACTTTTATATTGGCTTTGTATCCTGCTACTTTGCTAAACTTGTTTATTTGACCCAGTCACTGTTCTGTGGATTCCTTTGACTTTTTTATGTACAGGATGATGCCATCTATGACTAAAGCCTTCTTTTTTTTGTCGTTTCCAATTAGTATAAACTTTTTTAAAATTAAAACTACAAGTACAATGTTGCATGGAAGTAGTGAGAGTGAAAATCTTAGCCTAGTTCTCAATCTCAGGTCAAAGCATTCAATATCTTACCTATAAGTATGATGTTAGCTAGTTTTTTGAGATAACTCATATTGAGAAAATTTCCTTAAGTTCCTGGTTTCCTCAGAGTTTATTTTAAAATCATGAATAGCTTAAATGTTTTTTCTGCATCTATTAAATTATATGATTTCTGCTTAGTTCTGTTAATATGATTAATTACAATTTCAGAACTTTCTACTTTTTAAATTTAGATATGAAAAATTATATATTTCCTTTTAAAATTCTGCTTTAACTGTATAAAAAAAGATACACTGTATTTTATCATTCAGTTTGAAATATTTCCCTTGACTTTTTTCTTTGATTCAGTGGTTATTCACATGTGTGTTATTTAATTTACAAGTACTAGTTTTAAAAATATATTTTATTGCTATAGATTTCTAATTTAATTTCATTGTTGTCAGAGAATATGCTGTATAATATTTCAATCTTTTGACATTTATTAATACTTATTCTATTTCCCAAGATATAGACTATCTTTGTGAACACATAATAAATGCTCAAAAATAATGTATATTGTTTGTCTTTGTAGTTTTAATGTTCTATATATGTCAATTAGATCAAGGTCATTTATAGTATGGATAAAATATTTTATATTTCTTATTATTTTCTAAATGTTCTATTAATTACTGAGGAAGAGGTCTTAAATATCAAATGCGATTGTGAATTTTTCTGTACCTTTAGTCTTTTAATTTTGTACATTTGAATAACTATTCCACATGACTTAGGAAGATTTCATATTTACTTTCCCATAGCAAGCCAACTTATAGTCAAGAGATGTTTTAATTCCAAGTTTGCCATTTTCTCCTCTCCTCATATATTACATTGGGACAAGTCATTTCCACTCTTCTGTCCTCAGCCCCCATCTTAAAATGAGAGTATTATAATAGGAGAATGGAATCTGGTGGGTTTTTTTTTTATGTTGAAGAAGTCCCATGTCTAGCCACAATTTTTATCTCCACAACCCTACCAACATGCTAGTTGAGAAATTAAATAAAAGATACTGGTTATTCTTTTGTTGACAGTCTTTGTTTTCTCATTATCTACTCATCTGAAGAAAACACACGCTTACAAAAGTATTCTAAAGACCTAAGGGAAAATTCCTTCTACAGCCAAACCTGGGAATCAAGATAGTTATTAAGTACAGTATGTGAGTAAGAATTACTGGAGCTAATCAGTTAATTCTTTTTTTGTCCTGTTATTTAACAAATATTTACTCGGTATTTGGGCCTGCGGTTGAACTTCTTTTTATAAGAGTTGGACCAGGGAAAAGGTTTGCCAAAATATCAACTCCAGAAATGAATCTAAACACTTTCCAAATGTGATTACCTGGGAGGAGTTCAGAGTAGTGAGAAAGGAAGGAAGATTGGGGGTGGGTGCCTCAGAAATGGGAGTATACTTTGTGGATCAGAAGTGTGCATAACTTGGGTTTGGCTTCCATTGGCTGTCGGCGAGAGGGGCCAGGTTGAGGAGAAGGAGCCAAAATGGAGGAGTTAAAGCCAGAAGCAAGCTAATTTTAGATCTGAGACCTTAGAGACAGAAAAGATTCACAGGATAAAATTACCAGGCCTGTTTTCCTGCCAGCTCAGGAGACATTTGAACAGAGAGAAGATTAGATATGAAACTGACCTCAACAAAAGGCCAGTGTTCAGCCATTGCTCTGGGTCCTAACATAGTGATGTGAATAAAATTTAGTTTAAATAGATACTATTTAGATCAAACAAAACACGTCTTCCTCTTTCAAAGAAGCTAAGAGAGAACTTATTTTGACTTTGGCGATCAAGAGGAAAATATTCTGGAAATGTCTCCACGTTCTCGATAGTGTGGTTGCCATGCTTTGCTCTGAGTGTTCCTTGTCTACAGGAATGGGGCTTTGCATGGCCATTCACAGCTGTGAGAGTGTTTGTGTCACAATATCCCAGAGAGTGCTTCCAACATGCCAGACTGTCAACTGATACAAGTCCTCATAGCACGAGGGGAAAGAAAACTAAGGACAAGATGAATTTTTCATAGAGCTAATTTTATAAAATAAAAATTGACATTAAGATTTTCCTATATTTTTGTTATTAGAATATACTTTTTGAAACAGATAGTAGTGGTGTACATATTTTTAAATTTTTATTATTTATTTATTTATTTTTGGTACATGTATTTTTAATCACCTTTCTTGGCAGAATGAAAATTGATAAAAACTTACATACATTTGTCCATTAAAAAATGAATCCATGGCATTCAAATTCAAGGTACAACTTCATCAGAACAGCCCAAGGGCATTTAAAAAATGAAAGAAAAATGTACACCATTAAAACTACATCTCTACTGATGGTAAGACAATCTATTCTTTTCAATCCAGCTAAGATAGAAAACATAACTATCCATCCCA
Source organism: Myotis davidii (assembly GCF_000327345.1). Lineage (NCBI taxonomy): Eukaryota > Metazoa > Chordata > Mammalia > Chiroptera > Vespertilionidae > Myotis > Myotis davidii. The sequence continues at coordinate 3,986,947 of NW_006293700.1, forward strand.
TCAGTAGTACAATGCACCCTCATATGAGGATTGTTAATATGTGAAGAGATGTGACCCTGAGAATATTGTAAATGACACACCTAAAGAATATTCATTCATTTAACACATAGTTAATGATTATAAGGATCCTTTCTGAGTATTTTATTGTCGACACCTGATTCCAGGCTTTCAAGAGTTTCTGAGTAATATGTGAAATTATATCCCATATTCTTCATTCTTTCCTCAGGACAGCATTTCTCAAAAATGTTAAGTGTTTCAAGTGATCGTTCTTAGACATTTCTCATCTGCTAACTATGTTTGGCTGTGCAGACCATTCTACAGCCTCAAACAGTCATAGTTTGGTGGATGATCAACCAACGGAATAACCACCATCACACAGGTGATGTGCTTTCCATTGGGGAGGGGGCCTGTGTGCTGCTAGATGCATTCAGTTCAGAAGAGTAACAGGGAAAAGGTTTGCCACAATATCAACTACAGAAATGAATCTAAACACTTTCCAAATGTGATTACCTGGGAGGAGTTCAGAGTAGTGAGAAAGGAAGGAAGGTTGGGGGTGGGAATCATAAACAAGCAAGGTTTCGGCTCACCCTAAATATCGCCCCAAGTATTTCTCAAAGAGAGTTGCTGAAATTACGTTGTCACATTCTTTAGAAAACAGGCAATCCTTTCCCAAGATCAACTCCTCTTTCGTTAGTATTTCTGTAGTGACTTGAGAATTCCACCCCAGAGACAGACATTTTATGGGTCTTGTATTGATGCTGTATGAATTCCCTAGTTAGCACACTTGCAATTTTCAGCATTACGAAAATACAAAGGCACTAACTTTAAGTGCATGATAATTCTGTCCCTGGGAAA
>NW_006293700.1:3987835-4000847 GCF_000327345.1 Myotis davidii
TTTGGATTTTAAAAATAATTTTAAAATACTTTAATTACAGCTGACATAAAATATTATATTCAATTTTGGATATTTTTTTTTGTAAAGCAGATTCCCTTGTACCTGAAAAACCCCTAGTCTAGTAAATTCTGTTTTAGTGGTTTCATTAAATTAGAAAAATTTCTCTATCAGAAACACAGCATAACTTTTTATCAATTTTTATATTTTGTGATGCTTAATTTCCATTGTACCTGTACAGAGAGGCAGTAGGGTTTGGGGTAAATGAGATAAAGATCTGGATTGAGAAAACTGGGTCATGAGCCCCACTACAAATACTGCTTTGGTCCCTTCACGTCTCAATGTCTTCTTAGGATGGTACTGACACTTCAGTGGAGATGGTAAAAAAACACTTACGATGCTTTGTGGAAATGCTAGTAGAGAAAATATAGGAAACATAGCCTTAACTATTTCTTGAAGACAATTGTAATGAATAGTATATTTGCTCTCAATTGTGTATCTTGACTCTGAAAAACAACTGATAGGAAAACCACAGGGCGATTATAAAATAATCATGATACTGAAATAGCAGTCCTGTTGGTGCCACAGGTTCAAGGGTAGGAAAGAATTTTAATATGCTGAGCATGGGAGTTTGACCTACCATTCTGCTGTGTGATGAAGTTGAAAATATGTAACTTGGGATAAGAAAACGGTCTGTAAGGAGAGGGAAAGGAAATTTGTGGCTTTTTTTTTCTATTTGAAAATAATTATGGTTTCCTTTAGCCAACTCCAGGAGATTTAATAACTTTTTGTATTGGAGAAGGGTGGCCCATGCCATATGGCTACCTCCCCCGCCCCCCTGCTTTTGTGTTCAAACTACAAATAGCACCATTTGGGAGCCTGGGACAGTTTGTTCATTGTAAACCTACGCCGTAATTTTTCTTTATGTCTTAAAATTATATTCAAGACCCCTTTCTGGCTCTTGAATTGCCCATTAAAAAATCAACTGGCAAGTCTTGGGGAGAATAATTTCTAAGTGAGTGACAGAAAACTGTGCCCTTCCCGCAGACCATTTCAAAATAACCTTTGATGAGTCCACAATCCATTTTAATTACCGGCGCAACTATCCCATTTCTAATATGTGAGCAATAAATGACCTTGTAACTCTATGTAATTGCTTGGAATAGTGCTGCTTAGATAAAGAATGCTTTATAAGGGACACCTATTCAACCACAAAATTAAGGCCTGAGTATTTTGAATTTTGAACTAAAATTCAGCCATGCAACCTTGCAGAATCCCAGTTTTCCTTTAAAATTTTCTTTCTCTGTTTGTATAGAGCAAAGGAAAAACATGATTTCAGAATGTTGTCATATTGTTTCAAGCGATTTATCACATTATATAATTCATTCAGGCAGAATAAACATTGATTTCAACAGATGTAATAATTAAGGAAGTAGCTATAATATTCTGCTTGATAGAAATAGGAAAATATATAAATAAATGTTAAACATCTGTGTGTTTTTTTTTTAAACAAAGAACAGCTAAAGAATTTTATAGAGATTTCAATTTTGTTCCTTTTCCAAAGTATACTCAGGGGAAATTTATGACTACTTGGCAATTGATAAAAATGTTTAGAGAATGACCACAATTACTCAGATTCACTTTGATTCAGCTACAAGGAACTAGAACTCGATCAGAAACAAATATCTTAAGCTATCAGTCTCTGACTATTTATTTTTTCAAACATGTAATTATGATCACCACCAGATTATCTATAAAATCCTTTGTAGTCCTTAGAAGTAGGATACTATTTATTTAAATTATGATAATTCCTTCTTCAAATGATAACATTCAGTTTTTTTTTTAAAAAGAATTCATTGATTTTTAGAGAGAGGAAGGGAGAGGGAGAGAGAGAGAGAGAGAGAGAGAGAGAGAGAGAGAGAGAGAAACATCTATGTGAGAGCACAACATTGATTGGCTGCCTCCTGCCTGCTCCCTACCAGGGATCAGGCCCACAACCCAGGCATATGCCCTTGACTGAGAATTTAACCAGCAACCTTCTGGTGCATAGGATGTTAATTTTTAAAGAGCTCACTGTCCCTAAATGACCAGGTATCATTACCCCCAAAACACAGTGTTGAGGATATCCCCACAGTTTTAGACAGATATGATAAACGCAATACATTGTGTGCCTCTATTTTTCTTAACTCTATTAACTCACTGCAAACTGTTTACTGAGATGGTGAATTCAAGTGAATAACTAAACTTTAGCAATTTAATCACAGTGAAGATTAAGCCACTTTATAATATTAAAATATTTGTTTTCTTAGGCTAAGACTAAGTGATAACGATGAAATCATTCCAAGGCCACAGCACTCAATCGAATTTTGAGGCCATGATGAATGATACATGCAAAGTGAGAACAGTGTTTATCAGGGTTGGCTCCATGACACAGTTACATGGATATACTTTATCGCTATGGTAGAATGGTTGTCCCGGTTTGATCTGACCACACTGGGACAGACAGAGTCTACGTGAAGAACAACTTCAAGGTCTGTCCACTATTCAGGGAATTGTTTTATAAGTGAGTGAAAAGGAGAAGACAGTTTGAAGAATCAAGTGCAGTTTATTTTGAGTTTAGTGAGTTATTGGGACATTTCAAAGACCAGTTCTCAAGTAGTGGGACACCATTTGCACTGAGGTGATGCACTGGGTTGAGTGGTGTCTTCCCACACCACTCATGTCCACCTGGAACCTATAAATATGATTTTATTTGGAAATATGGTTTTTGCAGATGCAATCAAGTACAGATGAGGTCTTAATGGATTGCTTCTCAATCTTCTGGCCCTTTAAATGCAGTTTCTCATGTTGTAACCCAACCATAAAATTATTTTCGTTGCTACTTCATAACTGTAATGTTGCTACTGTTATGAATCGTAATGTAAATATCTGATATGCAGGATGGTCTTAGGTGAGCCCTGTGAAAGGGTCATTCGACTGCCAAAGGGGTCGCGACCCACAGGTTGAGAACCACTGGATTAGGGTGATCCTAAATCCAATATCACTGGTGTCCTTATAAGCAGAGGGAAATAAACACACACACACACACATACACACAAGAATGTCATGTAAAAACAGAGACAGAAATTGGAGTGATGCATCTACAAGCCGATGACACCAAGATTTACCAAGAACGCTCAGAATGTAGGAGAGAGGCATTGAGCAAATTCTTTAGACGCCTTGGGGACACCTTGATCTCAGACTTCTGGCCTTCAGGACTGTGAGAGAACACATTTCGGTTGTGTAAAGCCCCTCTGCTGTGGCATTTGCTCTGGCAGCCCTGGGCCGCTATTCTGAGTGATAATTGGGTCTGATAGTGAATGGGTTCACGAATGAGTAGTGAAGTCAAGGTAGGAAACTTGGATGACATGCCGACACTTAGGGGCTGGGGATCCAAAAGAGGCAGGAGAACAAAGTCAGGGACGCACAGGAACTAACTCAAACAAGATCGACTTTTCAAGAAAAAGGGAGCGTCAACTGTGTCAAATGTCACAGAAATTATAGAGGATGAGAACTGGAACAATGGGGCTGGCAAGAAGTAGATTATTAGACATTTTCAAGAACACATTTCTAAAAGAGCAGCATCTCTCAATCTTGAATACGCACAAGAATCACATTCAGATCTTGTTAAAAGTGCAAGTCCCAGAGCTACCTTGCAGGGGTCGATTCTGTAGATGCGGACCTGGGTCTCAGGTGATTCTGAGGCAGGAACTTCTTGGATTTTAGTTAGTGAAATGCTGCGATAACAGTGAGGTCAGGGGTAAATCTAGGGTTGTGCAACCTGAAACTAATATGTTTTGGGGACTTTTTCTAAAAAAAGAATACAAAATTTTAATATAAAATTAAGAATAAAGGGGATATTGACTTAGCATGAGTAAAGAAATAATTACAAAATTTAAAAATATTGTAGTTATTTCAAATGATAAAGACAGTTTGAATCTTCTACCAATTTTCTTTCTTTCACTTTATGTGTCTGGCCCCACTGGCATACTTCTTCAGAATATGTTGATTTTAATAGTATCAATAATTCTGAAAAATGTACAAAATTAATCTGAATTAAGGCATGCTCAATAGTTAAATGCATTTAAACTTGTATGAAATTGTACTTACATTATACTAAGCCACACGACTGTGAATAAATTACTCTTATGCTGCCATTGAATGACTTCCTAATGAGCATATGATTTGATTTGGAAATATGGTTTTTGTAGATGTAATAAAGTACAGATGAGGTCTTAATAGATTAGGGTGATCCCAAATCCAATATCACTGGTGTCCTTATAAGAAGAGGGAAATTAATACAGACACACCACACACACACACACACACACACACACACACTCACACGCGCGCGCGCGCACACACGGACGGATGGGAGAATGCCATGTTAGAGAAAAAGCAGAAGTTAGAGTGATGCATCTACAAGCCAAGGAATTTTTTCATTGAGACACTTGTTTCTTCACTCAATTTCTCTGTGTTGGTGGAAATTCTGTGTGTAGCTTTGAGTGAAACATCTAGTCTTTTATCAGAACAAGATGTATCAGGTATGCTAAGATGCCATCTAATAATTTCAGATGCATAAATAGTGTTAATTCAAACACAGACATATTAGCCCTGCCATGTAGAACCTTTAATTCATTTCATTCATAATGATCCATTAAAAAGGAAAAATGTACAGTGTGTTTATAATTGTATGTCTCATGCTGATTAAATACTTTTTGATAAAAGAGAACATTCATTTTGACTACATACGTGTGAGATTTGGATCGTCCATTTGTAACTTTCCACAGACTGGTTTCTGGCTCTGTACCTTTCAAATCTTGTTTCGCCTCCATTTCAACATATTTCTGGTGCCAGTGGCATAATAAGATACAACCTCTGGCCTGCAACCTCATGTCACATTGCAAATTTTACCAAAATATATGTCTATATGAACACTCTACTAGGGCCACTCCCAAGGCCTTAGATAATAAGCCTGTTGAAGAGAGAGGTCCTTAAGTATCAGTTTCATTAGCTTCAGGGTAGATCTGACACTGAATAACAGGGGCAGCAGTTGGCCTGCAGGGAGTAAGGGGGTGTCTGGGAGCTAAGCTGGGAGTGCCTCTAGAAGACTGAGGGTTCAGAGGCATTTAGCTGTGAAGGAAGAGGAGATGGAGCAGTGGTTGGAAATGGGGGCAGGAGCACATGGAAAGGTTCTATTTGTGGAGCTGTGGGTTACATTTTTAAGTCTGAGTCATGGATATGCAGAGAAGGGGGCGGGAGAAAGAGAGGGTGAGAGAGGGTGAGAGAGAGGAAGAGGAGGAAGAGGAAGAGGAGGTGGAGAAGGAAGGAAGGAAGGAAGGAAGGAAGTGAAGAATTAGGGTAGCACTTTTGAAATGTACAGTCACAGACCCTAGTCTCTTCCGCTTCCTTGAAGTTGGTCTAAATGCCCAGAGTTTTTCGGTGCTGTCCGTGTATGGGGGAGTGTACTTTCCATCCCGCTGGCCTTCCCCAAAGGAGCATCTCCCGCATGCACTTGGATGTCAGTTATTATTCCCTCTGCAACTAAGCTGTGGCCAGAGCTTTGCCCATTTTGGCCTCTGGATGTCAGACCCTTCCCTTCTTCATCCTTCTGCTGCCAACCAGAGTCTTTTCCTGTCCCACCTCCCTCCTGGAGAAACCGCTCAGACAGCAAGGAAAGCTTAGAGGCACCATAACCAGATGAATTAAAAATGCGGTACATAAGAAACGTAAGGCAGATGATTGCAATGAAAATGTTTCCCCCTGAAAGCAGAACATTAGTGCTCTGCTCCTCTAAAATCTATTAAACAAACATACACGTTTACTTAACAGCCCTGATATTTGCCCTTGTAAGTGTTCAATATCAATTCTTAATCACAATGAATCTTGAAATACTGCATTCCAAATAAGTTTTCTTTGGCTATTCAAGGGCTAGGACTTTTAAGATGTTCTGGAACCTGATGTCGTAAAGTAACAACACAATCCACAGTGCCGCCACATTTGGCTGTGCTCATATGCTGCCAAAAAAATTCAGAAGAAAAGTGAAAAATTCACTCATTCATCTGGAAGTTTCTAAGTATCCAGATGTTTGGCACCATGCGGACTGTTAGGTGACTAATTGATTGGGTTGTTCATACTCCACATGTTTGGCATTGTATAAATAGATCCTGGAAATGTTTTCAGATAGGGAAGTACAATATGTTTTATGTGCTCACTTGGGACCCTGAGGCTAATGGTGTCAAATGGATTTTTCCTGCTTGACCCCCATGAACACAGTTCAGTTTCACTCATGTTTCCTAGTCCCACAAAAATGCAGGTGCAGATATTTTATTGCTTTTAAATCTCATAGAGCACCAAAAGATTTGAATAAGAAAAGAATTGTGTTCCAGCAGAAAGCATTTCATCCCAAGGAATAAAATTTTCCTCTCTTTATTCCAGCAAATGAACAATAAAAAAATACATGAAATCATAGTATCACCACGTCTCAGAGTAAACATCAAAATTTGACTGTTTTCTTTCTTTTAAGGCAGAACTAGGGGGATGAGATTTTTAACAAAGGACTTTCAGTTAAGCTGCATCCAAACACACTTTCTTATTGTAATACATCGAGATTTAGAAGAGCTAGGAAGATGGCTAGGTAATTTTCACCACATATAGTGGCGCCTTGAATTCTATTTGCTTAGAGTTAATCTTTGGTCCAGTATTTCCCAGATGGGCTGTGCTGTTCATTTTAAATTGATTGTGTGTTCTATACGAAGCTATAATAAAAAACTGGGAAAACAGAACCATTTAGGGTACAGAGAGCAACCACAGATGAGATATTCACAGTAATTTAAGAGACGTGGGCCTGTAAGCTTTTCCTTCAATATGTCTAAGGACTTAATTCAACAAATATTGACTGAGTTGTTCCCATTTAAAGAGCACCTGCCTTTGGACCATGGGACACTTAGAGTTGAACAGGATAGAAGTCTAACATTTCAGTTGGTCCAGGTTAGAGAATACTGGAATGAAGCAAAAAAATTGATAAAAATACTTCTATAGGGAAGAAATGGTTTCTGCCAAGTAGAAATTAATTATTAATATTTTGAGACTCAGAGACTTAGAACAGTAGCAGTCTTAAGGGAAAGAAATAGAAATTAGGGATCATTTAAGGAAATTTAATTCTTCCTGCTTCTATTTGACACAGAAACCATTAAGGAAAAAATAGAGCAAAACAAAAGTAGGGAATGAAGATGATAGGGTTTCTTTTAGATTTGAATGATTTCAAAGCACATGCCAATATTAAAATAAACTGCCAAGGGGGGTCAATGGGGAAAAAGGAGACCTATGTAATACTTGAAACAATCAAGATAAAATTTAAAAAAGAAGCCTTCAGGAATTCTAGTAAATTAGCTAGCATTCGAGTAACACTAGTACTAATAGTATAAGTGAAGATCAATGTAAATGACAGACCTGATGGGTTTATTCATCCAGAAGAGATCAAATTATCAAAAGATCAAGTGCATAAATATTGCTGTGTTAGGGTAAACGGAGGAAAAGGACCACACAATAACACGTGACAGCTTAACTGCCGGATGGATAAACTAGTAATCGTAAGATGTACGTAATTTAGGCAATAAATTGTGACAAATGAGTAACAGCATTGCTTAGATTGTCAGTCACCATTTTGGGCTGAAACAAATTAATGCAGTACAGGAGCATGACTAAGAGTATCTTCAAAGACAACTGCTACGCATACTGAGACGCATCCCCAGCCACCCAAGTATCCTTGAGGCAGAAAAGTGTCTTGTGCTAAGGCACAGTTGTCATAAAGCAGCGAGAGACCCGCAGCCCAACTCTCCAACTTCATAGAAATAAGCGTAAGAAGCACGTGGTTCTGAAAAAGGGACTAAACACATGTGGAAACAGGAACATCAGCATTAGAACAGTCACTGTCACCATGACAGGAAACCACTTCAGTAACTGTAACAGCAAACCTTCCTGTGCCTTGCTGTTCGTACACACAGAAGCGGGTGTGCACAGGCATAAATCAACACAAAAGCCCAAATGTGACAGCTTGACTTAGTCAGTAGAGACCAACTATTGAAAGATCGAATGCAAAGAGAATAAAAATCTATAAATATCTATGTGTCCTGGGACAGTGAGAGAAACACCGTAGCGTTTAACAAGGACAATCTCAAGAGAGAATAAATTACGGTGGCATGTGAGTTGCATTTTTAAAGACAAATAAATTTCAAGGGAGGAAGAAGATATAGATGTATTACAAAGACTCAGATACTTTGATCAACAACACTTTTGATCAACAAAACAATAAATCCTTCTTTTATTTTAATTAGTTTATCCTATTGTTTTATTTTTCCTCTTGTGTTTTTTTTTTTATAAATTTAGTTTGGATTATTTGCTATTCTTCTAAATTTGTGAGGTGGATTATTAATTTTTTTATATTGATATAAAATTTAATGCCAAACATCTCCATTAAACAGTGCATTAGCTGCATTTTATAGACTTAATTTGTAGTATTCTCATTACTAATTGCTTTCTAGAAATTCAGATTATGAGTTTTTAAGTTTCCATGTGTAAAAGTCTTTTATTATTTTATTTTATATCTACTTTTATGGCATTTCAATAAAAGGTATATTCTCTGTGTTTAAGATGGAGAATTCAATAAGTATTAATCAAGTCTATTTTATAATTATGATTTTTAGATATTTTATATTCTTATCTTCCCCTCCCCCCACACACTTAGCTTTCATGAGCAGAGAAGGGGAAATTAAAATCTTCTATTTTTAAGTGTTTCTATTTATCTTTGTATCCTTTAAAATTTCTCCTTTATGAATGTTCCCTCTCTGTTAATTGCTATTCTTATCTGCAATTTTTAAAGCATTAAATGAAATCTTTATCTGTTGTCTTTTGTTGCATAGCAAACTACCTAAAAGCCAGGGGCTTCAGACAACTATTATGGATTTCATTCTGCATTCTGTAGGCCAGCTGGTCAGTGACTTTTGCCTGGGCCAGTTCAGCTGCCCCTGCGAGGCCTCTCCTGCAGCTGCAGCATCTGGGATGACTGGCTGTCAGTCAGGTGTCAGGGTGACTGGGAAGTCTGTCCATGTGCAGCAGGTGAGCCTGGGTTCTTGACGTGGTGGGCATGAGTGCGAAGAGCAATATGGCAGAGGCTGCTCAGCCTCTTGAGACCTAGGCTTGAACTTGGGACTTCTGCTGCTCACTATTGGTCAGAGCCATTATCTAGTTTATTCCAGAGTCACAGGATTATCCCAGTGTGGAAAGACAGACTCTTGTCTTTCTTTATTTTTCAAATGAGAGTCTTACCCTCTTTACTTACTTATTTTTAAAAATAGTTTATTGATTTTTTTTTTTTTAGAGAAAAAAGAAGGGAGAGGGAGAGAGAGAGGGAAACATCAATGAGAGGGTGAGATATTGGTTGGCTGCCTCCTGTATGTCCCCTGCTGGGGACTGAGCCCACAACCCACAGGACTATGCCCGTCCAACTGAGCCACATCGGCCAGGGCAGACCCTGTCTCTTGATGGGAGGAACTGCAACGTATGGTGGCATTTTTGCAGGAAACACGTGAACTGTGCTGTCGAGCCTGAATTGGAGACTGGAGATTGTTTCCAGGAAGACTCGGCAAGTGTTCAGGAAAAGGATGCTAAAGGCTTGAGCTAGAATAGCAGCAGCGTGGGCAGTTGGAAGTGAGGGAGTGTGAAGAACTGACGACTCTTTAATCTGTGACTGCTCGCTTGTGTGAATGGCACTGTTGGTCACGAGAGGGAGTGTGTTCATAGCTCCTCTCCCCCACTCTCTCCTTCTGTTCTGATGGAACAGTCTGTCTATGGACTGGTCAAATTTGAAATCACTTAGTTGAGTTACATTTCTATAATCTGATGCTTAGTGAAACCAAAACACTGGGGATTGCACTGTGTTTGTCTATCTCTTGCTGAGGCCTGTGGTCATCCTTCCATTGGATGAGTATATTTGGCATCATGGTGGAAGTTGGTGGGACAGAACTTTCACCCAACATTTGCTTAAAGCCTTCCAGGTAAGGAGATTCATCCTGAATCCAATATAGCTCCTTGGGAATCGAGGAGTGAGCACCCTGATTTCAATAAAAGATTATTTTGTCTGTTTGTCCTGGGATGAGACTAGCAGTTGATGTTCATTGGACCCCTATTATGTGTCTGGAAACATTCTAAATGCTTTTTGCATTTTAAATAATTTAAGCCACATTATAATCCATTTAGGGAGCTGATAGATCATCATGATTGTTTTCACTGAACAGTTGAAAAAATGGAGACACAGAGTTTGCCAAGTTGGTGAGCTCCACAGTCAGAACGGGCTTGGACTTTAGCTCTGCCACCGAGTAGTTGCCTTTCTCTTGGAGACACCCAGTGGGTTGGAAGTCTAGCAGAAACGGGGCAGAATTAGGAGGAATGGTGCCTGTTCTCAGAACACCTCAGGCAAGGGAGGGACCAAGCCAAGTGAGCCCTGCTTTCCCTCTGGTGGCACCACAAACAGCTCCAGTGCTGGCATCTGTAACGTCTTACTGCTGGTATAGAGACCCCGATGCAGCATTTCTGATATTCTAGTTCTAAATTTGCTCTTTGACTGTGCCAGCCTTACCTGTCGAAGTTCACACCTTATTATAGATATTTTTCTCTTTTAACTAAAAATAAAATTATGGTTATTCATCTGCTTTGGTTTAGTGGATTCCTCTCTTCTTATCTCTAATTGTTTGGGTGCTGCTGCTCTCCAAAGAAACACTCATTTCGGGCAACAACTCCTCCCTTTCTGATAAGTTGGTCACCCCCCGTGGCTTGGTTTTGGTCTGACTCGATTTAGGCCACAGTTCAGATTGGCTCATTACTCTGGAGGCAAAAGCTAAGAATTGGCTCCTCTGTGTCCTATTAAATAAGCCTTTCTCCTTTTGAATAATTTTCCTATCAATAATGCAAAACACGAGTGCGCAATAAGGAGAAGAGGGAAGAGCAGCCTGAGAACAGCTGGGAAAATCCCCAACCTTTTGTTTGTTATGTTTGGTGATGGAAACTGATGACCTAATGTGTCATCATTTGATTCAGACTGGAAACAGCAATCAAACAATGGGGATCTGACCACAGGGACCGTGGTTCATCAGGGGAGTCTAGGAAAGGACTTTGGTGTCAGGGAGGTTAGATTTTGTGTATCAGGAGACGGGAGGAGAGTAAAGACGCAGGATGAGGACAAAGGTGGAGGACTTTTCATTAGATTTCCCAAGGGTTTCTCAAACTTAACTGAGGTTTGATGGGAATAATCTTTCTTCCAGAATCAAGTTATATGATATTGACACTACTGTCTTTTTTTAAAAATATATTTTATTGGTTTTTTACAGAGAGGAGGGGAGAGGGATAGAGAGTTAGAAACATTGATGAGAAAGAAACATCAATTAGCTGCCGCCTGCACACTCCCTACTGAGGAATGTGCCCGCAACCAAGATACATGCCCTTGACCGGAATTGAACCTGGGACCCTCCAGTCCGCAGGCCGATGTTCTATCCACTGAGCCAAACCAGTTACGGCAACACTACTGTCTTTGTTATGTTTTATGTAGTTCTCAGCAGCTGCATCATACCTGTGGGTCCAGGATCCCTTCAGGTAAACGTGGCAGGCCCACCAGACAAGGAAGGGTTCCTTGATGTTTGGCCTCCACAAATGAGTGTGTTAGCACATGATCCGTACACAGCACTCCAATGGGCTTTCCAGGGGCCTGCCCCTCGCCTCCTGTTTCCTCTTCTGTGCCTGAGGAGTCGCTGGGGATTTGTCTCATTCACTGAGTTGTCACACTGTATTCCAGACTCTGTCTGTGGATGGGCAGGGCATCAACTACATGTGTGAGAAAATGTATGTGTTGTGGTTCAAAAGTGAAAAAAAAGCCCAGTCATTTACTAGGTATTTGTTCAAAAACACGACCTGGACTGTTTGTTTCTTCCAGTCATTTTTCTTTCTTCTCTTAGAAGCTGCTCATGTGGAAGCGCTGTGTCAATGTTTCTTTCTCAACAACACAGGATGTGATGGCCTCCCTCTCCTCATTCTAAACACAAAAGAAGCCCTGATAGGATAGAGGGAAGTCCTTGGGTCCGTGCCCTTGGGCAGGGCCAACTCCCAACAGGACTTTGGTGTGAAATGATCCGGTTTTCATCACCCTCCACTGCCTTTCTGCACCCGCTGTGACCTTTCTTCTGGTTTAACAAGTGGTCATGGAGGCAGTGCGGGGTGGTGCTCACACGTGTGGACTTTGGACTCAGAGTGCCTGGGCTTGAATTCTGGTCGTGCCATTTGCTGGCTGTGTTACCTGAACAAGTTACTCCCTGGTCCTAAGTGTCAGCATCTTAAAGTGAGAGCAAAAATAGCCCTACTTCATGAGATCATTACTGATAACAATACCTAAGTGAGACCACACAGCTAGCCCTCTGCTGGACAGACAGTAAAGCTCCATAAATGTTAGTAATTATTATTGGATGTTAACTAGATCTATGAGACACTGAGCTAGGGCCATGGGGAAGGATGTTCGACTGACGGCTTAGAGCCTAAGCCGTCAGTCAGACATCCTTAGCGCTGCTGCAGAGATGGGAGAGGCTCCCACCACTGCTGCTGCGCTCACCAGCCATGAGCCCGGCTCAGGGCTTCTGGCTGAGCAGCACTCTCCCTCTGGGAACGCCTGCATTGAGCATCTGCCCCCTGGTGGTCAGTGCACATCATAGCAACTGATAGTTGTTTTTTTCACTTAGCATATTAGCCTTTTATTATATAGATGTTGAGAAATGTCCCTCCACTAACTTCCTCTCTTGCTGTACCCTTGCCCCAAATGAAACTCTTCATTGAAATGGGAACACTCACATATCTGAGCAGGCGTGAGTTAATATTGCTCAAAAAATAAGAGATACTAATGAATCTTACCACTGATTATCTTTGCAAAAGAAAGAAT
>NW_006293700.1:4000861-4001649 GCF_000327345.1 Myotis davidii
CAAAACGGGAACAAATACAATATTTGTATTTGCATGTGGCCCGTGGGCCATAGTTTGAGGACCCCTGCTCTATACACTGAGCCAAACCAGCTAGGGCACACTTTGCTCTTTTCTATATCTTCTATTTATCTCCTTATTATGTTCATGCTTTCTTTTAAGTTCCTCAACATATTTATAATAGCTGTCTAAAATTCTTGTCTGCTTTCTATCATTATTGGTTTTTTTAGTCTATTTATATTTCCTTATTTTGATTCCCACTTCCCTGCTTCTTCCTAGTAATTGCTAAGTGTTTAAATTTTCTGTTCTCCTTTTAAAGAGCAGCTTTACTTGGAAGACAGTTAAATTGCCTGCAGATCAGCTTTCAAGAGTTGAATTTAAGCTCTGTTAGTATGGACTTATGGTGGCCTTTAATCTAGGGCTATTTGGCCTTAATATCGAGGCATGGCCATTCTGGGGTCTCTATTAACTGTACCTGGTATTCAAAAAGGTCTCACTACTGTGTGGGATCAGAACTCTACCATCTCTCAATTCTTTGTTAGTGCTGGGACTTGTTTAGCCTATAGCTTCCTAGTAGTTTGTTCTGTTCTCAGTAAGAGTTTTTTGACCAACCACTTGAAATCTAATTCTAAGTATTCAGGGCATAGTATTCTGCTGGAGACTCACTGAGACCCATGCAGATGTTTGGGGCCCTTTATCTGGGCAATGCCCTTCTCTCTGATGCACTGGCCCACAAAGTCCAGCCACCACATCCTCCCTGATCCCCGATCTGTTTCCCCAACTAAGTCACA
>NW_006293700.1:4002236-4003611 GCF_000327345.1 Myotis davidii
CTCTCGATTGGTTGCCTCCTGCATAAGCCCTGACCAGGGCCTGGGTCCAGGAAAAGCCTGCAACGGAGGTACGTACCCTTGACTGGAACTGAACCTGGGGCCCTTCAGTCCAATGCTCTATCCACTAAGCCAAACCAGGTAGGGCACACTTTGCTCTTTTCTATATCTTCTATCTATCTCTTTATATTATGATCATGCTTTCCTTTAAGTTCCTCAACATATTTATAATAGCTGTCTAAAATTCTTGTCTGCTTTCAATCATTATTGTTTTTTTAGTCTAATTTATATTTCCTGATTTTGATTCCCACTTTCCTGCTTCTTCCCGATAATTGCTAAGTGTTTAAATTTTCTGTTCTCCTTTTAAAGAGCAGCTTTACTTGGAAGACAGTTAAATTGCCTGCAGATCAGCTTTCAAGAGTTGAATTTAAGCTCTGTTAGTATGGACTTATGGTGGCCTTTAATCTAGGGCTATTTGGCCTTAATATCGAGGCATGGCCATTCTGGGGTCTCTATTAACTGTACCTGGTATTCAAAAAGGTCTCACTACTGTGTGGGATCAGAACTCTACCATCTCTCAATTCTTTGTTAGTGCTGGGACTTGTTTAGCCTATAGCTTCCTAGTAGTTTGTTCTGTTCTCAGTAAGAGTTTTTTGACCAACCACTTGAAATCTAATTCTAAGTATTCAGGGCATAGTATTCTGCTGGAGACTCACTGAGACCCATGCAGATGTTTGGGGCCCTTTATCTGGGCAATGCCCTTCTCTCTGATGCACTGGCCCACAAAGTCCAGCCACCACATCCTCCCTGATCCCCGATCTGTTTCCCCAACTCAGTGAGACCACCCTGCTCTGCTTAGAATCCCCTTCCACTTACTGTGTACGATCCAGAAAGTTTCTCCAGGCAGAAAACCAGGGACATACATATTAGGGCTCTCCCCCTTTGTTTCTCTTCTCTCAGTCATCAAAATTCTGCATTGCTAGTTGTGCAATGTTTGCAAACAGATGTTTCATAGACTGTCCAGTTCTTCCTTTATTTACAATGAAGAAAGGCATCTAGGACCCGGGCTTACCTCGCAGCCCTGGCTTGTCTGGAATGATATCCGGAATGATGTCCAGTTTAATTAGCATATTATTGTTATTAATATAGATTGTTTCCCATCAAACACTCAGAGTTTATATCTTACAGAGGAGATAAATAAACGCACAATAACAACAGGAAGTACAGGATGGGGGTAGACATTTGGACCATAGTTCTTCAGAAGAAGACTTTACACAGACTCTAGACTTCTAGCTGAGTACAGAAGCGATGGTACCCTTTCGATAGGAAGGCATTCCTTTTTCCTCCTGATTGAAGCATACTCTCTAGAACAGCACTT
>NW_006293700.1:4003956-4007992 GCF_000327345.1 Myotis davidii
CGCTGTGCTGGCAGCCATCAGCCTGGCTTGTGGCTGAGCAGAGCTCCCCCTGTGGGAGCACACTGACCACCAGGGGACAGCTCCTGCATTGAGCATCTGCCCCCTGGTGGTCAGTGTGTGTCAGTGACCAGTCATTCCCAGTCATTCTGCTGTTAGGGTCAGTTTGCATATTACCCTTTTATTATATAGGATATACATTTAAAACACTGTCTTTAGTTATAAGAAACTTCATATTCTTAGAGACATTGCTAAGCAAGGGGTAAAGTTTATTCTTGGGCAGAAGGATCTTCCCAGAACAACTGAAATGACACTATATATTGGTTATGTGTTTTTTTCAGCTGGCAAGGGTCATGCTTAACTCCAGTCATATTGGAAGAATGGCTTCCAGTTAGTGGAAGTGGGTGAGCTAATTCTTCTTTGTTGCTGAACCAGAGTCAGGCTTTGCTTAAAATGCAGCCATTTCCCATTCTGCTGAGGGGTATTTGTTCTGAGGCCACATTAAGGGATAGTTGGATATCTTTTCTTGCCAGTGGTCACAGATTTCAGTAGTGAAACTACTATTATGAGGAGTGTGTGGCTCAGCTCACAGATGCCTGGACAAATATATGTTGTCTTTTTTTCATTGGAGAGAAGAGAAAGTTGAGGTCAATATGAATTTTGTAAAATAATATGTGGAATATGCATACATATGTTAAAATTACTGATTAAAACTATAATTTGATAGAAAAAGTTTCCATAGCAACAGCTTACAAAAGCTGAAAGATTCTGAAAAGTAAAGTCAGGTGACCTAAAATTATACCATGAGCTGAACATTCCATCTAAATTCAGGCTGTATTTTGGATGCTGTTTCTCACTAGGAGACATTGGTAGGTTGTATTGGTATCAGTCAGCTTAGATATATATTTAAGTTGCTCTTTAAGTCACTCATTCATTTAGCGCCAGATACTGTAGTAGATGTAAAAGCATTCCATTGTGTCTAAATTATTTATATTGAAAACATTAGCAAAGAATGACAACTAAACAGCACAGATCACATTACTGATTCTGCAATAATCTTATGTAGTTGTAAATTAGGGAATGTGGATAAGCCAACTTAACCATGACATAAGCCTGAATCATGAGATGGAATACGTATGCTTTACTGGTGCCAGAAGAACCATGTCTATCAGTGGGAAGTGATAGGAGATATGTGATACTAGATCCACATTCCAGTCCTAGGTTATTTTGTTTTTGGGGAGGGGAACTAGAAGTTATTTCTAAACTTGGTTCCAGGGAGTCTGTAGGCCTGTCCATAAATACTGGGGACAGGCCAAAATGAGCTTATTAATAAGACAACACCCAAAGGTTGTAGGTGTCTAAATCTGTATTTTGCTCATTATTTCTGTGAGGCAAACTTCATTAATCTGAACATGTCCATTGACTTTCCTTAAAGTCCAGAAACAGTCATATTGATTCTTTCTCTTTCAACACTTTGAATAAGTCTAAAAATCTATGAAATCTAGCTCATCTCCCATTTTCACTGAGTTCAACATTTTTTAGACTGTTGTAGCAGTTGTTTAATGTCTCTTTGAATCGCATTCTCAGACTTTCCAAGTTTATCCTTTCTCATACTAAACACACATTTTCATACACAAGCTGACCAAATCACCACATTATTTAAAAGTAATCAATGGTATTCCATGAATAAATTAGTGAATGATCAGGTGATGCTAGAATTTCTGCTTTCAATGACTGAGTTTTCGTTCAAAGAGCTTAAAGGATCCTCAAAAAGTCAGAAAAAGATTTCTTGAGGGCGAACAGAGCCAGGAAGTGTGAATGGCATCCCTGCCTAGTGCAGGCTGCTGTGAATTTTGTCCTGGACCATACATTAAACTGTCACCTTAAGGGTGATAACCAGAAGCCATCTCTCCTCTCAACTAAGAAGTCCCCTGATTGGATATTAGAGTATTTCACTCTTTCTGCTGGTTCTCTTACTCTTTTTGGTAATATTAGTTTTTAATATTACCTAGTCAGCAGTCAACACATATTAAAGTTTATATTATGCACAGAATCTGTCTTTCATTGCATCCCCAAGTTTCATTGTTAATTGGAACAGCAAGAACACAGTCATATTAGAAACCTGAGGGGCTTTGGGTTAGATGGAACTGGCTTATATTATTCTATCTCATGAACCAGCTGTGTGGCCATTCAAAAGCCTCCCTTTTGGTTCTGTAAAATGGTGAAAATAATAGAACGTACCTCATAGAGTTGTTGTGATAAGTAAATAAGGTGTGTATAAAAAAATATTGTAGGGAGATGATGTCATCAAATGGCGATATAGTTTGTATCCTACTTCAGTCCACCCCCCACCCCAAGAAGACAAACTAACAGCTAAGCATAGACAAGACACCACTGTGAGAATGTGATTACCTGGGGGCAACGTTGAAACACCACTAGAACACAGAGACTGAGGAGGACTGCATCCGATGGAGGAGCAGTTTCACCTGGACCACATCGCCCCTCCTCCCGGCTGGTGCTGCGCTGCAATGGGAGTCTCACTAGCCCCCCTCCATCCCTCTTTCCGGCCCCACAGTCTCTCCAGAGGGAGGGACACCCTGGTGGAGTCCTATCCCCCCAGCACTGTGGGATGCTTCCTGGGAGGCCCACTCAGCTTCTGCCCTATGGGAATTTCTGAGGGAATCCTTGAGGCTCAAGCACCGGGGACCAGATACCATAGAGGACGAGAAGGGGGAAGGGTTCACACCGACCAGCACTCTTTTTAAAAATATATATTTTATTGATTTTTTACAGAGAGGAAGGGAGGAGAATAGAGAGTTAGAAACATCGATGAGAGAGAAACATTGATCAGCTGCCTCCTGCACACCCCCCACTGGGGATGTGCCCGCAACCAAGGTACATGCCCTTGACCGAAATCAAACCTGGGACCCTTCAGTCTGCAGGCCGTCGCTCTATCCACTGAGCCAAACCAGTCAGGGCCTGACCAGCACTCTTATCTTGGTGAACCACATTCCACTTGCAGTAGTGTCCAAGCAGAGTTACCTGCCAGCGGCTCTACCCAGATGTAGAGCCCAGTAGGTGGTCCGCCGGTCCAGGGAGCGTGGTTGGCAGTCCTGCCTGATTTGGGTCTCAAGTCAATGGGCTGTATCAGCTGTGGAGTTCAAATCTGCAGGTCTGCCCACCTTTGGAACATAACCCCCAGTCCTGCCTGACCAGAAAGCCTGGCCTGAGAACCTGGGCAGTTGTGGAGCCCATCTTTCTTACATCCCTGCCAGGGCCGAGAGCCATGCCACCAAGCCTGTCTAACTGTAGGCTTAGTCTCCCACCTCACATAACCAGGGAGCCTAAGCAGTAACCAGGGGCAGCCTCAGAACCCAGCTTATCATACCACTTGGTATTAGAGGCCAACCTTGCTCAATTGCTGAATACAGCCTACATCCTCACCAGGCAAGGAGGCCACTCAATCACAGAGCTTAGCTTGCAGTTCCAGCTGACCAGGGAGCCTGGACAGTGACCCCACCTGATTGTGGAGCACAGTTTCCAGTCCCATCCAACTGTGGGACACAACTGGAGGCCCTACCTCATCAGAGAGCCTGGCCAGTGACCTTGCCCAACAGCAAGCATGGACAATAGTCTACCTGATTGCAAAGCCCAGCCTGTGGCTCTGCCTGTACATTTGGGGAGCTCAGCCAGAGCTCCCACTTGACCTGGAGCAATTACAGAGTCCAGCTTACAGCCTCGCCCAATTGTAGAGACCAACCAGTGACACCAGTCCTGCCAGGGAGCACAACCTGCAACCATGTCCAACCACAGGTGATACAGAGTCCAGCTAGTGGAGCTACCTGACGGTAGAGCACAGCCAGCACCCTGACCCATCAGAGAGCCTGCCCGGTGACCCAGCTTGGACATGGAGCCCAGACAATAGTACTGTCAGATGCTCCAGAGCATCACCCAACCAGAGATATTAATGTGAAGCTCTGCCTACCTGTGGATGCAACCAGCAGATCCATACAGTAATCCAGCCTGAGCCGTCGGGTGG
>NW_006293700.1:4008052-4011252 GCF_000327345.1 Myotis davidii
AGATTGTTTACTCAAATGTGCAGATATCATAAAGAATCAGGTTAACACGACACCACTAGAAGAAATTAATAAGGCTCCCATAGCTGACCTTAAAGAAATAGAGATTCAGAACTGGCTGAATTCAGAATAACCCTTCTAAAGAGGTTCAGTGCGAGAAGAACGTGAGGCCAAAGACATTTTGAGGAAGAACAAAGTGGGAGGTATTATGCTCTCTAATATCAAACTATAGCATAAAGCTACAATAATGAAAACAGTTTTGTAGCTCAATGGTATAGAAGAGAGAGCCCAGAAATATAATCCATGTCGAGTTTACTTTGTATATTCTTGCTTGTATGGTCAATCAATCTATGACAAAGGAGGCAAGAATATACAATGGAATAAAGACAGTCTCCTCAATAAGTGATGTTGGGAAAAATGGACAAATACATACAAAAAAATAAAAATAAAATTGGACCACTCTCTTACACCATATACACGGATTAAAGACTTAAATGTAAGACTTGAAACCATAAAACTCCTAGAAGAAAACATAGGCAGTAAACTTTTTGACATAGCTCTTAGCAATATCCTTTTGAGAAAATCTTGTCAGGCAAGGGAAAACAAAACAAAACAAAGCAAATGGACTACATCAAACTAAAAAATTTTTGCACAATGAAGGAAACCATTAACAAAACAAAAAGCCACTGAATAGGAGAAAATACTAAAAAATGGTACATGTGATAAGGGGTTAATATCCAAAATATATAAAGAACTTATGTGACTCAACACCAGAAAAAATCCAATCCAACTAAGAAATGGGCTGAGGACCTGAATAGAAATTTCTCCAAAGAGGAAATTCATATGGCCAATAGACAGATGAAAAGATGCTCAACATCACTAATCATCAATGGAAATGCAAACTAAAACCCACAATGAGATACCACCTCACACCTGTCAGCATCGCTGTCAATAAATCAACAAATAACAAGTGCTGTCAAGGATGTGGAGAAATGAACCCCCCATGCACTGTGGGTGGGGCTGTAAATTGTTGCAGCCACTATAGAAAACAGTATGGATGTTTTCAAAAAATTAAAAATAGAGCAATCTTATGATCTAACAATCCCATTTCTAGATAAATATCCGAAGTAAATAAAATCATTATCTTGAAGAAATGCCTGCCCCCTCATGTTCACTGCAGCATTATTTATAATAGCCAAGATATCTCTCTATCTATCTATCTATCTATCTATCTATCTATCTATCTATCTATCTATCTATCATCTATCTATCATCTATCATCTAATATTATTCAGCCATTAAATAGGGAAATCTTGCCATTTGCAACAACATGGATGAATCTGGAAGGTATTATACTATAGGAAACAAGTTAGACAGAGAAAGACAAACACTGTATGATCTCACTTATAAGTGAAATCTAAAAAATCCCGAAGTCAGAAACAGAGAGCAGATCACTGGTTGCCAGAGGTGGGGTCAGGGGTGGGAGAATTGGGTGAAGATAGTCAAATGGTAAAATTTCAGTTATAAGATGAATAATATACAGCATGGTGACTATAATTAACAATACTGTATTGTGTCCTTGAAAGTTGATGAGAGTAGAACTTAAGTTCTCACCACACACACACACACACACACACGATAACTATGTGAGGTGTTAACTAACCTTATTGTTGTGGTCATCACCTCACAATACACACATATATCAAATCATCATGTGTATACCTTAAAATTACACATTACTATATGTTAATTACTAGTATATATATCAATAAAGCTTAAAAAAAGAATGTTGTACAGTGCCGGGGACATAGTTCTCAAATAATATTAGCTATTGTCCACATTATGTATGAAAACAGGCTCTTCCCCACAAAGTATCTCTCAGTTATCCTAGAAGTAGCAGTTTTGATATGTGGCAGTAGAAATGAAGGAAACTATTTAAGCAAAAATATACCTTAAAGAAAGTGAATGTAAACTCAAGGGTGGGGAGAGACAAGAAACCTAATATATTTTTTAAAACATTAATTCCCAGTCCTATCTTTTCTTCTATCCTGGTTTCCAATATCTCATGAAGTCAAAGATATACTGCTTTTTTAAAGGGAATTGGGACTTCTCTGACTAGGTTGGCAATGTAAGCTGGTCTTCTTGACCTGCCTGGCCCAATATAAATGAGAAAAGGAGAAAATATAAATATTCACTATTCAGTGAAAGTGACAGGTTTGTCAGCGATAGACCAGGATGGCTGAAGTCAAGTGTGAGTTTCATGAGTTCCCTTGGTCCTTTTTGCTTTTCTAGAAGGATTGGGAAGTACTGTAGCATGAACTATTTTCTAGAAAATTCAAGTGGCAGAGAGGTAAAATAGGTAATTTAGGCCAAAGGATCTATGTTCGATTTGCTTCTAACTTAATCTTAGGATCTAAGAATCAAGTTTGAATTGAGCTTTGAGGTGCACCGAGAGGAAAGGCATCCCAGCTTCTGAAGGAGGGGGACTAAGGTTTGGGAGGCACTGTGGAAAGACACGCTCATCTAGCATGCTTCTAAGAAGTTACCTCTTGGTCCAAACATTGGGGTCTTGAATAAGAATGGAGATTTCTGTGCCAAATACCACACCCACATGCAAAATACTCTAAATAGGCCATTCCACACAGGTCATTCTCTTCTCAGTACTGGCACAGAGAGACTACTCCTCCGAAATGTACTCTTTTGCTGCAAGTTTTCAACTTACACTCCATTTCTTGTACATTCTGGTGATTCCATTGATAAAATATTAGAGAAACAACCATTAGACTCTGATTGCTATATCTAAAAATTACTTAAGTAAAAATTACTTCCTTAATTAATTCATTCATTCCTCTACCTTTTTCCACAAGCATCTTATACAGTAAATAATCAGAAGAGATTTTACCTTTTCCTATGGAAGTCATGGGTAAAGAAAAAATATATATACTAGGGGCCCGGTGCACGAAATTCGTGCAATGGGTGGGGGTGAGGGGGAGTGTCCCTCAGCCCAGCATGCCCCATCTCACATACTGGGAGCCCTCAGGCATTGACCCCCATCCACTTGCCCAGGCCTGACGCCTCTGCCAGAGGCGTCAGGCCTGGGCAGGGGACCCCCAGACCCCTCCGATTGCTGGCTCTGCCCCTTGCCCAGGCCTGATGCCTCAGCCAGAGGCGTAGACCCCCATCACCCTCCGATCGTCTGATCA
>NW_006293700.1:4011864-4025751 GCF_000327345.1 Myotis davidii
TTCTTCCTGCTTTCCCTTTCGCCTCCCTGCATTGTGCCTACATATGCAAATTAACCGCCATTTTGTTGTCAGTTAACTGCCGTCTGAGTTGGCAGTTAATTTGCATATAGCCCTGATTAGCCTATGAAAAGGGTATCGTCGTACGCCAATTACCATTTTTCTCTTTTATTATATTGGATATATATATATATATTTAGCTCTTAAGGCATCTATAAAAGATACATATATCACTATTGGATTTTTGTCATGCTCTTAAGAAATACAATTCCTAGGATTATTTTTTTGTTTCCACTGGAGTTTGGGAAGTGTCCTGTACTCATCCATTTTGAGTGTAACTCTCTAATCATACTTGGGCATAAGGAGGTTTCTTGGACTCTAATAAAGTAACTAAGGTTGTGGTCTGTGATGGCAATTGTGTGGATAGACCGAGCTAGCCACAACTATTATCTTCACATACGCACTGCGACTTATTTTGGTTAATGTGTTCTTACAAGCTATCTAATTAGATGTTTGAAGAACATGATTCATTTTGATGCAATTATCCAATGGGTGTATTTGCTTTCTATTTCTAGCTTACATCCAGTCTACCCATGTAATAATACCTCACCTGGTGCCAAAGATAACAGAGGACTTGGCAGACCTGGCTGCCTACACAGTGTATCAACAAGAGAGCTGATCTGGCACCTGACAGTTGGGTTCATTTCAGCAAATCCATTATTAACATTTTATTAGCCAATAATGAATAAACAGGTTTGGAGCTTTCCTCTCCCCATGCTATCTTATTTTATATAATCAACACTGTGTGGAAATTGTCTTGCCTTTCTGGTCCTGCATTAGTTTTCAAAGTACAGTAGTCAATAAATCTTCATAATGGACTCAAAGTGTACCAGGATTACAGGCCAAAGAGAGAGGGTTATGGATGTGTTTTAAAAAGTCGAGGAGGAAGCCAATGAGCTCGATCATAAAAATTTTAGTTGTTGGGACTTATGACATATATGATACATTTAAGCTGAAGCAGCTTGGCCTGGACTAAAGGTAGTATAACTCGAGGGATATTAACCAGATAGCCTGCTTTTGAATTAGTACCTATATATACTCAGAGATGTATTGTCCTGGCATGTACAAGCACACACAACTACAGAGGCTCTGGGGCTTTATCAGGCTATGCTCTGCCAGGCATCTTGTTTGATAACAGAATGATGTTTCAGGCTGAGGTACAGTTAGGGTCTCACACACCTTGTATTTGATAAAAACACACACCGCTGTTTATCATGTGTAATGAACAGGAAAGAAATACCTCTTTCCACACCAGCAGCATTTCAGATGTCAACATGCTACTAAGTTCAGGATATGAGAGAGCAAGATGTTACCATGGGAAGAAAGGCCACTATTTCTGAATCAATTTTTATTGATTAAAACTCTATAGTTTCAATAGACATAGAATTGAGATAGGGACAGTATAAAAAGGTAGAAGATAACTCAAGATCTTCCTAAATTGTCTGATAACAACTATGTTAGGACCGTAAGCCAAACATCTTCTTTTTGATTAACATGACAGTGGGGAGATATATTAACAACCAGATTTTTAATACTTGCATAGTCTTTATTTCATTTGATTATTATAGCCATTTTGTATTATTATTTTTTTAATTTCTTTATTGGTTAAGGTATTATAAATGTGTCCTCATCCCCCCATTAACCCCCAACCTTCCCCTGACCCCCTCCCCTGCACTCATACTCTCATCCCCCTGTTGTCCTTGTCCATCGGTTTGGCTTATATGCATGCATACAAGTCCTTTGGTTGATCTCTTCCCCTGACCCCCAACCTCCCCTACTTTTCCTCTGGGGATTGATAGTCTGATCGCTGTTTCTCTGTCTTTGGGTCTGTCCCTGTTCATCAGTCTATGTTGTTCTCTGTATTCCACAAATGAGTGAGATTACGTGGTATTTATCTTTCTGACTGGCTTATTTCACTTAGCATAATGCTCTCCAGTTCCATCCATGCTGTTGCAAATGGCAAGAATTCCTTCTTTTTAAATTTTTTATTGATTGATTTTAGAGAGAGAGAGAGATAAAGAAGAGAGAGGAAAACATCGCTGTTCCACTTATTTATGCATTCATTGGTTGATTCTTGTATGTTCCCTGGCCAGGGATTGAACCTGAAACCTTGGTGTATCAGGACGATGCTCTAACCAACTGAGCTACCTAGCCAGAGCTGCCATCTTGTATTATTAATACCTACTAATCCTAGGTAATGCCATTAGCCTCAGTTTAAAGATTAGGAAATAAGGCTTAGAAAAGTTAAATGACTTTCCCAAAGTCACCCAGCTAGTGGTAGCTGGTAGTGCTGGGATTCAAACCCAAGTCTTTAACTGAACTGGTACGCTCTTTTCACTCTACAGTTTTGTTTCTCTTTGTAATCACTAGGGTCTGTCTTTGCTAAGAAGACAGCTCCGTAAGTGATTGTAAAAAATTACACCACTGTTGACAAATAGGCACATGTTTTGAATCAGTCCTGCCAATGTCCTCCTCCTAGAAACCCCACATCCAGTTAGAACTCCTCTCAGATCTCCTAGTGTATCAAGACGATTCTGGGAAGAGTACACAGTGCTTCTTCCAAGTCTGTCTGTTATTATTTCAATCATCATGCCTTCGGGTTCTTGAGACCATTTTCAACAGTCCTCAAAGCATTTTTCTTTTTATATAATACTTCTAACCAGAACATTTTAGATTAATGACCTAGGATACTTGTTCACTTGATCAGCTTTGTAAACTTTTCTAAATCCTTTCTACCTAGTATGAACTTTTTCATCAGCTCTTCTAGCAGGGCCATCTACTTTTTATTTACTTATTTAATAGGCTCTCTCTAAAGGAGAACAAATATTTCCCTGCAAGAAGAATCTCCTCAAAATCTTACCAATTCAGGAAACCACACAGAATGTAAGTGGAAAGAAAAGGCAGATTTATCAAACCCATTTTGCTTCTCAAAGGGCCACTGCATCAAATAAAAATACATATGCTTTCTTCTTTCTATTATCTTCCCCCCCTTCCTTTCACTTCTCTCCTCTCTCATTTGCTCTCTTGTGCAATCTCTTTTCCTCTGTTTGTTTTAGAATAGGATTTATGGCGGCTTCAAATGGCAAACAAAATACAGCAAGTGACACAATGATAAATTAGTGAGGGATAAAAAGATATCAATAATAGGAAGAAAGTAAAACATCCTGTGAATTCAATACTTCAAAGGAGGAGACTAGCACCAAGGACGTTGCTTGATAAATACTCAAACAATACTAGCTATGATTTCAGCATGACCATTTTCAAGTGAATACAGATCACGGTTACTCAAAAGATCTCCCAGAAAATTTAACTTCCCGATACATGTGCACATGTGTCATTACTCACGTTTTGTTGTGTTTATTTTCTAACGTCTCCTTACTAACTTGCAAGCTTGGAAGGGAAGGACTTTCACTTATTCAAGAGCAGAACCGTGCCCATGCCCCATCGTATTTCGTATACTGCTTTAAGACACACCAGCTGACCCCCATCTCTTTTCCTAAGACTTTTTTTTTTAAGTTGAAGAAAACCACTTTGCTCACGCACAGAAATTAGTGCCCCTCCACCAAAAAGAACAATAATTGGTGTATGGATATGCAGCTCCCTCAACCCCCAGGCAAGATAACTCCTGGGTGCATGATTCCTGGGTGCTCCCAGGTCTAAGTGTCAGTCACGCACAGCAGTGCCATCTTGCTTTCCCTGGCTGTCTTCCTCTCTCACTTCCTCACTCCTCAACTAAATAAATTGCTCAAAAATTAACCCTTGCTTCCGCATCTACTTTTGCTAGAACCCAAATTATGACAATAATTATAGCTCTAGAGTCTACCTCAGGCCTAACACAACTTGATTAATTGAAAGATAGAATTTAAGACAAATTTATTGTTTGAAGTTACATAATCATATTTATTGCTATTCTCTAAAAAGCTTTTTTGTTTGTTTGTTTACACAAAGGGTTAGGGTATTGAATCTCTAAGCTCACTTCCAAACTTCACTCCTTGCGGGGGTGGGGGGTTTACCTGAGGGCTGGAGGTATGAAGTGGCCACACTCTAGCCTTTGCAGTAGAAAGCACCCCATGCTCATTCCTTCACTAACACGGGAGGCAGGAAAGCCTGGCATCTTAGAGGCCTTTTCCATTGAGGGGTAAGAGCAGAGGAGTGAAAAACACCTTCCAGTGGTTCCAGGCCCCTTTGAGAATTTAAATGACCTTATTATTATGTTTTCAAGGTACACAACCTGAGGATACTCCAACTGCACACTCTTCAGCAATAGGCAGAGTTTTTGCCTCCTCCTACCATGGAGAACTGCAGTCAGTGACAAGGTCAGCATCATGGAAATTTAGTTTCCTGTCGCCTACAGTTCGTTTTGTTTATTTTATTTTATTTTATTTCTTGTTAATCCTCGCCCGTGAATATTTTTCCATTGATTTTTGGAGAGACTTCAAGAGAGGGTGAGAGACAGAGAGAAACATCGATGTGAGAGAGACACCTACAGTTTAGAGTAAATCCCTCAACAACCAGCTGTCTGCTGCCTTTCACAGGTACTCCATCTGGCTCTTCTAGGTCCTCAGTCATACCAGGTACACCGAAATATACATTTCTGGATTCTCGGAAAAGTCCATCAAAAGACTTAGAAATTCTGAACCTGTGATCTCATGTGGCACTAGTTGGCTGCAACTGGGTAACTGCTGTCCTGCTTGTGGGAAAGCTTTTAGTCAGCTGAGAACTCAGTGAGAATCACCGTTATGACGTGGCTGCCCCAGAGCAATGCAATCCTAAGTAGATGAATGGAAATATGTATTTTTTTTGGTCCAGAAAATGGCAAATGATGCTCCCACTTGGCTAAGTATTGCCAAGACCTACACCTGGATCTGGGGCTCACTTCGCATACCATGGCTTAAGTGGGTTATGGACAGATGAGAGTGTATTTGGAGGACAGGACTAGATGAGGATCCTGTATTGTACTTGGAGTGTTGAGGTGTGATATGTGAGAAGACATTAGAAGTGAAGATTGATAAGTATCTTTATGTAAAAAACCATTTATAGCTAGCTATACTGAGTGCCATGGATGTATAATTTTATTTCCTGAAAACTGGAATTGTCTCAAACTGCACTAGGCTGCCTCAGGAGATTTTTCATTATTACTTGTGAGGTATGCCAGGAGAGCATAGATATGTAGACATATAACAGTCACAGAGAGTTTTTATTAGATGACCGCCAAGTGTCCTTTGAAGTTCCGAAGATTTTTGAGTCCTATAAGCATAAACACTAAACAACCTTTACTTGGTTTGATTTCAAAATCAGATCTAATTTTCAAACCCTATTTTCCACTGAAGTATATTCAATCCAACCGTTCATTTCTGTACTTGCTGTCTTATGAGGTCATAATGCTATTCATTCACCTCCAACCCCACTGTCTGTCACAGAATGAAGTCTGAATTTGTGCTTCTCAGATGAATGTGAATTTTTGAATTACAGAATTCTTTGGGGATATTACTGTCACTGCTAACCCTTTTATAAATTCAACAGTAGAGATTCTTTTTCATAGACACTTTTTTTAAAAACTATCTGTTCCTTTGTTCTCTTGATATTGTGTTGCTCAAAGTGTGGTCAGCATACTGCTGGGGTTCCTAGTTGTGATTGTTGGGTCATATGTTCTCAGGAAATTTGGCAGTTTTAGAGTAAAGGGTGATTATATAATTTTAGTCATATGTATTTACCATATTTGAAATATGAGAAATGGGAATTTTCTAGAAATCCGATAATAGTTTTAATAACTTCATTTTGAAGATGCCCATCTACTATAAAGGTTGTATTGGTCATTTTATCTTGCCTAATATTTTCATGTAATATAATCATTTTTATTAGTTATATTTGCAATTATATTGCTGTTAGTATTGTTTTTGCAATAGTCCGAATCCACAAAAAATGAATTAGAGGTAGTGATAAAAATAGTAAAATAAACCCTATGATTTATAACATGTAAATCTGAATAGTAAACAAATTTTGACCTCAACACTTAGTATGAACATTTATGGGCTAAGTAAGTACATCTGCAAGTGTTACTGTTTTGCACAAGAAAAAGTTAAATGTAAATAGGATGGGTGATAAATAGCTAAAAATGGGGTATTGTTGCAGCTGAGGCCTATTTGTCCCTTGTTGTTATAAACTTGTCAAATACAGGAATAAAGCTTTGGAATATTTGCGTAATTACATAAATCAAGGTAGGGAGGGTCTAAGACAAATCCAAGTCAGTGATCTGCAGTATGGAATGTGTGAACCTTGTCGCTACAAGTAGTGATGAGCCCCAAACTTCCAGGTAGCCAGAGCTGCATTTACCATGGCAATCACTTATAAAGGACACAATTTTCGAGAAAACGTAAAAACTTGCCGCTAACATCTACGCTTGTAGAGAAAGCAGGAAAGGAGTTGGCAAAATCCCCTTCACAAAGGACACAGTGGGAAGTTGTGTAATGTCAGTGGCCCAGTCTGCAAAGCCCGGTGTGTGCCAGCAGGGGCAGGTCTGTGGTGCCGCGGAGTGAGCGTCATCTGCCCACGAGGGAGAAGTGCCTGATGGCTTCCTGTCTCTTCATCACTAAAAGCCCGTCTCACAGTTGAGATTTTCTAAGTTAAACCTTGCTTTGTGATCCATGTTGGAAAGGGTGTAGTGGGGTCAGAAGTAATGGGGCGCCCGCTATATCAGGGAAGAGATTAGTAAGACAAGGAAATCTAGTTCCAGTTCAAGAGGGTGACATAGGAAGATCCTGAACTCCTTCCCTCCCACAGACACACTCAATCTACAGCTGCATATGGAACAATTTCCTCCGAAGAACACCCAAAATCTGGCAGAGTGACCCCTTCGCACTGTGCAAATGAGAGGGAAACCGCATCAAAGTGGGCAGGAAAGGCTTAGATATAATCTCACCACAAACCCCACCACAATCAGGAGGAAACTCAAACCCCAGAGCTTCTCTGAGTGAAGGGTTCATACCCCACATCAGGCACCCTGACTTTTAACATCAGCATCTGAGAGTCAAACCCCCAAATATCCAATTTGAAGACCAGTGGGTTTGTGCCCACAAGACCCGTAGGTCTGTGGCATACTGAGATTGGCATAGAAACAGACGCATAGATCAATGGAACAGAAGAGGATCCAGAAATAAACCCACACACATATGGTCAATTAATTTATGACAAAGGAGCCAGGAATATATCATGGGGAAAAGGCATTTTCTTCAATAAATGGTGCTGGGGAAACTGGACAAACTCAAGCACTATCTTACACCAAAAAAAAAAAAAAAAAAAAAAAATTAACTCAAAATAGACTTGAATGTCAGACCTGAAACCATAAAACATAGGTGGCAAGTTCCTTGACATCGGTCTTAGGGATGAATTTTTTTTATTTTTATTTTTGGATTTGAAAGCAAAAGCAAAGGTAACAAAAGCAAAAATAAACAAGTGGGACTACATCAAACTAAAAAGCTTCTGCATCAACACAATAAAAAGGCAACCTCCTACTAAATGGGAAAAATATTTGCAAATCACAGATCTGATAAAGAGTTAATATTCAAAATATATAATGAGCTCATGTAACTCAATAGAAAAAAACGAACAAAAAATTACCCCAAAAATGCGCAGAGGATTCAAATAGATGTTTTGCCAAAGAAAACAGAGATGGCCAACAGCTACATGAATAGGTACTCGACATCACTAACCATCAGGGCAATGCAAATCAAGACTGTGGGAAGCTGCCTATTGTCTTCTCTAGCAGAGAGGTGTGGACAAGGAGCCCGGAATGCTGGTGACCCATGAGTCCTGGCAAAGGTCAGGGCTATGCACCCACTGTCTAGTCCAGACAATGGTAGCTGAAGCAACTTCCCCACCAGATAGTCATGTAAATCCTTACTGATAAGATAGTCTGTCTGTTACTGGAAATTGCCTGCCTAAGGGCTATGGGATCCCAAAGTGAATAAAAGAATGGGGAGGCCTGAGCCCAACTGGAGTCTTTCCTCTTGGGATGGGCTCCCGCCTGGCCCCCCAATTTCTAAATTATTATTTCTTGTCTCATCTCTGTCATTTGCGTGCGGCCCCTCTTCCAGAGCCCGAACCCTGAACCACGTGGGATGTGGGACGTGGGACGTGGGACGTGGGACGTGGGGTCAATCACACAAGACCACAGTGAGATTTTACCTCATGTCTATCAGGATGGCTGTTATGAAAGAGACAAGAAATAACAGGTGTTGGGGAGGATGTGGAGAAAAGGAAACTTGTGCAGTTAGTGGGAGTGTAAATTGGTGAAGCTACTATGAAAAACAATATGGAGTTTCCTCAAATAAAAATTAAAAATAGAAATACCACATGATCCAGCAATTTTACTTTTGGGTATTCATAAAACAACAATGACAACAACAAAAAAGCCACAAATCACTAACTTGAAAAGCTGTCTGAACACCATATTCACTGCAGTAGTCTTTACAATATCCAAGACATGGAAACAACCTAAGCGTCTACCAATGGGTGAATGGGTAGAGAAATTGCGGCATATATACACAACAAAATATCATTTAACCATAAAAAGAATGAAATCTTGCCATTTGTGATGGCCTGTAATAGTTTTAATAACGAGGCATTATGCCAAGTAAAGTAAGTCATAAAGATACAATATATACAAATACTGTCTGAGCTCACTTATATCTGAAATCTAAAAAATCAAAACAAATAAGCTCATAGATACAAGAAGAGATTGGTATGGATTGGTGGTTGGCAGAGGATGGGAAGTGAGTGAGACAGGTGAAAGGGTCAAAAGGCACACATTTTCAATTACAAAGCAAACATATGCTGAGGATGTCATGTACTGCATAGTGACTATGGTTAATGATACTCTATGCTTTTTAGAAAGTTGCTAAGATAATAGATTTAAAAGTTCTCACCACAAGAAAAAATTATTGTAACTATGTATGGTGATAGATGTTAAGAAGAATTATTTTAGTTATTACTTCACAACATGTACAAATATCAATTATGTTGTATACCTGAAACTAAACTAATATAATGTTGTATGTCAATTATACCTCAAAAAAAAAAAGACAAGTAAGTTTTTCCTCAATGCTTATCCACTTTATTTCCAGATAATGATTGGTGGACAACAGTATCCTCTCTGTTTTGATTCACTTTTGAAGGAAATAGTGAGAGTTAGAAATATGGTCAACTGATGACCAATGAATGTATAGCTTTTCAGTGTTCAATGCGAATAAATATATCATGAATATGTATGCCTGTTTTTTCACACTAAAGTATACTGGTTTGGGAGTAAAGGTGCTCATAATCATTAAGTTAATTTTTTAGAGCAGTTTCAGTTCACAGCAAAATGGGGTAGAAGATACAGAGATTTCCCATACACTATCTGCTCCCACACAAAAATAGCCTCCCCCATTATCAACATCATCCACCAGTGGTACATTTGTTATAATTGATAAACCTACATTGACACATCATTGTCATCCAAAGTCTATAGTTCACACCTAAGGTTCACTCTTTGTGTTGTATAATCTATTCAGTTGAATAAATTTATAATGACGTGTACCCACCATTATACTATTATACAGAATAGTATCACTGATCTAAAAATCCTCTGTGCTTTATCTATCCGTTCTTTCCTTCCCTAACTCTGCTCATTTCCCCAGCAACCTCTGATCCTTTTATTGTTTCCATAGTTATGTCTTTTCCAGAATGTCATATAGTTGGAACCATTCAGTATGTAGCCTTTTCAGATTGGCTTCTTTCACTCAGTAATATGGATTTAAGTTTCCTCTCTGTCTTTCCATGGCTTGATAGCTTATTATTTTATTTTATTTTTTAGCACTGAATTATATATTCCATGGACTGAATGTACCACAGTTTATTTACCCACTCACTTACTGAAGGACATCTCGGTTGCTTCCAAGTTGTGGCAATTATGAATAAGGCTGCTATAAATATCTTCGTGCAGGTTTTTGAGTGGATATATGTTTTCAACTCCTTTTGGCAAATACCCTGGGACATGATTGCTGCACTGTATGGTAAAAGTATGTTTAGTTTTGTAAGGCCCTCCAAACTGTCTTTCAAAGTAGCTATACTATTTTGCATTCCCACAAGCAATGAATGAGAGTTCACACGGCTAAGACCCTCACTAGCATTTGGTGTTGTCAGTATTCTGAATTTTGGCCATTCTAATAGGTGCGTAGTGGTATTGCATTGTTTTACTTCATTTTTCTAAAGACATATGATATGTAACATCTTTGCTTATGCTTATTGGCCATCTGGTGAGGTGTCTGTTAAGATGTTGGGCATGTTTAAAAAATATTTTAAAATTGATTTCAGATAGGAAAGGAAAGGAAGAGAGAGGTATAAACATCAATGATGAGAGAGAATTATTGAATGGCTGCCTCCTGCACGCCCCACACTGGCGATTGAACATGTGTCCTGATGGGGAATCGAACTGTGACCTCCTGGTTCATAGGTCAATGCTCAACCACTGAGCCATGCCAGCTGGGCAGTTTTAAAAATCAACTTGTTTTCTGATTGTTGAGTTTTAAGAGTACTTTGTATATTTTATTCTTATAATTTACTTTAAAAATATTTATTGTTGAAATTATTATACATGTTTCCCCTTTCCCTCCATTGACTCCCTCTAGCCCGACTTCACCACACTATTATCTGTGTCCATTGGTTATGCATATATGCATACAAGTTCTTTAGCATTTTGTGTATTTTAGATTATAGGTGTTTTTTTTTTTTAACCAGATATACTTTTTGCAAATAATTTCTCCTAGTTTGTGGCTTGTCTTCTCCTTCTCTTGACATTGTCCTTTAAAGCAGTTTTTAACTTTAATAAAGTCCAGCTTATCAATTATTTCTTTTATGGATCATGTCCTTGGTGTTGATCTAAAAAGGCACCACAATATCCAAGGTGATCTAGGTTTTCTCCTAAATATCTTCTAGGAGTTATTTTATAACTTTGCATTTTATATTTAGGTCCATGATTCATTGGAGTTAATTTTTGTGAAGAGTGTAAGTTTATTCCACTTTTTATTCAAGTTGTTTGCTATCTTATTGTTGAGGTTTAAGTGTTCTTCGTATATTTTAGCTTCTCAATTCTTCCATGGCTTGTACCTTTGGTGCTTTATCTAAAAAATCATTGTCAAATTCAAGGTCATCTAGCTTTTCTTCTATATTATCTAATAACAGTTTCATAGTTTTGTTAAGTTTTAGGGACAATTTATATCTGAAAAATATTGGGAGATCTGTGGTGAGAGGTCATGCCAAAATATCCCCTTTGAAATGAAAGACAAATTAGAGCCTCTTGCTCCTTCTGACATGAAAAAGGAGGTACAAACTCTCTGGGTCATAAGCAAACTGCATGAGCAGTTAGCCCAGATGTCATCCACCATAGTTGGACCAGTGCCCCTTCTTCAGTTTGTACCTATGGCCATGTGGGGAGTCCCAAGCTTAATTTCACAGATGGGCCTGCTTGGTATGTGGATACCAGCTTGCATGGATGGCAGCTGTACTAAGGCCTCAGGTGTGCTCTTGAAAGATGGTGATAGGGAAAATCCTTCTTATAAACCACTTTGTGGGGAAAGAGAAATGGTGAGAGATTAGAAGGTGTATAAAAAATCTTGAAGGGAGGGCTAGGGAAGGACAATGCTGGCGGCAGGGTGCGTTAACTGCTCAGAGAGAGAGAGAGAGAGAGAGAGAGAGAGAGAGAGAGAGAGACCCTTGCATATAGTAAATCATGGGCATCACTAACGTTTCTGAGCAATAGGGGAAGATTCATTTGGACAGCATTGCTAAGATACAGAGAAATACTCATTTTAGAAAAAACCCAGAGAGTAGATGACCTTTCAAGAGAAGACAGAGTTTTAAAGAGGAAATGTATACAGTGTCAACTGCTGAGAAAAGATGAAAGGGAATAAAAATCAGGGCGGGGGGATCCATAAAAAAAAAATCTTGAAGGGAAAAAGAGGAAAGATCAAGGCCAAGAAGGTCCATGGGTTAACACATGGGAGTGGGCACAAAGTTGGAGATCCTGGTACATGTCTCACCCACCAGGAAACATCCTTCTTGCACCAGGCAGTGAACAGCCAAGTAGACAATCACCTGGCTGCCTGGTGCTTGCCAGTCTCTGTCACCGGCCACCCTCGTGCGGATTTGATGGGCAGGAAAGAAGTGGCTGCGATGGCAGAGATGAGACTACACGTGGTCCCAGGGGCATGCACTCAGGCACCAAAGCTGATCTAGTCGCTGCCGTGGTTGAATGCCCAATTTGCCAGCAACGGAGACCTTCCTCAGCTCCTTGAGGAGACCAACTGACCACCAAGGACAAGTTGGCTGCAATGGAGCCTTCCATCCGGAAGGATTAGTGATTTGTTCTCACAGAGCAGACACCCTTTCAGGTGTGGAGTTCTCTTCTCTGAACCATTAATGAAAACTTACAGCGTGCATATCCACCAGCATGGGATCCTACATTGCATTAAACCAGGGGGTCCACTTTATCAAAAAACAGGTACGAAGGGGACTCGTGACTACAAGGTTCACTCCTAACATCACATACGGCACCACCCAGAAGTTGTCAGCATTTCAGAGGTTTGGATGGATCACCAACTTGGAGGCACACAGTTTGTGGGGATGAGGCAATGTCTTCCAGGATGCCAGATATATACTCACGCGTATAAGAATGAAGAAGAGAGCTTTATTTGCATGCATAACTCTAGTCAGTATTCCTTTCCTCTTCTTGGTTTTGGGTAAGGTTAGAGTTTAACGTAATATCATACCTTATAGGAAAACACAGCGCTGTGCCAAAAATCATTGCTAGTGGAATAGTTACAGTCTATAAATCAGTCCATTCATTGGGAATCCATTTTGTATTTTGATTTGCTTTATAAAAAGAGAGGTTGGCAAAAGAGCCCCGCCCTGGACAATATAGCTGAGGACAACACAAATATTTTTCAACCCGCTGCTCTTGCAGATTCAGTGGTACCTCGTAGAATTGGAAATGAGTGTGTGGATTCCTGGTTTCCTTTTAAGCTTCTGTGCTCCCCTGGCCTTTGGAGGGTTTCCAGATGACATATTTTTTGACTCATGTGAATGGATGTTAATGGTCTAAATCTGTCTACTGTGCAATTTACTAGTTGGGTCAAAAACAATAAAGGTGTTTTGTGTTAAAATTTAAAGTTTTGTTTGGAAACAATACACCAACTTTTCTCTCACCGCTTGCTAAGGCTGAGTTGAAAATACATTCTTTTGCCAAATTCTCCATAAAGAAAGGTAAGCTCTTCATTCATTAATGTTATTAGTTTTGATTAAACTCAAGGTTCTAGCAAACATTTCCCCTCTGTAAAATGCATTTCTCATCCAGTTTTCACATTGGGAAAATCACTTGCCCTGTATAACTTACTACTCTTCAAAATGCTCCTGTGTCAGTTCAAGTTGAAACCCCAGTTTCACCACGAGAAGAGACTTGATTTGCCCAACTCCACTCTCCCAACAGGACTATACATATACCCTCCACGTTTTTTGGATAATCATATTGAAAGTGTTCCCAGACGCTAGTGGCTGTCTGTGTACAGGAGAGTTTCATAATGAATTAGTGCAATTATCCAGAATGTTTACATTAAATATTGGGAGACAGCCCAGACATTTTGGCTTGAACACCTACAATGATTCCTAGACTGACTGAATCCAGAGGAAGGCTGCTCAATTTTCCATATCATAGAGGGGAAAATTCTAACATTATACCACATGATCTCACTCATTTATGGATAATAAAGACCATTATAAACTGATGAACAAAAATAG
>NW_006293700.1:4027288-4029419 GCF_000327345.1 Myotis davidii
AGATTCAATGCATTCTTTTTAAAAAATATTCTTTTATTGATTTCAGAGAGGAAGGGAGAGAGAGAGAGAGAGAGAGAGAGATAGATAGAGAGAGAGAGACCCTTGCATATAGTAAATCATGGGCATCACTAACGTTTCTGAGCAATAGGGGAAGATTCATTTGGACAGCATTGCTAAGATACAGAGAAATACTCATTTTAGAAAAAACCCAGAGAGTAGATGACCTTTCAAGAGAAGACAGAGTTTTAAAGAGGAAATGTATACAGTGTCAACTGCTGAGAAAAGATGAAAGGGAATAAAAATCAGGGCGGGGGGATCCATAAAAAAAAAAAATCTTGAAGGGAAAAAGAGGAAAGATCAAGGCCAAGAAGGTCCATGGGTTAACACATGGGAGTGGGCACAAAGTTGGAGATCCTGGTACATGTCTCACCCACCAGGAAACATCCTTCTTGCACCAGGCAGTGAACAGCCAAGTAGACAATCACCTGGCTGTCACCGGCCACCCTCGTGCGGATTTGGTGGGCAGGAAAGAAGTGGCTGCGATGGCAGAGATGAGACTACACGTGGTCCCAGGGGCATGCACTCAGGCACCAAAGCTGATCTAGTCGCTGCCATGGTTGAATGCCCAATTTGCCAGCAACGGAGACCTTCCTCAGCTCCTTGAGGAGACCAACTGACCACCAACGACAAGTTGGCTGCAATGGAGCCTTCCATCCCGGAAGGATTAGTGATTTGTTCTCACAGAGCAGACACCCTTTCAGGTGTGGAGTTCTCTTCTCTGAACCATTAATGAAAACTTACAGCGTGCATATCCACCAGCATGGGATCCTACATTGCATTAAACCAGGGGGTCCACTTTATCAAAAAACAGGTACGAAGGGGACTCGTGACTACAAGGTTCACTCCTAACATCACATACGGCACCACCCAGAAGTTGTCAGCATTTCAGAGGTTTGGATGGATCACCAACTTGGAGGCACACAGTTTGTGGGGCTGAGGCAATGTCTTCCAGGATGCCAGATATATACTCACGCGTATAAGAATGAAGAAGAGAGCTTTATTTGCATGCATAACTCTAGTCAGTATTCCTTTCCTCTTCTTGGTTTTGGGTAAGGTTAGAGTTTAACGTAATATCATACCTTATAGGAAAACACAGCGCTGTGCCAAAAATCATTGCTAGTGGAATAGTTACAGTCTATAAATCAGTCCATTCATTGGGAATCCATTTTGTATTTTGATTTGCTTTATAAAAAGAGAGGTTGGCAAAAGAGCCCCGCCCTGGACAATATAGCTGAGGACAACACAAATATTTTTCAACCCGCTGCTCTTGCAGATTCAGTGGTACCTCGTAGAATTGGAAATGAGTGTGTGGATTCCTGGTTTCCTTTTAAGCTTCTGTGCTCCCCTGGCCTTTGGAGGGTTTCCAGATGACATATTTTTTGACTCATGTGAATGGATGTTAATGGTCTAAATCTGTCTACTGTGCAATTTACTAGTTGGGTCAAAAACAATAAAGGTGTTTTGTGTTAAAATTTAAAGTTTTGTTTGGAAACAATACACCAACTTTTCTCTCACTGCTTGCTAAGGCTGAGTTGAAAATACATTCTTTTGCCAAATTCTCCATAAAGAAAGGTAAGCTCTTCATTCATTAATGTTATTAGTTTTGATTAAACTCAAGGTTCTAGCAAACATTTCCCCTCTGTAAAATGCATTTCTCATCCAGTTTTCACATTGGGAAAATCACTTGCCCTGTATAACTTACTACTCTTCAAAATGCTCCTGTGTCAGTTCAAGTTGAAACCCCAGTTTCACCACGAGAAGAGACTTGATTTGCCCAACTCCACTCTCCCAACAGGACTATACATATACCCTCCACGTTTTTTGGATAATCATATTGAAAATGTTCCCAGACGCTAGTGGCTGTCTGTGTACAGGAGAGTTTCATAATGAATTAGTGCAATTATCCAGAATGTTTACATTAAATATTGGGAGACAGCCCAGACATTTTGGCTTGAACACCTACAATGATTCCTAGACTGACTGAATCCAGAGGAAGGCTGCTCAATTTTCCATATCATAGAGGGGAAAATTCTAACATTATACCACATGATCTCACTCATTTATGGATAAT
>NW_006293700.1:4029546-4030992 GCF_000327345.1 Myotis davidii
GCACAACTGAAGTTTAATTGGTCAAAAACTAGAATATTACCACAGCCAGTTTTGCTCAGTAGATGGATCATAGGCCTGGGGCTGAATCTTGGTTGCAGGCTCAATACCCAGCCTCTGTCAGGGCAAGTGTGGGAGGCAACCAATTGATGTGGCTCTCTCACATCAATGTTCCTCTCTCTGTCTCTCCCCCTCCGTTCTACTCTTGCTAAAAATCAATGGGAAAACATCCTTGGCTGAGGATTAACAAACAAACAACAACAAAGAACACCTAGAAGGTCTGGGGACAGTTGGTCTCCTGCAGATCCCAACTCAGTCCCTGAGTGCCTTATTCCTCTCCTGCAGCCCTGTGGAATCACTCTACCCTTTTCTCTCTGTGCTTGCCACAACTCTGTCCACTTCTTGGGGTTTTTATTTCCTCAAATCCTGACTGACAGTTTCTCTAGTTCCCTTTGATTCTTACTTTCACCAAAGAGATTCACATGAATCTTCCAGTTTTCAGGAAAACACTGATCATTAGCTATGTGGCTTTCCACAAGGTCTTTACCCTTTCTGAAGCTCAAATCGTCTTAGTTAATGAAAGGACGAGAATGACTACCTCAGGGTTGTTAGAATTTTACATGAGATGCCTTGCACAGCCATTTTAGTAGGCATGTAGTAAGTAGTTCTCTCCAACACAGCCCTCTCGTTTTGTTCCCATACCCAGTAATCTAATGTTATGTTGGTGTGATAAGGGATGGTTTATAAAATATTTTCATACATCTCATCTTATTTGCTGTCCCCACACTAATGTGAGTTAGATAATTATGTATTATTTCTACTTTCAGATAAGGAAACTTAAGCCCAGGGAGTGTCCACATTCACAATTTTTAACTGCAGATTAGAAATGGGATGGGAGTTTGACACCGATTTCCTGAACTGTGGTGTTTTGTAGAAACATCTACCTGGTTATGGCACTGGAAACCAAAGGGTGAGTCCTGCAAATGATGTCTCCAAATATTGATTAATCAGAGTCAGGGAAAACAATCAGGAACTGGATGGCCATTCTGAATGGTTGCCCAGACGTAGGCAACAAAATTAGTGAAGAACGCACAGCCCGGAGGGCCATACCCAGGAAGAGCCCAGGTTCCATGTGGACACACAGGTGCATCCGGAAATGCATGGACACAGTTGAATGGAAGGGACCATTAAACTGCTTCTACTGGAACTACCTTCTGTTGTCCAATTAGCTTTAGTTACTACAGGGTGGGGGGAAAGTGGGTTTACAGTTATAAATATGGGAAACAGACTTTATTCTTATATTATTATTTATTAACTAAGGGCCTGGTGCACGAAATTCATGCACTGGGTGTGTGTGTGGGGGGGAGTGTCCCTCAGCCCAGTCTGCCCCCTCTCACATACTGGGAGCCCTCAGGCATTGACCCCCATCACCCTCCAATCGCAGGATCA
>NW_006293700.1:4031848-4040948 GCF_000327345.1 Myotis davidii
AGGGCAGCAAAGGTGCCTGCCCCCCAGCTCTTAGCTCCCCCCTGGGTTTCTGATCACTGTCAGTGGCAGGGGGCTTCTTCCTGCTTTCCCTTTCGCCTCCCTGCCTACATATGCAAAGTAACCGCCATCTTTGTTGTCAGTTAACTGCCATCTGAGTTGGCAGTTAATTTGCATATAGCCCTGATTAGCCAATGAAAAGGGTAGTGTCGTACACCAATTACCATTTTTCTCTTTTATTAGTGTAGATTATTGTATCATTCCCATACAAACAACTGTAAACCTACTTTTCCTCCACCCTGTTTATGTGTAGACATTGCCTAAATGTAGGTTTCTCTGATGAACATAAAAATCCACTAAAAAAACACTACTATTTAATGTGTATGCATACATGGAAACACTACTTTGAGCTTTTATGAATGACATACCTATGAATATATAAGATTACCTTATTCTCTGCCAACTATTTTTTGTTTGTTTGCTTTTTTTGTTAATCCTCACTGAGAGATACATCAACTGGTTGCCTCCCACATGCGCCCTGACCGGGCCTGGGATTGAACTTGCAACCCACATACTTGTCCTTGACCGGAATCGAACCCGAGACCCTTACATGCTCTAACCACTGAGCTATGCTCTAATCACTGAAAAATACTGGTCTGGCTGATATCTATTTTTAAAAAAACATATTATTTAAAAAGAAGATATTTTTATTATCAATTTATTACAGAAAAATCATACAGGCATTACTTTCCTTGATCAAAGTCACAGAGTCAAAACCTAACTTGGATCAGGATTCCAGAGTATATACTCTTAAATACTATGTAATTTCAGTTCTTCTATGAGTGCCATTTGCAAATTCTATTATTATATTATTCAATTGTTCATCTATTTTAATAAAAATAGTTTTATGTTACTAGCAATCCTATCAAATCTCTGGATTTATAATTTAAAATTATTACTAAGAGCTTGTACATTGATTTCAGAGCATTCACTTACTGATTAAATATTTATTAATGGCCTATTTGTACTAGACACTTTTATATTCTGAAAATTTGAAAAATAAAATATAAAATTACCTGGCCATTAATATTTCCAGCATAAAATACTCTGATCTAAACCATCTGCCTAATAGAACCTGCATAGGTAATTTTTAAATTTTCCATTAAATCCAAGTAGTTGAAAATAAAAAATTTAAATAATAAGAAACCTAGCATTATTCACGACAAAGAAAAATAGGTCATCTTTGATCAGTGGCATCTCAGTTTTATCCAGTTATACATATTGCTACGTAGAAGACAAATGGTAAATGTTTTGGTTTTCTCTGTCATCTCCAAGTGATTGGTAATGTTATGTTGCATGCTATATTCTGGGAGATTATGAGGCTGTATCTAAATTTGGGGGTGGGGGGTGTGTTGTAAATAATTAGGTATGTTTGAAAAAGGCATGGAAAAGGGAGAATACTTGTGCCATTTATTTGCAATCTCTGGCTCAGATAAGCCATAAACTGTGTCCTTCCCCTATCACTTCTATTTTCATGTTACTACAACTAACCAGTGCTTCCGTGTGCCTGAAATCTAGCGAACTTAGTATCATTGTGTGCTGGTAAACTGCACTGGAATCTCAGCTTTCCTAAAGACTAGTACTAGCATGAGCAAGTTGATTAATTTCCATGTGTCTCAGTTTAATCATCTATGAAATACACACCTGTCTTCTATGGTCTTTTTACATTGAAAATTACCAGTGAAAATCCATCACTTTATCTGAAGTTATGTAGCTCCCTTTTCCCTCAGTTAGTACCCACATGTGCTTGGGAATATAACAAAATTTTTATTTTTTTTAATTTTTCCGTCACCATTTATCCTCTCGGTGCCCTCTTCAACCTCCCCCCCGCGTCCCTACCCCCATGATCAGCACACTGTTGTCCATGTCCATGAGTTCTCTCACTTGTGTTTCCTTTTTTGTTCAATACCTCCATCTCCCCAACACCCCCACCCACCAGAGTTGTCTGCCTGTACTCTATCTACAAGTCTGTCTCTATCTGGCTTGTTTAGTTTGTTCATTCGATTCCATATATGAGTGAAATCATATGGCACTTTTGTCCTTCTCTGACTGGCTTATTTCATATAGCGACAGCATGGATGGACCTGGAGAATATAATAACATTTTGCTATTGGTTTTAAATGGAATTATCTTCGGAAAAACATCGATTACATAATACTTCATACATTCATAGAAGGTTTAACTATTGGCCCAACTCTCCATCTACATTAATGTAGACAACTGAGAAATGTTTATTTAATTTGTAGGCAACACTATGTAACTTTGTAAAATTGATGTGCAAAGATATTTTATATATTCACTCATATTATAGCAACACCTGGAAAGGTAAAAGTACAGAGGCACAGTTTAAATGAGTTCAGTGAAAATTAAACATGAAATTAATATAAAACATAAGGACATAATATTGCAGATTTATTTTAGCGGTTCCGTTTACGATGAATTTTAGGCAAGCCCATGCAGAACTGGTCTTTCCCCATAGGTAGC
Organism: Myotis davidii; assembly: GCF_000327345.1. Lineage (NCBI taxonomy): Eukaryota > Metazoa > Chordata > Mammalia > Chiroptera > Vespertilionidae > Myotis > Myotis davidii. Next base: position 4,034,390 of record NW_006293700.1, read on the forward strand.
TGTGTGCTGACCACACTAGTGAGGCTTCCTTTCAGACCTGCAGCCTGTCCTCGCTCGCCCTCTACTGGGCTACGTCTTTGGTGCACCAACACCCAGGTCCCAAGGGGAGCCCTATCCAAGGAGGGCCGCTCACGTTCAGAGTAAATTGGGTGTCATTAGAAGGAAAGCATACAAACACACACAGATTATATTTCAGATGGCGGCCTTCTAGTGCTTCATCGGCATGATCTGCTCTGTGCATTCACTGTTCCCGAGTCCTGTACCACTTCTACAGGCTCCAGGTCCTCTGCCACTTCTATAGGTTTACTAGTACAGGCAGGATCTGCTCATTTTGTTCTTACATTTCACACACACACACACACACACACACACACACACACTCACACTCACTCACTCGCACGCAGAGTTCCCATCATGTCAGGTGCAGCTAGAGACAAAGCAGAATGGCAATCTTTGCCTTCATGGTGGTTACAGCCTCCTGGGGAAGCCCATCAATAAACAGGTAGTTTAATTCAGGTGGAGACTAGCATTGTGCAAAAGAAAAGGGAGCAAAGAGAGACACCAGCTCTGTGAGGGGTGATGTGAGTGGTTGTGATTTGGGAGTTCAAGGAAAACCTTCCAAAGAGGTGATGTTTGGCCTGAGGCTTGGGTGACAGAAGCTGAAGTCCGGGCACCCGGGGCAGAAAGGAAAGCATGCTGCCACAGGACAGAGCTTGATGTGGTGAATGAAGAGGAACCAGCCAGAGTGACCGGAGCACAATGGATGACCAAGGAGAGTCTGAAATCAAGTGGAAGAGGTGTGCAGGGGTCAGATCACCACAGGACCTTGAGGGCGTTGGGAGAATTTTTTTCAAGTGCGCTGGGAAGACATTCAAAGTTCGTTTTGTTTTTGTTTTTTAAAAGGAGTGATGCCATTCAATTTATGTTTTTAGAATGTGCCTCCAGGTGTCCTGTGGAAATAGATGTTAGGGGAGCAAGAGTGGAAGCAGAGAGCCCAGTCACTGGGGCGATGTGGGCTGGAAATGACAATGTGTTCCCTGGGCTGGTGGCACTGGAGATGGAAAGGTTGCCATTCAAGATAGCTCCTTTTCCCTGGGACAGTCTGGTGAAGCTTATAGACCAGTGATGGCGAGCCTTTTGAGCTCGGCGTGTCAGCATTTTGAAAAACCCTAACTTAACTCTGGTGCCGTGTCACATATAGAAATTTTTGATATTTGTGACCATAGTAAAACAAAGACTTATATTTTTGATATTTATTTTCTATATTTAAATGCCATTTAACAAAGAAAAATGAACCAAAAGAATGAGTGTCATAGGTTTGCCATCGCTGTTATAGACCCTTCTAAGAACAATGGTCTAAAATGCATAACATACAATTCAAAGGAATGCAAAGGAAGCCATTGTATTAAAGTGTAGTTACCAAAATATTAAAAAACAAATTCAAGGAATAATATATGTGTGGCTTCAGTCATACAATAAAAAATAAAATTAATAGTCGGTCTGATAACCACTATAACTTCAAAGTAGTGATAGATAAACATTTTTCCAACACAGCTGAAAAATCGTCACAGGTATGAAAATATCTGTAATTCCTATTGGTCATGAAGTGCAAGGCACTGCTACTATGTTGATTATATTCATTTTGCAAGAAAATGTCAAATTACTGTCAGAAGCTACCGAACATAAAGATGTAATTGTTTGCCCCTTCACAATTACTGACCTCCTGCCTCAATGGTAGAGGTGACAGGACTTTGGATAATCCAAAAGTGAAGAAGAGAAAGGACCTAGGGATAGATGGTCTTATTCAGGTGTGTCCCTTCTGTGCAGACATGCTGGAAGTACAAGCGACTGTGCTGGGCTCTGGGCAGAAGCTTGGGTTTGTCCAGAGATGTGAGTATGTGGGAATTCCATTTCTTGAACTGAAGAGGCAAATGTGAAAGAACGCTAATTTAAATTGTGCTTCAGCTATACCATAATAGGCCCTTTGGGATGGGAAGGCCAATTTTTATGTGAAGTTTAATTCCTATGGACTATTACCCTGATCGGAAAGGTATAAAATAACATTGTGTAGCTTAGTAAGTAGATTTTAAACAACTGTTTTTAAAAGGCTGCCAAGAAATTGAAACACAAGAAGCCACTAGGGAAAATCAACGATGACAAAACAAATCACAAGTCTTTGGTTACTCATTTTTAAATTACAGATACTTGGGAGGAGAGAGAAGAATACATAATAAATAAAGTTCATGCTTATAATAATTAAAATGGAAGGTGTCACTATTGCATATGGCTGCCTCATTTTAAAACATAGCACAGACACAATAAATGAAATATACGAAATTTCCTTTACAATTTTCTCTAGTTGGTCCAGTTAGTTCAAAATACTTCTTCCATTTTGCAAGATAAAGAAAACTAAAGAATTTCACTGAAAAAATAGACATATTTCCTTGTTCAATATGAGTAGAAGGGTTAAATAACTAAAATCCTAAAGGACAGAGCCAGTTTTCCTGGAAAAATGAACTCCTGTTTCCACAATGGTGGAGATTGTTATAACTTTTGGAAATTACACTTGCAAGGTTAATGACTCTGGAAGAAAATGTTAAGCTAAATCTTTGCTTTCTAAATTGATTACAAATTGGAATTTCACATAGGTTGAAGGTTTCTATGTTAATATAACTAGAAGATAATATTAAAACTTGACATAAAATGTATTCCTGGCAGTCTCCATTTCAAAGTTATTCATGCTGCCTTAGTGGTTGAATGAGAATTTACTGCAGGAGGAATTACATATGCAGAGCCAAAAGTAATATACCTTTACTGTCCTCAGAGCCCCGTGAGCTCAAAACCTATAAAGTTGGACTACAATGAAGTATCTATATGGTAAGTAGTTACCAGAGGCAAGACAAAGTTAATTTCTTGAGTCAGAGCTTGAATTTCTACTTTGAAATCCAGATATAGCCTCTTATTTCATAGCAAAACTCCGTAGAACAATAAAGCATTGTAAAAAGAACAAGAACAGCCATTTTTCTGTTCTGTTAGCCATTTGAAGATAAGAATTTATAGGGTTTTCCCTTCTCCATATAAAATTGTGTGCTCTAGCCAACTTGTGAATACTTAATACTCATTGTGTTTTTTACATTTAATGAGAACTCCATCAAGAAAGATTTTCCATTATTCAATGAGATGTTTTCCTTTTTTCCAACTATATTGCCTGTGAACAAAAAGCAGAAGATCCACTCACCAAATGCTTACAATGATGGACACTGAAAATGCTGTTTTATTTTTAGAAATATACTTCTGTTTGATATCTCGAAGCAAAATAAATGATGAGTATTGGTAATATGAAGTCTTCCAAGTCTGTAATTGTGCTCCTACTCCCCAGGATAATCTAATTACTTTTCTTTAGTCTTCTAATATTAATCAATATGTGTTTAATTTTTTAAAAGTACTATTGCATAGTACCTAAGAGTATGGCTTAGTAAGTATCATATTTAAAGATAGATTTGGGTGTAAATTTCAGCCTCATCATTGAACAGTTCTAGGATGTTAGGCAAGTCACTTCTCTAATCCTCAGATTACTGAACTATAAAACAGAGGCCATGCCTACATCTTAGGGCTTCTGTGAGCAGTAAACAAGACACACACACACACACACACACACACACACACACACACACACACACACACCAGGAATTGAGAGTGCCTGGTGCTTAGCAGATAATCAGCAAATGGTAGATTATATTAAGCTCCTGCTCTCAATTATATAACAGGTAAGTATGGTGGATATTCCTGATGCTAATATGTTAGAGGAAACTTACTACTCCTGCTATGGTTCCTGAAGAAAGTCCTAAAGTCCTGAGTTTTGGTTTCTTCTTAAAAGGTAAGAATTGCCACTGGTTGTGTGCGATATTGCAAGTAATTGATCCATTATATATATTCTCTCATTTGGTCTTATTTCAAGCGCATGGGCTCCCACTGCACTGGAATTAAAATTATAGGATGAGAAGGAACATTTCAGTACCTGCTTATTTATCTCATTTTTCTGAGTAATCAGAAAAAGTAAAGGGAGTTTCAAAGAGGAATAGACCTTACGGAATAGTTACAGGTAAAAAGAAATCATTACAACCCTAGGGGGACTGCTGTCTAGCCAGAGGAGAATCATAGGGGTGACTTCAGATGAGGCAGGTGTCAGGAATGAAGAAAATGATGTCAACGTTAAGAGCAGGCCATGAAAGCTGCATATGGAAAAAAAATATGTGGAAGAGAATTGAGAACAGATGGTTTACTTTGAAAGAATACCTCTGTGCAGGCCAAGGGAGGAAATTATGCTTCGTCCAGAAGTTCAAGGGCTGTTTGAGATGGCTTAGCTAGAAGAGAATTCAGTATTACAATTTAGTTGAGTAATATATTGGCAAATTGTAGGTGTGAAGGTAAATGTGAGAAAGTTAGAGGGACTAGGTCCAAATCTTTTGTTTTTGTCTAGAATACTTTACTTGAGCAGTAGAGGCAGTCATATACCTGTTATAAATGAAAACATACACTCAACAACTGTCTATTAAGTGCCTCACCTCAAAGTTGTTTATATGTTGGCTCTAGAAAACATTTAGGGAGATATGTATATAGGTAGAATTTAAATATGTTGGGAAATTTTATAAGGGAGGTGATAATTTCTCTATTTAACCCAGATTTAGACTAGGTAGGCAGGAGGAAAGAAGGTTTGGGAAGCATAAATAATCAATAATAATAATAATAATAATAATAATAATAATAATAAATAACCAATGATGAGGCTGAAATTTACACCCAAGTCTATCTTTAAATAATTAGAAACAATTAAAATATTCCAAAGTGAAAATCTACCTTAATATTATCTGTAGGTCCTTTTCTGTTCACTATTCAGAGGGCAGATATTTGTATTTATTAAAAAAAATGATGGGGCAGAATAAAAAATGAGACAACTTATTTGGAAACTTATGTAAAGTAGTAGCAAATGCTAACATAGCACCCATTTGACAAGAGAAAGTAACATTTGCAAAGCATTTGTCCTCTTCTGCCTCCCAGTAATTGGTAATGAGAACATAAATCAGAGAGAATGCATATAATAGATGAATTTTGTTTACTTTGATAAACTTTTGCAGAGTCAGGAGTTTAGGTGAGTACATAATCAGATAAAAAGATAAGGCAAGCCGTAATTCAAAATCATGAAAAATAACTTCTAATAAAAACAGACTCACAAGACAAATAGATGACAGTTAACAGGCCTGGACTTTAAAATAACAATGCTCATTGTGTCAAAGAAATAAAAAAGCAAAATTGAAAATTTTAGCAAAAGATTAAAAACCATTTTAAAAAGCTAATAAAATTCCAGAATAAAAAAATTCAAAAACTGAAATTAAGACTATGTAAGGTGCGTATTACAGTATGTTAGAGACAGTTGAAAGGGAAATTAGAGTATTAAAAGATAAACCTGAAGAAAAATTTTAGACTTAAGTAGAGATAAGAAAAGTGGGGGGGGGGTAGAAAATACAAAAAGAGAATTAGATACTAAAGGGGTATTGAGAAAAGTCTTATATACATGAATTGGGAATTGCAGAAGTTAAAATGAGAGAAAAAAGGGGTAGATGCAATATTTGAAGAGGTAATGAATGAGGATTTTTGAAAACTAATAAAAAAAGCTACACATTTAAGAAGAGTTAGAAAGCTCTATCAAAACATTTAAACAAATTACACTTGGACACAGCATACTAAAATGTCTAAAAATATAAAATAAAATTGAAAAACCCTTAAAAGTACACCTAGGAAAACACATTCTACCTTCAAAGGATCAACAGTAAGACCCAAGAGCTCATTCAACAGAAAAAGGTGGAAGCCAGAAGACAATGGGATATCTTCAAAGTACTGAAAGAAAAGGACTGCCAAGTAGAAGTCTATACTCCGCAAATTATCCTTCAAAGAAGAGAAATAAAGGCATGTCCAGACCAAAAGAGCTAAGAGAGTTTCTTAGCAGCATACTTACACTGAGAAACACTTAAGAGTATTATTCTCCAGGCAGAAGGAAAATAAATAAAAGCTCAGAGATAGTGAAAATAAAGAGCAATGGAAAATATAGATATACAGGTAAATCTGAATAAATATCTATACTAATAAAAGACAAACATGCAAATTGACTACACCTTTGCTACACCTTAAGCCATGCCCACCAGCCAATCAGAGCAACTATATGCAAATTAACCCAATCAAGATGGCGACTGGCAGCCATGGAGCTGGAGTAAGCAGGAGGCTTGGTTACCACAATGATGGAGGAAGACAAGCTTCCTGCCCTCCACTGCCAGGTCTGAGCTCCACTCAAAGCAACAAAGTTTCAATTATAGAAGATAAATAAACCCCAGATGCCTGCTTTCAGCCGGCTGTGGCCATGGAGCTGGAGCGAGCAAGAGGCTTCCCTCCTGCCTGCCCTGACCGGCTCTGAGCTCTACTCCAGGCTACAAAGTTTCAATTATAGAAGGTAAATAAATCCCAGAATAAAAAAGAAAAAAGAAAAAAAGGAGAGGCTGGGAGCTTC
>NW_006293700.1:4041092-4053122 GCF_000327345.1 Myotis davidii
CCAGGCCTCTATCCTATATAATAAAAGGGTAATATGCAAATTGACCCTAACAGCAGAACGACTGGGAATGACTGGTCACTACAACACACACTGACCACCAGGGGGCAGACGCTTAATGCAGGAGCTGCCCCCTGGTGGTCAGTGTGCTCACACAGGGGGAGCTCAGCTCAGCCACAAGCCAGGCTGACGACTGCCAGTACAGCAGTGGTGGTGGGAGCCTCTTCTGCCTCCTCAGCAGCGCTAAGGGTGTGCGACTACAGCTTAGGTCTACTCCCCACTGGCAAGTGGACATCCCCCGAGGGCTCCTGGGCTGCCAGAGGGATGTCTGACTTCCAGCTTAGGCCCAATCTCCCGAGGGTGCAGGCCTAAGCCAGCAGGTGGTCATCCCCTGAGGGGTCCCAGACTGTGAGAGGGCACAGGCCGGGCTGAGGGACCCCCCTGAGTGCACAAATTTTTGTGCACCAGGCCTCTAGTTAGCTATATAAAAGCCTAGTGATATCTTGTGGGGCTTAAAATATATGAATTAAAATGAACAACAATAATAGCCAAGGACGTAGTTGGGGAGTAAATGGAATAATGTGGAGGGATAAACATAATTTATCTTATTCAAGAATGGATGTTGTAATCTCTGTAGTGCTGTAAATAGAAAGTCCTTTAATTTAAATTTAAATAGCTATACAAGGCTAATTGCTATTATTATTATTCTTACCTGAAGATATGTTTTTAAATTGATTTTTAGAGAGAGAGAGAGAGAGAGAGAGAGACATCAATTGCTTTCCATATGCACCCACCAGGGGACTGAACCCAAAACCAACTGAACCACCTGGCTAGGGCCTAATGGCATTTATATGACAGGGCAATTTTAGAGTAAAAACACACACTCACAAACACACACACATACACATGAAAAGTAAAGTAACTATTAAGTTACTAAAAATATATTAAAATTATGAAATCTGATTAGAAACAAAATAATAAAATACTACATAGGAAGCAATAAAACATGAGGCAAGAGATAAACATGAAGGAGGAAGGACAAATAGAAACAAATAGTGGGATGGTATCCTATATAATAAAGAGATAATATGCAAATTGACCCTCACACCCTCACAAGATGGCTGCCTACTACCAGGCCAGCAGGGGCGTTAGTGAGGGATGACCAAACAACTGAACAGCAGGCTGTGTGGGGTGACCAGGCCAGCGGGGGGGTTAGTGAGCGACAACTAAATGACTGGCAGGAGGACAGTGAGGGGTGACTAGGCTGGGAGGTGGCAGTTGGAGGCAACCAGGCTGGCAGGGGTTTCAGTTAGGGGTGACCAAGTTGGCAGAGGGAGCAGTTGGGGTGACCTGGCTGGCAGCAGGGGACAGTTAGGAGCGATCAGGCCGGCACACAGAGGCAGTGAGAGGCGATCTGGCCGGCAGGGGGAGGGCAGTTAGGGGTGACCAGGCAGGCAGGCAAGTGAGCGATTAGGAGCCAGCAGTCCAGGATTGTGAGAGGAATGTCCGACTGCTGGTTTAGGCCCAATCCCTGGGATCAGACCTAAACCGGCAGTTGGGCAACCCCTGAGGGGTCCCGGATTGGAGAGGGTACAGGTTGGGCTGAGGGGACCCCCCTTCCCTGTGCATGAATTTCATGCACCAGGACTCTAGTACATATATATAAAACAAAATATGCCTGTCATTATGAATTAGAGAGGATTGTCAGCCTAGATTTAAAAGCTACCCATGAGCACCATTGTGTACTACTACTTATAAGAGCATAGAAAAGTTTAAAAATGTAAAAACATTGACACGTAAAGATTTAAAAAATGCTAGCAGAGATTAATTAACACCACACAAGTAGACGTCAAGTCAAAGATTTTACCAGACAGAAAGAAAAACATTTTATAATGATAAAATGTTTACTCCACTAGGAAGATACAGCGATTCTAAAACTGTGCACACCTGATAACAGACCTTCAAAATATACCCAGCAAAAGCTGACCGAACTAAGAAGTGTAGGCAAATCCACAATCACAGCAGATGATTTTAACAGAGCTCGTTTATTAACTGATAGACCTGAACAGACAGAAAGGTGGCAAGTTTTGGAAACTCTAAACAGCAAAGGCAGATCATTGAGTAAGTCTGGTGATGGGACTAGCGTAGAAGTCTTCCCCCTCCTCCATGTTCCCACTTGGGGGATTTTAAGAGGCATGACTCATTTGTAACTGCAAAGACAGAGGCGGCCGTTATGCTGTTCTTATCAGTCCTGAGAGCTGATACTGGTTACTGCAGCTAAATTTATATAGATGTTTATTTTTTCTAAAGTACTTGTCATAAAATTCCCATATCTGCGATGCTTATCTTTCTTTTGTAGATTAAAAAATGTCAACTTAGATAATTAGTGTTTTCGTCATGTTAAAACTTGTCTTTTGACTCCACACCATCTGTTCTTTCTACCAAGATATTGTATAAAAGATGTCTTGTTAACAACATTGAATTAGCCCTAGCTGATTTGGCTCAGTGGATAGAGCATTGGTCTATGGACCTAAGGGTCCTGGGTTCGATTCTGGTCAAGGGCATGTGCCCCGGTTGTGGGCTCGATCCCCAGTGTGGGGTGTGCAGAAGGCAGCCAATCGATGATTCTTTTCATTGATGTTTCTATCTCTCTGTCCTTCTCCCTTCCTCTCTGAAATCAATAAAAATATATTTTTAAAAAAAGAACATTGAATTAGGAACAACCTGGCACCATGCCATCTTTTGGAGGGATGCTGTCTAGCAGACTGAAATGAATGTGCAGGCTGCAGACCAGTGTCTGGGAATTAACTGGTTGGTCAGGTAAGACATATAAACCTCCCTGGTCCTCAGTTTCTTCATCTTTAAAGTGGGGTGATAGGGCCTAGTTTATACAGCATTATTAAGAGTCTTAAGGGGATGACATCTGCATGTCCCAGGTTACACAGGGGATCTTAAGAAGAGCATCACCAGTCAGCATTTCTCTGGTTCCCCTATTTGCTCTGTGAGAATCCTACAATTACGGACGCCTCTGACTCTTTGCTATATAGTCTTTTAAAAAATTTATCTTTATTGTTGAAAGTTATACAGATGTGTCCCCCACCCCGCCCATTGATTCCCTCCTCCTCGTCTGCCCCTGCCCCAGGCCTTCATCACACTATTGTCTGTGCCTGTTATGCATATATGCATATAAATTCTTTGGTTAATCTCTTCCCAACCACCCACCCACCCACCATCACCTTTCCTCTGAGATTAATCAGTCTGTTCCATGTATCTACTTAGTCCTTTGAAAAACAGTGGAAGTACCAGAAAATGGAAGTAACCTAGGCATGAATAAATGAAATAAAAACTTTAAAAGGTAGCATATATGAGAATAATTTGTAAATTCTAAAGCAATGTGTTAAGGAAACTGGATTTCTCTTCAGTGTCTAGGAAACAAATAGAAATAATATCTGGTCCTGCAGGCAAGATCCTACCTACATACTAAAAAAAAAATAATTTGCTCTTCTGGTTATATGTTATATGGTGTTTCATTACCAGAAATGCCAAAGTCACGCTGGCAGTGTTCTATGAAAAAGGAATATATTAGAAGGGTATCAGCCAGTTCACAGCATTGATAAAGATGCTGGGGAACCATGTTCAAGAAAGTGCCCAGGATAAAAGAGAAGGCAAGGCAGGATCATCTCAGGAAGCCTGCTTAGGACGGTCCCAACGGCACCGCTCTGTAGGGCCCTGCCCAGCAAGCCTTGGGTTCCTGGCTATCAGGGCAGCAAATAACCTTGGACTGTCCTTGAGCTCTGCATCATTCTCTAAACAAATTCCAAGTCCTAGGCTTGACACACTGGCTCACTCCACTGAAATACAACCCGTCCCCTAACTGCCTCCCTTCCAGGTGTGGTCCTGCCTTCCGCCTGCCTTGGAATTCCCCACAAGCAGGAAGGGGATTTGGATGTTGGTCCTGGACAGCCCTGAATGGCCAACGCCATTTCCAGGTGAGAATGAGAATGGAGGGACCATGCACTCCAAATGCATGCTTTGGATAAATGAAAAACCTAATTTTCAGAGATGGTATAAACTGGTTAGAGTTTTCATATAAAGTTAGTGGCGAGAGATAAGACTAAAATCTCACTATTTCCAATTCCCACTCTGCCCCATCTCCCAAACACCTTGAGGACTTTCTCGTCATCGACTTAATTCATACTGTTTATAGATGCTTCAGAGAAAAGATGGACAGGTGGTAGATTTCAAAAGCCAATGCCATTTCCTGGTCTGTGTCGTGGATACTATTAGACTTAGGTTGGGCTACATAGTAGACGAATAGCTATGAGAGTATGGTAACAAAACTGGGTTATTTAAATACAAGGAAATTAGCAGGCATTTCACTTTATAAGTGCATTTATTAAGATGTAAGCAGAGAGATAAATAGGTAAAGAGAAGATAACTCTATCTTACATTGAATATGTAAAGTATTTTAAATGAATTCACCTTTAAGGGCGTACAGATGAAATTCTGAGATAGGCTGGTACAGCCTCTATGAAAAACAGTATGGAGTTTCCTCAAAATAATTAAAAAATAGAACTGCTGTTTGACCCAGGGATTCCACTTCTGGGAATATATCCTAAGAATCCTGAAATATCAATCAGAAAGTATATATGCACCCCTATGTTCATAGCAGTATTATTTACAATAGCCAAGATCTGGAAACATCTCAAGTGCCCATCAGTAGATGAATGAATAAAAAAGTCGTGGTACAATGGAATACTATGCAGCTGTAAAAAAGTAGGATTTCTTACCCTTTGAGAAGCATGGATGGACCTGGAGAATATTATGTTGAGTGAAATAAGACAGTCAAAGGAAGACAAATATCGCATGATCTCACTTATTTGTGGAATCTAATGAACATAATAAACTGACAAACAAAGCAGGTCCAGAGGCATTGAGGCATGGAACAGTCTGACATATCTCAGAGGAGGGGGGTGAGGAGAGATGGGAAGAGATTAATCAAAGAACTTATATGCATATATGCATAACCTATAGACACAGACAATAGTGTGGCAAAGGTCTGGGGTGGGGCAGAGGCTGGGAAGAAGGTATTAAAGGGGGGCAGATTGGGGAACATCTGTGATACTGTCAACAATACAAAAAAATAAATTAAAAAACTTAACACATTAAATCAGAGGGAAAATATATTGTGGTGTTTCTTTAAGAATTGTCAAATTAATTTCTTTTTAAAGGTACATAAACACACACTCGCGCACAACTATTTCCTTCATGGCTGAGCCTTAGAAATTCCAAGTTATTTTTGGTGCCAGATTTTAATCCAGAGGAAGTTTTAAGGCTGAGTTGAAACCCCCTGAAAGCAGAGGTTACAATGGAAATGCTGACAGAGTCCGTGCCATGGCCACATTTGTGAGTACAATTTTATTAAAACAATAAGCAACTTTTGTTCAAGTGCAAGTGACTGTAAAAACAGCAGAAAAAGGGCCCCTTCCTGAGTCTAATACCTAATCTCGCTCTGTAATTTCCTTGCTGGGGCTCTGGGCCTGAGCTTGCTGGGCTGTGTACGCAGTTATTGGCCTGCAGTCAACCACGGAACCCCAGCTCCTTTAGAGAAAGGCCAATGAGATAGCAGCAGGAGAGGGCGCTGTGGAGGCGGCGTGCAGACGGAGTGTGTGCTCAATCAGGGTACACTTAGAGCTGACACCAGACTCCGGGTTTTAATTTCCTAATTTCCTTTGCATGTACTTCTATTCCAGATGATTATCTAACAAGACATACAGGCCTTCTGCTTTATTGCCAAGGAACATATCAAGGTCTAAATAATACCTCGTGTGGTGCCCACTGTGCGTGCTCAGGGGACAGATGGAAGAAAACAGGGAGGCCAGACGCTCCCCTCCCTGCACCACGCAGTCAGCAGACCAGGCGGAGCTGGTTCAAGCTCTTCACACCTGAAGGTTCCAAAGAGAGACTCAGTGACCCCAGGAGGAGGGGGCCATGAGGAAAATGAAAGTGCCCTGCTCCCCAAAGTGCCACCACGCACACTGTTTGCCAATGACATGAATCCAGCAGAACAGGACCGTCCTAGAAACACGTCTCAAGGAAATGAAGAAATATCACTGAAGCCAGACTACAATGTGAAGGAAAGGGGGTCAAATATGATGAAATCCCCCCCAAAAGGCATTACAAAGAAACTGTGCCTCTGCAGGAAGGCCCTGAACGTAACAAAAGAGAATGAGATGTTGGAAGTGGGTAGGCGGCAGGGAAAAGCTCAGTGGATTGATGAGAAGTTTTCCATTGCCCAGATTAGCACCACTTGGGGTGAACTGGGGTGACTAAAATTCATGAGGGCCAGTGCACACCCCAGAACAATTAAGTGAGAGATTCTAGGGTTTGGGGCTGAGATGTGCATTTGTATTTTTTAAAGCTCCTACGTGATTCTGGGGTACAGTCTAGGCCAGTGATGGCGAACCTTTTGAGCTCCGTGTGTCAGCATTTTGTAAAACCCTAACTTAACTCTGGTGCCGTGTCACATATAGAAATTTTTTGATTGCAACCATAGTAAAACAAAGACTTATATTTTTGATATTTATTTTATATATTTAAATGCCATTTAACAAAGAAAAATCAACCAACCAAAAAAGTGAGTTCACGTGTCACCTCTGACACGCGTGTCATATGTTCGCCATCATTGATCTAGGCAGTGGAGCACTGACTGAGAGGGACCTAGAAGCCTCAGAAGTACTGAACTTTCAACTGAAGGGAAAACTACAGATGTCGGTGGCAAGACATTTCCTCTGGGCAGTTTACTGGGCCCCTTTGCCTGTTAGCAGGATTCACAATTGGGTCCTCTGGCCCACAGCCCAGTTGGTAGAATGTCTATAGCAGATGTTTGAATGACATTAACAAATGGAAGCTTCCAAACTTTTCCTTGCCTAACAAGTAACAGCAGGACCTTGTTTAGATAATGATCGGTAGTGCTCAAGTTTAATCCCCTTAAAATTGCCATTTCTTCCTCTCTTCCACCAGCTAGGTGACCTTTGGATGCACAAAGCCACGTTGTAGAGGGCAGCAAGCTGGTTTCCAGACTAACAGAACTGTCACTGGAATCGCTACGCATCCCATCCCATTTAGTCATTAAGACTGAAATGATGGAAGGTGGCTGATTATTCCAGCCATCCAGATGACCCATCCTGAAGGAGTGTTCTGCGTTCAATCAAGTCTTTCTTCATCAGCTGTTCTCAGGGCCAAACTGCTGAAGCGAGTGGACACACTTGGAATGTGGAAAGGACAAAGTCAAGCCCAGCTGGGACTCACCCCACAGCCTGTGGAAGCATCTTTTCCTCGTGTGCTCTTAATGTTTCGTGTTTAGTCATATTTTCACGACTATAAACTGTTGCTTTGGGCAAAGAGTTGTTTCCAAGCAGCCGATGAGTTGCATAGATGTACCCAGGTGGATCACTGATTCATTTATAGGCAACGTCTTTCAGCCCCCAGGCCTCTCACTCCTCCCACTGTTCCTTATTAATACACACGAAGGCGGGGCCTGTGTGGTGGCCACTAAGGAGCCAGTGGTGGGCAGCCCTGGCTGCATCCTTTAGCTGCTCTTGGAAGAAGCTGAAGCAGAACCAGGAGCTCTTGAGGCCACTGTCCACCTGCAGCTGGACCACAATATGCTAATCAGCAGATGCCATCAAAGAGCTGCCCTTGTCTGCACTCCGGCCTAGACGCAGGCTGATGAAGCAGGCCACGTGACACGTTCCGTTTTCATCTTTCTTGGAGGCATCTCAGAATACTCAATGAACGGCTCGCCCCTCTCCCCCTCTCCTTCAGTCCCTTTGGGAGCAATCCATGGTTCTGAATTATTTTTAAAATGAAAGGCATGATTTCCTTTTGAACTAGGTCGTTCCTAGATGAACTAGCTTCACCTTTGAAGCATAATTTGAGTGAGGCGATGGACGAGACAAGTTTGTGTCTACCATGATTTACTGTCCACAAAGAGTTTTGATAAATGTAATCTCCTGAATTTCTCACACCTTCTTTGTAAAGATGCTGGGGCAGACATTGCTAGCCCTTCTAGACAGAGAGGGAAAACGAGACCTACTGATACTGAGAGATTTGCCTCAGCAGTCAAATGCGCTTTTAAATGTGTTTTACCAATTCGATGGGATTTTATGTTTTGTTTTTAACAATAGAAGGGCCTAGCCGCTGGGGATCTCAGAACACACTCTTCTGAGCAAGAGAAACCCAGGTAAATGTGACCTCAGGGCACTGAATTCGTATGAAGTCATTTTTGGAAGTTGAGCTGGGACTTCCTATCCAGAAGCCTGCTGGGCTCCCCGGGCTCCTGCCACACTGTCCCACCTGTGTCCTGCTGTCCCACAGTCCAAGTCAGCCTCAGTCTCCAAGGCATCGAGTTGCAGAATTCCTGTTTCTTGACATCGAGCTCCCCATTAGGGTAGGGAAACTGTCAACCAACCAAACAGCCTCATTCACCTGGGGCCAAAGGGGTTTTCCTCTCTGCAGCAAAGGGAGAGCCGAGATGGCAGCAAGATGGAGGTGTCCACTGGCCTGTGGGTGGCTAGTGACCAGTGGCTGGTGGGTTTCCCCAAAAGCATGTGGTCGGGCAGACCCTGGCGAAAGGAGCTGTGAAGAAATGCTAACAGCAGTGGACAGGAGATGGGGTCTGAGAGGGTTTCCTGCTTTATCTGCAAGCTCTCAGTATATGTGAGCACAAAAGCTCACCCAGGGACCGAGCACCATCAGGACCACGTATTCAGCCCAAGAGATGCAGCACCTGTGTCTTAGAAGGAAGAAAATCAACTGCAAAGGGGCTCTAGGAAAAAGGGGGATGCAAAAGCAGTGGGCGCCAGGCCTCCCAGGTCATCTGGAAAATGCCGTGTCCTCGCCTAGAAGGAGTGGGTATCGCAAAGGTCAAGACTGCCAGGCGTCCTCAGGCTCTCCTTGTAGCTGTTAAAGTTGTTTTAAACTTAGCTATTGGAAAACATTTTGTATTAATTAAATTTAGCCTTGGAGTCCTAGGAAAAGGGTGAAAAACAATATTATCTGAGAAATCATGTGCGTGTTGTCAGAGGTGATATGTCAGGGATACACAGATATACTATTTTTGGTAATCATGATAAAAATGAAGGATGATAAGCATACTTTATGAGACATATTTTTATCTTTGTGTTAATAGTGTTCAAAGGAGTTTACTTTGAGGAGTTCTAGGCCTCCCAGGCCTTTTCTTTACTGTAGTACTTTAAAATTTCCCTCTAGCCCTAACTGGTTTGGCTCAGTGGATAGAGCGTCGGCCTGCAGACTGAAAGGTCCCAGGTTCGATCCCAGTCAAGGGCATGTACCTGGGTTACGGGCACATCCCCAGTGGAGGGTATGCAGGAGGCAGCTGATCGATGTTTCTCTCTCATTGATGTTCCTAACTCTCTATTCCTCTCCCTTCCTCTCTGTAAAAAAATCAATAAAATATATTAAAAATAAATAAAATAAAATAAAATTTCCCTTCTAATTCTTCCACCCCAACGTCCTATTTAAATGAGAGAGAGATGACTGAACAGGAGGGGCATAATAATTTATTTAAGTAAAACTCCTATTTTTCAGAGAGCAAACTGAGGGTCAGAGAAGTTACTTGATTTGCTCAAAGTCACACATCTGGTTAGAGGTAGGACTAAAACAAATCAACTATGTAGTGAATTCTTGTTCCAGTTCTTTTTTTTTAGTCTTTCCAAATAGACAGTGAAAACCATTCATAAAACAGGTGAAAAAAAAGAGGCAGACAAGAATTTTGAAGTACAGGGTTTTCCCAGAATGTCACAGACACTCAAAATCATCAATGGCCACCTTTGGCTGACCTTGGTCTTCTCCAAATTTTCCTTGGACCTCTATTATAATTCTGGATGTTATTTCTGATGTTTTGGTGCATCTTAGTCGTCAATTTAGAAATGGATGGAGTATTAGTATTTAATCACCCTTTCTTTTCTGGTAAAATCAAAATAAGAATGCAACAGGTCCTCCAATTATAGCATTTTTGTTCAACATCATTTCATTATGCCATTGAGGAAGTGCCCTAGGAACTTAACTCCTGTTTATAACCATCAACCTGTGGTAAAACTGGTTTTGTTATATATCCGCTCACTTAAAGTCACAGAACCTATCAATAATGTTAAGTGAGGACTAACTGCATAGGTATGTAAGAATTCTATTTACTTGCTTGTATCCCCACTATTCTGTAAAACTTCATGAAGAGAGAAGTAAATGGTCTTGTTTACTGTTATATTCCTGGTGCTTGGCACACAATAAATACTCAATAAATACCGCTGCACTTTTCAGGCCTTTTTCAAACTACCTGCCTTGAAAGCCAGTAAGTACTGGGCCTGCATTCAGCATATCTGACCACATAAAACATTTTCCAGGTCTAGGATAAACATGTTTTTAAGAATATGCTGAAAGAGGCTAGCAAAAGCATTTTCCCTTCTACATCTGTGCCAACAATTTGAGAGCAACTTTTCTAGTAGTGAGAAAAATGTTCATTCATAGGCATGGTTTCACCTCGGATAGAGTAGTGTTTTTGCAATCATTCAGTAAACATTCATTGGTTATGTTTTCCAAAGCGATTTTGCACGCAGCTTCTTTTGATTTTATAAAATCCATATGAAATAGGCGAGACTGGCATTATTATTATCACCTTTAGCTTACCTAGGTGGGAGGTGCAGTGATTTAAACGATTTCCTGTCAAAGAGGATACTGAAAAAATAATTAAAAAAAAATCTTGTTGGGAATATGGACACAGACTTACTCAAATTCCCCAAACCCCGTGCTTCCTCCTGAAGAAAAACCACAGCTTTGGTAAGTTACTCATAATAACTTTCACCCTTTTAAATGCATTGGCGATCATGGTCCTATTTCTGTGCCTCCAAGGGACTGTAGAGTTACTCGAGGGAAGGGGAGGTTAGCAGATTCATGGGAGTTTTCCCCTTCTCTACTCACTTTGCTCCTGTAATAGGAAATTTGGGGCCTCTGTTACATGCCTTGATGTCACATGTGCTCTTCCAAAATCGTATAATCCTAAAATCCCTAGTTTACAACAAGCTGTATGTTGGTCTTGGGAAAAATGTATTGCAACCAAGTGCTAAAATGACAGTAGAATTTGGATAGTGCCTTTGAGTTCACAGTAATAAGATTTCAAGTCAACTTAACAAATGATCATTGAGAACTGTCTGTGATTAAGGTAGACCTTGTCTTTACAAACCCAAGTAAGGCGTGTTCCCTGTCTTTAAGAAATATGTAATTTCAAGGAAGAGATTGACCTAAACAATTAACTGCGAACACTTGTTGAATAAGCAGTGCTATTGGGGTGCACAGGAGGGATTAATTTTACTTGGTTACATCAGGGTCATTTTACAGGTGATACATAAACTGACCTTTAAAAGATAAAATAGGTTTTGTTAAGTGATAACTGTCATTCCACGTGAAGGATATGGTATGAGCAAAGGCCCACTGGCATATGATGCAAGGCTTTTAAAGGAAGGGTGGAAATCTGTTATGGTTAAACTTTGAGGAGGAAATGATGGAAAATCAACATGGGAAAGCGTATTGGACCACAGTGTTGAATCCTTGCATATCAGATCCTACTTGTGCTTTTGGCTCTTTAGACGGGAAATCTGGTGGGCGGATGTAGGTGGTAGGACTTAAACATCACCTCAAACATGATCCCAGGCTTGTGGACCATATGTGATTAAGCTGCATCCATGTGATTTGATAATGTGATTTTAGCAGACCTTTACAGGAGATGGATCTATGACACAAAGACCATGTGACACTTACCATGTCATACATAATAGATGTGGTGAAATACATGACCTACTGCAGGGCTTCTCATCTTGCATGTGTATGCAAAACACTTGGGGAGCTTCGTAAATGCAGATTCTGATTCAGTGGGTCTGGGCTGGGCCCTGAGTTTTTGCAGTTTTAATAAGCTCCCAAGTCAAGAGTCTGGTCCAGCCATGGGCAAACTACGGCCCG
>NW_006293700.1:4053628-4067867 GCF_000327345.1 Myotis davidii
ATGACATCTCCAATTTATGTTCATTGAATCAGTTAAAGGACGATGACTAGATGACTAGCTGTACTTCTCCACACCACCATTTGCCCTGATTTCCCACTTCTGTTCTCTTCTAAGGGGTACACAATATTCCACTATGAATTGAATTGGAAATTTATAAACAAGCCAGAGTTTTGTAACTGACAATATTTCTGGAAAAAAAAGCTTCTCCACTGAATCTGACAAGAACAAGATCATTCTATCTTTAAAAAATTTCTTGCTGCAGGATCTATGCTGGACAAGATGTCTCACTTCTGATTCTCATCACTGAGCTAAGAATTTAAGACCAGACCATTTTGGCCGGTTTGGCTCAGTGGATAGAGCGTCGGTCTGTGAACTGAAGGGTCTCAGGTTCGATTCTGGTCAAGGGCACGAACCTTGGTTGCAGGATCCTCCCCAGCCAGGGCCCTGGTAGGGGCTCCTGCAAGTAGCAACCAAATGATGTGTGTCTCTCACATCGATATTTCTCTCTGTCTTTCCCTCTCTCTTCCACTCTCTCTAAAAATCAGTGGAAAAATGTCCTCAGGTGAGGATTTAAAAAACAAAAAACAAAAACCAGCCTATTTTGCTATGGCATTGTTGAGATTAATGTTTACTTAAAAAACAAACAAAACCCTGTCATTTAAGCTACCTCCTACTAATGGGTACTCAAAGACCAAAACAACAACAATAAAACAGCAATAACAAACCCCCCCAAACCCCCAAACATAAAACCTTCTAAGTCAGCGGTTCTCAACCTGTGGGTTGCGACCCCTTTGGCAGTCGAACAACCCTTTCACAGGGGTCACCTAAGACACCCTGCATATCAGGTATTTACATTACGATTCATAACAGTAGCAACATTACAGTTATGAAGTAGCAACGAAAATAATTTTATGGTTGGGTCACAACATGAGAAACTGTATTTAAAGGGCCAGAAGGTTGAGAACCACTGTTAAGTCATTGAGAACTGGATCCCTAAAGGAATTTGAAGAAATAAAGAGATTATTTCCTCTAAAGAAAAGTGTGTGTGTGTGTGTGTGTGTGAGTGTTTGCGGGGTGAGGGGGTGAAAGAGAAAGAGAGAGAGAGAGAGAGAGAGAGAGAGAGAGAGAGAGAGAGAGAGAGAGAGAGAGAGAGAGAGAGAGAGAGAGAGAGAGAGAGAGAGAGAGAGAGAGAGAGAGAGAGAGAGAGAGAGAGAGAAATTAGGGCAAAGTTTATCTGATTAAGCTAGCAAGTATAAAATTACTTGAGGGTCAAATTTAGACCTTGGTTTCATCTTTCATACACACGCACAAAAATTAGTTTTCATTTTTGTTTTGTTTTGTTTGAGAAACACATCTTAAAAGTACCAAGCACTTTTTTATGAGGAAGGCTTAGTCAGGAAATAAAACAACTCCAAGATTTTTCAACAAAAAAACATGGAAAGAAGTAATCTCTAACCAAAGAACACTTATTTCCAATTCAAGTATCTTGATATTTCAGTGTGTTGGCAGGTTTCATAAAGGGTTTTAAGATATTTTAAAATGAACTCAAATTGTCCATGGGTGAGTCATTAAATACTAGTTACATAGAATAAGAACCCCAAACACATATTAAATTTTCCTGAAGAAAATCAGTGTATGGTCAAATTATGGTTGGATGAGAAATCAGAAAATTAATTAAGATTAGACTCCACAGTTGGCATTACTGAATGACCGACTCCCTACCTACCTGCTCATCTACCTACTTCACATGTAAAAGTAACTGCGGTTGAGTTCTTCAACTTCTCTGATCTTCAGTTCCTCGTATTTAATACGGGGCTGAGACTACTTGCCCTGCTCCCTTCCAAGGGCTGTCTTAGAGACCACAAGAGGGCAGGGATGTGAAAATGCTTTGTGGATGTTAAAGTGCGACACAAAACCAAGGAAAGACAGTGTTTGTGCCACAATTGTGCAGTCTAGCGAACACGCGGTAGTTTCTATTTGCAATAGTTACTATGTTCATTTTGAGAGTCACTGCAGACCGGGCTGCATGAGAAGTGGATTCTGAGATGGAGAGTAGCAGGCAGGAGGTCTGTTAGGGAGTGCTCTGGGACCCATACCTTGGACGGGAAGAAGCAGAATTGGGCTGAGGGAAGAGCTGAGCTGTGGGGCCATTTCAATGGGGCTTCGGCTAACACCATGGGAGCTCTGAAGCTGATGTGTTGCTTCAGAGTTGTCCAAGGCGGTGCAAGGGGCTGTCTGACCATCAGCCATGGCGTGTGGGCTTCCCTGGGAAGGGGGCATGGGAATTTATACCCCCTTGATGGATATAAATTCATCATTCCTGGTAGGGATTCTGGGTATAAAATGCTTTTAGCTAAAATATTAGGATAGTCAGATGTTCTTTCACTTAGGTCGAATCATGTTAGTGTCTCGCCGTGTTTTGCTAGATTTCTACTTAAATAGTAAGAGTCACATTAAAAACGTTTCCCTGCAAATATGGTTAGAGTGGTTCTTCCTGATCTTCACAATTCTAGAAAGCCATATTTTGTTTCCAATCTAATGATAAAAAGATTTACGAAAGTAGTATTTTTAGCTTCTAGCATTAGCTTAGCATCTTCCAGAAAAATATTTGAACTGATGATTGAAGAATCTTGCAGGACCCCACTCTCTTTCTAAAGACAGGGTGGCCATGCACATGACTGTGTTCTACATGTCAGGACAACGTTGTCACTTTCCACACAGAGAGCATCTCGCTTGTCACTCAGCGCCAGCCATGAGGGCCTACTGCTCTTCCCACTGCATAGGTGATGGAGACCAGGCTCAAAGAGCGCCATGGTTTCCTCAGGGTCACACAACAGAAAATGGCAAACACAGCACCAACACGCACTTTCCGACCTGGACAGTCCTCCTTTCTCTCCAACACATTCTCTCCAAATAGAGGATTGGCCTCCATATGATTTGAGTTTGGTGCTTAGCTTTATTCCCTAAGTCCGGGGTGGTCAGCTATCACCCCTCCGCCATTTCCTGAAATTAGAGTCCAGTAATTTTTATCCATCTGTTCATTTGATCATAACTATTTTCTGAGCATTTCTAAGGTGACAGGGTTGTACTAGGCTCTGGGGTATGAACATAGACAAGACACAGCACCTGCTCTCAAGAAGCTTAATATCTACGAGTTCTGGCCTAACACCTGCTTCCAAAAGTTTTTGGATATAGAGCGGGTTTCTTTCCATTGCGCTAAGGAAAAAAGACTCCATTACATACTTTTAAAAAAAAATCTCAAGTATACTTTAAAAATTGTGATGCACAGGGCACAACAGCAGTCAAGGAGCACAGAGTCCATGAACGTGAAGTACCATCATGCCAGGCTCCCTGACTTCTAAGGAGTAGAGGTGGAAGACAAGAGGAAAGAAAGATTTCTAGAATGTTCTAATTTTTTTTCTGAAAATAAAACAACGCCCCCCAGATAGAGAGCTACATATCTATTGTAATGCAGAGAGTGAATGTCTTACCCATTATCTTGAGAACACTTCTGCTCTAGCGTTTCATTTGACAATTCAGAAGACATCCTGAATAATGACATGGAATAATGACTTTATAATGATTATGTAACCAAAATACAGGAAGGTGCTGGAGAGTGCTAAAAAGTTATTATAGAATAAGTAAAATACTACCTCTGAGACGTTTTCAATGTCTGTTTGTTTTGGCATTAAATTTAGAAGTTGCTAAAAAAAAAGATGCGCCAATTAGAGCCACCTGCGCCAACTGTCATAGCTAGAGCTGGAAAAGGCCATTGACTTTGACTCATGTAATGATCGGCGAGGGAGCCAGACTTGTTCAAAGTCAATTGAAATTCTGTATGCTTCATAGTAATGGGACCTACACACTGAAATACATTCATTTTCCTATTTGCTGCTGGCTTTAACGCCAGTGATCAGGAGTTGACTTTTCTGCCCAAGGGCTATTAAAATGACTTTACATGAACCAAGCTGACTAGTCCTTTCCCAGTATGATGCTTTTATATATATTTGGCAGAACTGGCTTTGGATTGCTAATAAAATGACAACATATGAGATAGTAGAGTTGTCGTTTTTTAAGGACAAAATATATTATTTTTAAAAATATATTATTTATTGATTTCAGAGAGGAAGGTAGAGGGAAAGAAAGATGGAAACGTCAATGATGAGAGAGAATCATTGATTGGCTGCCTTCTGCACGCCCCACACTGGGGATCAAACCTGCAAGCTGGGAATGTGTCCTGAATGGGAATCAAACCAGGACCTCCTGGTTCATAAGTTGATGCTCAACCACTGAGCCACGCCGGCTGGGCAAAATATATTATTTTTAAAAGAAAATTAGGAATGTATGTCATCTTGGTTTTTTTTGTTTGTTTTGTTTTTTTTTTTTAGCATGTTATCTTTTATTTCCATTGAAAATACTTAGCTTATTACCAGATGTCCAAATTTTGGAGGTAAAGAGTAAATAGCATATAAAAGATGATGTAAATATTTTCCAGATATAACAACTTGAGGATCTGAATGAGCTTTTCGGATGGCAAGTGGAGTCTACCATTGGGTATTCCAAAGAATAAGCTTATAATTAAACAGTATGATGACTTCTTATTTAAAAAATAATCAGTAGACCCAAAGTTACATAAACTAGTAAGAATTTTTTATGGTCACATCTCTAGAAGCAGGTAGTATTGACTGAGACAGGGTGTATCTTTCATATATACAACTTCCTTTATGGTGGCAACAGTTCTATTTGGAATAAAATAGATTTTTGTTACTATTGGCTTGTATAACTTCTTATAAGGGGCCTAAGACTAGCAAATTACATTGATATGACTATTTTAGTAAATGAATATATATTGATGTTAGAAGAAATATATATTAGATGTATCTATAAAAACATATTCTGTTATAAAACTCTCAACACCTGAGATTAGATTTTAGATCATAAATTCCACATTATCTGATTGTAAGATAGTTTATATTTTAATATTCAGAAGATATAACATTAAGAAGAATAAAAAAGATGCTTTTCTTTTTTTTTTACAATAAAATATTTTGGAAATTGTCACTATTGGACTCTCGTAGGAAAAATTAGGTCATTTTTAGCCCATTTGGGTGTGTTAAGAGGATAACTATTCTAGCTTTTTTGCTTTCAGGGGACAGATTTTCTCAGAGGAGTCTATATACTGTAAACATGAAGCATAATTCTGTTTGTAACACTAGCTTCAGATATATAAAAAGATGATGAAGCCAGAATTCTTGCAAAAATCTTTGAAGTTACTGATAATCACCAGCCTTTAAAAATGTTTTGCATTTTTAGAATACTTTTTGAATGCTTCTACTTTTCCTCATTAAAATAGTGTAAATTACTCAACAGCTTAAAAACTAACTGATTATTTGATTAATAATGAACAATGAACAAGGAACAAATTTTCCAGAAACAAGGGAAACATCTTGGGCTTCAACTTTAGTAACTAGATTAAATAAACATTTGACTTCCCCTGTAATATCAGTCCCATTTTCCTGACATGTATTTGTGAATTTATTTAATGGAATGGGGTAATCGTAGATAATAGCACTGGCTAAAAGAGAACAGTCTTATTGATGTAATTACTAACCAATTCATAATTGTAGACTGAACAGAGGTATGAAATCAGCACCCTTTGTAGTGTACAGACCATTGGGTATGAGATCTTGTAGGAACTTATTGCTTCCATTCTCTGGGCTGAAATAGAAGGTCAAAGAAACCAAATATCTTGGAGGCTATGAAATATAATAATTAATTTCATGTAAGCAAAATGCTTGTATAATATTCTTGAGTCATGTATGATGGGAATGGGTAGGAAGGAGGAATGCAAAGTTATTGCCCCTAATTCAAGGAAGGGGTAAGGAGTGTTTTCTAATACTAACGGGAACTGTTAAACCCTAACTCCATCACCTAATACAATATCTAATTTCTAGGTACTCAAAAAATATTTTTTGAATTGTATTAAAATAAGAGAGAGAAGAAGATTAGGAAGAACAAAAGAAAGGGAGAGAAATAAACACACTTTCTAAAGATTCTGAAACCATGAATTCAATTCTTTGTTTTTCATGACCAATGGTTGTTAATTTCTCTGAATCTCAGTTTCCTCAGCTGACAAATGGGGATGAAAGATCATCTACTTCACAGGACAATCATCTGAAATACTGAGATAATAGGTAGGAAAGTTGTAAAACAGACAGTGCTATTCAGACATAAGATGTAATTGGTGTTATCAAAGTTCTGGCAATTGGCGAAATCTTGGTAGATGCTTCCTTTCATAACGTGCAAGAAAAAGAGCTGTACTGGAGGGTTAATTCTGAAGAACCACCTAATGGAAGTACCATGTCAGACCCTCTCCATCATGAATCTGGTTCTCTCAGGAACATTATGCTCCGTATTTTATCTTGTCCACTTCCGTGCAGTTAGGAGACCAACAAGCTTCTGCTGCATACTGGAGACCATTTATTTCGTCTGCTGCCAATTCCATTTAAATTCACTGTATTCAGCTTCATTTCGACTTGTTCCAATCACAAAATAATTCTGTTTTTTTCGCCTGCTCCCAAATTTGCTTCTTTAGATAATAGGTTGTTAACTTAAGAAAATTACTTCTAATCTTTAGTCGGGTGTCATGAAATCCCCAAACAGCAGACTCTAGACCAGGGGTGGGCAAACTTTTTGACTCGAGGGCCACAGTGGGTTCTTAAACTGGACCGGAGGGCCGGAACAAAAGCACGGATGGAGTGTTTGTGTGAACTAATATAAATTCAAAGTAAACATCATTACATAAAAGGGTACGGTCTTTTTTTCAATAGTTTTATTCATTTCAAACGGGCCGGATCCGGCCCGCCGGCCGTAGTTTGCCCATGGCTGCCCTAGACTATCTGAGTGGGTGAGAAGTGTGTAAGGAAACTAATCCATTCTCTCATTATGTGCACGAGACAGCAGGTGGGGGAGAGTTCAAGTTACTTACACTTGTTCACATAGTCACTCCACAGAGCTTGGAAGAGAATTCAGATATACAAATTCCTATTTCACCTTTCCATTAAACCAAGCCAATTCCCCAAAGGCTAGAAACCTTGAAATTCTGCATTGGAAAAATATATAATTGCTGGATATTTGAATGGATATAAACAGTAGTCCAAGATGAATGATGAAGTCCACAAAATAAAAATAAAATTAACTGTGTTTCCCTAGAAAGATATTATGTATTAGCACTTTGACTCTACTTTGTATTATGAATATAACATCGATCCTCTTGCTGTTTCCAACTACAGGATGAATGCTAAACAAAGGTCACCCCTGACAATTGGGAGGGTAAACATTAATGTAATTGGGTATTTGATTGATTCTGACACACAATATACTCTCCAGTTACATGTTATTCTGTACCTTTCAACTAGAACACTAGATGCTTCTTTAATTTTGGGTTTGGAGGTCATCCATTGCCCTTGAGGTTAAAATATAGCTCTGTTTCCAATTCAAAAATAAATCAGACAGAAATATATTAGAAATAACTGGCAAGCAGGTTGGAAGCTGGAAACAGCAGAAAAAGACTGGCTATTTGTTGGAGAAAGTGCATGCAAAGACCTTACATCATGGTCCTGGCACCCACTGCTGGCTCAGCAGCTTGTTTTAGTATGGGTTCTGCTATAAGCAAACCAGTATCAGGGCTCTTCTCTCTCTCTCTCTCTCTCTCTCTCAACTACTCCAATCTGGAAAACATTAAAGCAACAAGATAATTCTAAAGAAAAGAGGAAAAAGCAGAATAACTTCAAGTCAGCACTGTGTTTGAGACCTGATCTTTATAAGCACATTATAAAACATCAAAGCCAAAACTGAATAAATGGAAAAAACATGGTACTTATTGGTTATAGAGAAATAAATTCGACAATATAAACTCTTCACATGCTCATAATGATATGCAAATATTGTTCCTTTTTTATAGCAATTCATAAGTTACAGTGAAATAAAGATTTTGAGCAATAGGCAAAGTTAAGAAGTAGACCCTGAATAATTTATAGAAAAATGAGGTTTTAGTTAACGCCTAGAATCATGTTACTTGATGTTTGAAGATGCTTGGTGAGAACTAAGCAGAAGAGACCATTTTTTCCTCTCTGGAATATCGGTTTAATAAGGGAAGAATGTTTTTAGTTTCTCAATTAGAAGAGTTGAGACTAATCTTTGATAGTTATTTAGTAATAAAAACTGCAATTTATTGCATCTTCGTGAAAGCAATACAAGGTACTTCACACACACTGTCTCCCCTGGTCCTCACGAGAGTAAAGAGGGCTGGCATCCTCCCTATTTTTACAATATGGAATGGAGTTTTGTAAAGTGACACAACTGACAATGGGCAGAATTAAGACTCAAATCTAAGATTCCGGACTGTAGATCTCTCTCTTTTACTCCCTTGTACTGACTCAACACATCCCTTCTCACTTGGAAATTCATGATTCCTGGGACCTTCCTGAAATGAGGTCACTGAATGTTATCCAAAACCAACTGCCCACCTAATATGTGACTTCCTTCCACAGCAGAGAGAGAGGCTTGACTAGCTCAGTCAAAGCTGTTTCTATGACAGCCCATTCTATTAGCCAGCTATACTTTTTAGGAAGTTGTTCTTAAACAGAGTGAAATGTACTCCTGCTTGCTGCCTGCTGATTGTTGTTAGTTCCGTCGACAGCCATACCACCCTGAACGCGCCCGGTCTCATCTGATTGCTTTTAGTTCTGCTCTTCGGACTAATTTGGGTGAAGCTTTAAACTTCCACATTACCTCCCTTTTTCATTCTTTAAGACAATATAATGTCCCTTACCCCTTTGACTCTCTTCTGGGCTGTATATCTTCACCAATTCTTTAAAAAATATGATATAATTTTCACATACTTTATCTTTCTTATTCTTTTGCTCAAATTTGCCACTTTCCCTATAAAATCTAATACCCCAAATTCAGTAAAGTGCTAAGATGTGTCCTGATCAGTAAAGAACATGATGGAATTTTTTTTGGCCAAGTTTAAAAAATTTAACTTTTACTATGTGGTCCAGATTAACACTGGCTTTTATTAAACTTAGGGTTCAATGAAAACCTCAAATCTAATACCCTTTGTAATAAAAAAAAAATTAAAAAAAAAAGAAAACCTCAAATCTATTATTCATAAGAAATCTCACCAAACCAAGATTCCAAACATTTATCATTTAAATATTCATTTGGGCCTCTTATTTTAGTTGCTCAAGAGATAATTTTGAATTCTGATTTTGCCAACGCTCCCCTAGCCAGCCAAACTAAGGAACTCCATACTTGCTCCATATTTGGTAAGCTGTCTTCAATGTCTTTATCCTAGGCATTGATAACCAAGCTGAACATGGTCAGGGCATTCTGATACCATAGATGACTGGAGGGTCAAGTAACACTGAGCCCTTTTCTGTCCTTGTACTTTTGTTCTCTTGATGTCTTTATGAAGTTTCCAAGAACAATGAAATCACTCAGTGCTCATTCCTCTCAGCTCTTATTGCCACTTTTAGCAACAGTCATAAACACCAGCTTAAGTCTCCGTTTTCCTCCCAAACCAGAAGGACCTAGCAGAGGATGGACATAGAGTAGGCATTAAGTCAATATTTACAGCTTTGTTCATGCTTATTTTTCTGTTCTCGCCTGCTGAAATAATGATGGCCTGTTGGTGAATAACCCAGCATTCTTCTCCATAATACACTTGGATGTTCTTAAACTTTCAATGAAAATTTTCAAAATTGAACTCATTAATAAGATCCTTTTTCTTCTTGGCCATGCCGGCTCATGGCCTTGCATTCTCTCTGACCGTCAGTTTCTAAACCATACTATCATTTTGGAATCCTTTCTACTACTCACATCTAATTTGTGACTGCATTCCTAAATTTTATTTCTAAACCTCTCCCATGTTGAACCCTTGTTCTTTATTCTTTTCTTCTGGATCATGGCATTTATCCCTGAGATGAAAGGATGGTTCAACATAAGGAAATCAATAAATATAGTAAATTACATTAATAGAATTAAAGATAAAAAACATATGATCATCTCAGATGCAGAAAAGTCATATGACAAAATTCAACATCGTTTTATGGTAAAAGCTCTCAAAAAATTAAGTTTACAAGGAGCATACCTCAATATATTAAATGCTGTATATGACAAACCCATAGCTATCATCTTAGTCAATGGTGAAAGACAGTTTTCCCTCTAAGATTAGGAAAAAGACCAGGGTATCTACTCTCCCCACTCCTAGTCTATCTAGTATTGGAAACTTCTACCAGAGCAGTCACATGAGAAAAAGAAATAAAGGCATCAGACTTGGAAAGGAAGAAATAAAATCATCTCTACAGATTATATGATTTTCTACAGAGAAAATGATAAAGACTCCACCAAAAAACTATTATATTTTATCAACATATTCAGTAAAGTTGCAAGATACAAAAAGTTGACATACAAAAATCAGTAGTGTTTCTACTCATTTACAATGAATTAACTGAAAGAGAAATAAAGAAACAATCCCATTTAGAATACAAACAGAAAGGATAAGATGCTTAGTTGTATATTTAACAAGGAGTTAAAATATGTGTACATGGAAAACTACAAAGACATTGATGAAAAAAATTGAAGAAGACAGAAATAAATGGAAATATATTTCATACTCATGGATTGAAAGAAATTAATATTGTTAAAATGTCTGTACTACCTGAAGGCATCTATAGATTTAATGCAATCCATGTCAATATTCCAATGGCATTTTCTAAGACACAGTAAAAAAAATTCCTAAAATTTGTATGGAACCACAGAAGACCATGATTAGCCAAAGCAATCCCAAGAAAAAAGAGCAAAGCTGAAGCCATCATACTTAACGATTTCAAGCTCTATTACAAATCATAGCAATCAAAACAGCATGGTACTGGCATAAAAACAGAGAAATAGACTAATGGAACAGAACCCAGAGCCCAGGAATAAAACCATGCATATATGGTCAACTAATGCTTGACAAGGGAGCCAAGAAAACTACTGGAGGAAAGACAGTGTTGGGAAAATTAGATATTTACACACAAAATAATGAAATTAGACCCTTTCTGTTACTACTCACAAAAATTAACTTGAAATAGATTAAAGACATAAATGTAAGACCTGAAGCCAAAACATTCCTTGAAGAAAACAGTGAAAAAGCTTCTTGACATGGGTTTTGGCAGTATTCTTCGGTATATGATGCCTACAGCACAAGCAACGAATAAAAAATAAACAAATCAACTACATCAAACTAAAAAGCTTTCACACAGAAACATAAATAATCAACAAAATAAAAAGGCAACCTACAAAATGGGAGAAATATTTGCAAATCACACATCCTATTAAGGGTTAATATCCATACCACTATATATAGTGAACCCATACAATTCAGTAGCAAAGAAACTCCAAATAATCTAATTAAAATGGACAAAGGACCTGAGTAGATATTACCCCAAAGAAGAAATTCAAATGGCCAAAAACATATGTATAAAGGTACTTAACATCACTAATTATCAGAGAAATGAAAATAAAAACCACAATGAGATATCACCTCCCAACTGTCTGAATGGCTATCACCAACAAGAGAAAACAAGTGTTGATGAGGATGTTGTGCACTGTTGGTGGGAATGTCAACTGGTACAGCCACTATGGAAAACAATATGAAGTTTCCACCAAATTAAAAATAAAAACTATCATATGATCCAGCAATTCTACTTCTGGGTAATATATCTGAGGAAAACAAAATTGCTACATCAAATATATATGCACTCTTTTGTTTATTGAAGCATTATTTATAATAACCAAGACATGGAAACAACTTGTGTCCGATGACAAGTGAATGGATAAATACATGTGTAGCATGTCCCCAAGAGAATGTGCATGCACTTTAATAGCTGATAATGTACTTAATTTAAAAATGAACTGTATGTTAACAAACACTGACTGTATAATTATTCAAAATGTATATTCATTTTTTGGGACACCCTGTATATGCATACATACACACATGCGCACACACAAACACACACACAGGAATATTATTTACTCATAAAAAAGGACATCTTGCCATTTGCAACAACATGGATGGTCCTTAAGGTCATAATGCTAAGTGAAATATGTCAGACAGAGAAGAAAAAATATTTATGATCTCACCTATATGTGGATGTAAAAAAAACAAACACAAAGCAAAAGATCTGATTATTGGTTACTTAAAGTGGGCGGTTAGTGGGGTGAAGGTGTCCAAAGATACAAACTTCAGGTTACAAGACAAATAAAAGTACTGGGGATGCAATGTACACCATGTATACTAATAAAAGGGCAATATGCTAATTAGACCAGATAGACCAGACGTCTTCTGGATGTCATTCTGGACATCCTTCCTGACAAAGTTGGGGCCCGGGCAAAGCCAGCCTGGGTTCTGGGTGCCTGCGGCTGGCCAAAGGGAGGGAAGCCTGGGTCCTGGTTGCCTGTGGCCTGCTGGAGGAGGGAAGCCCAGGTCCCGGTTGCTGGAGGAAAGCCGGTGCTGGCAGCCGGGGAAAGGAAAGCCTACTCTTGCAAGAATTTTTGTGCATTGGGCCTCTAGTGATGACTATAATTAACACTGATATATGGTATATTTAAAAGTTGCTAAGAGAATAAATCCTGTTATCATCACAAGGAAAATATTCTTTTTTTTGTAACTAAAATGATGGATGTTAACTAAACTTATTGTGGTCATCATTTTACAATATATGTATGTAAAGTCAATTCTGTACACCTTAAACTGCTACCTTATTGTATATCAATTATAGCTCAATGAGAGTAAGAAAAAAGGTGTTTTTTTTTAAAAAAGAATAGGCATGTAGGCATGGAAAGATATTCAAGTTACTCTGTGTGTGTTTTTTCAGTGAAAAAAGGAAGGTAGAAATAACCAAGGAGGTAAAAGATCTCTAGTTTCAAATAGAAATTGCAAATAGTATATATTGTATGAATCGGTTACCATCATAATTAGCTTGTTATTAATATTAATAATAGGAAGAGAGCAAAGGGAAGGCCAGGTATTGTAAGCATGGTCATCTGGGCAGCTTCACCAGGAAGCTGCAAATTCATGCCCCACAGGGAACCTCTGGTCCACTCCCTGCAGATCACTGGGGGAAGGGCTCAAACACAGAGGGAAACAGGCGCATGCACAGTGAAGTCGGGTGAACGGGTGAGGAAGGGAAGGTGTTTGCCTGTCAGTCTGGCTTGGGGAACAAAGGTCATTGGCTAGGAGGGTGGAGCCACTGCAAGCATGGAAATCCTGAAGGATTCCTTGGTTAAGCTCCTCATTAAAATGCCCAGACAAAAATTCTCTCTCTTGTTCCCTTTGTGTTGCTCCTGCTTTTTTGCACTCACTTGCTCTGTGACCTGTGACCTGTGCTAGTTTACCACCCTCCCCTAGAAGCAACGTGGCCCTAGAAGCCGTGTGGCCCATGGCCACATGGACCCCACACACAATGGACTGCACCTGGGAACACAAGCCAAGCTAAGCAGAAGCTGAACTAGACACTGGACTGTGCTTTAATATGGAGCAGAGACTCTGGGCGGTGACTTTGATTCCCACCCTGCTGAAGGCACGGCTGGACTTTTTCCAGGATGGGGGGAAGGCAGATGGGACCTTGGAGGGGAACTCCCTTAATGTTTCATCATTGATAAAGCTTTCTCTGGTACCTCATCCTCCCTGGGGGCCTTAGGAAATTCTTGTTCTCGCAGTACCCCAAGAGCTCCACTTCCACCAGCAATAGGTGGGGACATGGAGGGCACCCCACTGATAACATTCTGTATATTAGGACATGGATATGACAAATCTGGGGAAATTCCCGTTCAACTTGGGTACTGTTTATTTCAGAGGGATTAGTGGTGATGGTGGGAGGATTACTGGGGCTCTCAAATGGTAGGTATGTGCATATTTGTATGTACCCAGGTGTTTTTAAAGACTGAGAGTGTATGTAGGAAAGACATGTGGAATCCAATGAACAAAATAAACTGATGGACAAAATAGATCCAGAGACATAGAAGCAGAGAACAGACTGACGAATTTCAGAGGGAAGGCGGGGTGGGGGTGGGGAGAGATTAACGGGAATTTATATGCCTATATGCATAACCCATGGACACAGACAATAGTGTAGTGAAGGCCTGGGAGCAGGGTGGAGGGGGTCAATGGGAAAAAAACAACCACGTG
>NW_006293700.1:4068159-4071656 GCF_000327345.1 Myotis davidii
TTATATGCCAATAGAGACAATCGACATATCACCAAACATTTCATTAGCTTAGTTTCAACACCTCCTGACCCAGTGGGTGGAGTAAAAATTCCTAATGGGGTCAAAATTACTTCTTCGGTTTCATAGAACAACTAAAAACTGCATAGCCCCAGGTGACAAAGGCAGAAATTGTGATGGAAAGGAAACCATATCTGAAAACCATATCTGACCTGGTTTTCTACACTATCTCAACTGACCGTTGCATCCTCTTCATTCCACAAATTTTGTTAAGGCTATTTTCTTGGGTTGACTTAAGAAAGAGATAAAGATGCTTCATTATTAGTGGCCTCTAGAAGCTTCTGGCTTCAGGTTAGTTCTTCATTCATTCATATATTTATTTCCCAAGCCAGCTGTCTTCCTTTGGTCATGAGAGGAAAGGGCAGGACACTGAAAGAGAACTTTTCCTCTCTGCACTCTGGAGGGTTCCCTGTTTGCATCCTCCCAACTCCAAAGGAAACTTACTTCTTTTTAAACATGATAAATAGGAATCCTAAGAATCTCCATCCAACAGATTGCCAGTGGCATTCTACCCTAATTGAAAAAGGCCGCGGTGTTGTTCTATTTAATTGATGCAATTTGCAGAACAAAGAGTACAAGTTTCCTAAAACATATCTTCCAGTAGGTCCTGGGCCAGTGATGGCGAACCTATGACACGCATGTCAGAGGTGACACGGGAACTCATTTTTTTGGTTGATTTTTCTTTGTTAAATGGCATTTTAATATATAAAATAAATATCAAAAATATAAGTCTTTGTTTTACTACGGTTGCAAATATCAAAAAATTTCTATATGTGACACGGCACCAGAGTTAAGTTAGGGTTTTTCAAAATGCTGACACGTCGAGCTCACAAGTTTCGCCATCACTGTAGGCTGTCCTAGAATTGAGCCAGAAAGTTCTTCTGAAGTTCCTCTTCCCAAGCTGCTTTCAGTTAATTTAAGGAGAAAAAAACAACACACATTTAAAGTAATAAATCCCTGCACAGTGGTCATCATAGCACAAGACCTTAAGTCGCTGAGATACTTTCCATCACTGCATCTACATCAAAAACGAGAGCTCTGCACAACTCTTTGGAAAGCTATGACACACTGATTAGTCAAAGTAAACAAATTAGATGCTTTTCCTCATCAATAAGCAGTAGAGCCATCTGCTTCCTCTCCTCTGTCCATCTGA
This sequence comes from Myotis davidii, assembly GCF_000327345.1. NCBI lineage: Eukaryota > Metazoa > Chordata > Mammalia > Chiroptera > Vespertilionidae > Myotis > Myotis davidii. The sequence continues at coordinate 4,069,370 of NW_006293700.1, forward strand.
TGTGTTGTCCTTGTTAATAGATCTCTAGAAGCAACTATTATCAGACTGGTTCGTGAGAAACACATCAAGTGTGTCAGTGGGCTCAAAGTAATCTTTTCAGATGCTATTTAAAACATATAGTCACCAAAACGGGTCCATCTAAAAAGTGAAAAAGAGCAAAGTATTTTTGGCTTAGGCTAAACAAAGTTTGACTGATCAACTTGTAAATAAGTGTCACTATTTCTTTGCATCTTGTCCTGCACACCTACCACCAACCATTTCCTGTTCATGTGAATGACAGCCTTGACGATCAAATATCCTTTTTTTTTTTTTAAGTCAGACTGGACACTTCCTTTCCTACACTTTGGTATTTAAAAAATGCAGTAGTTTATTTTCTGGGGAGGGTAAAGGAGAAGCAAGGAACCAAAGCATTTTTTTTTTTTTTGCCATTGTTTGGAAACAATCATAGTTATATTCATTTGCATTCTACATCTAGCTCTTTAAAAGGTATTGTTCCATTCACTGTCAGGCAGTGAATACATACATTTTCATCTGCTTAGGTTGCTATAACAAAATATAACAGATCTGGGGCTTAAACCTCAGAGACTTATTCCTCACACTTCTGGATGCTGGGAAATCTGAGATCAAGGTGCCAATCAATTTGATTCCTGGTGAGGACTCTCTTGCTTCTTGGCTCACAGATAGCTGTCTTCTTGGGGATGGGTTGGGGAGAAATAGAGATAGAGGGGGTGGGGAGAACTCTCTGGTGTCTCTTCCTCTCCTTATCAGTACACTAACACTATCATGAGGACCCCACCCTCATGTTATCTGGGCCTAAATTACCTTCCAAATGCCCCAGCTTCCAAAGCCGTCACACTGGGGGGTTAGGGATTAAATATATGAACTTTGAGGGGACACAAACATTCAGTCTAACAACATGTCCAGTGAGTACTCACTAGATCAGCGGTTCTCAACCTGTGGGTCGTGACCCCTTTGGCGGTCAAACGACCCTTTCACAGGGGTCGCCTAAGACCATCCTGCATATCAGATATTTACATTACGATTCATAACAGTAGCAACATTACAGTTATGAAGTAGCAACGGAAATCATTTTATGATTGGGTCACAACATGAGGAACTGTATTTAAAGGGCCAGAAGGCTGAGAACCACTGCACTATATAGTGGGTGCTGGGCTAAATGCTCAGTGATGAACAGGACTCCCTGCTTCAGAGTTTGGGGGTGGGGGGAGACAAGAAATAAGCCAAGGTCTTGGATATGTGAAGTATAGGGGGTTATGGAAACATGTCTGGATGGGATAGTATTTAAGTTGCTTTGTGAAATGTCTCCTATTTCAATACTATTTTAGTTGTAAAAATATAATAGTCCTTAAATATTTTTTTTCATTTGTGTCTTTAAACTTTTAAAAATATTTATATTGATTTGTTTTAAGAAAGAGAGAATGATAAACATTTATGTGAGAGTAGAACATTGATTGGCTACCTCCTGCACCCCTTCTACTGGGGATTGAATCAACAACCTGGGCATGTGCCTTGACAGGGAATCGAACCAGCAACCTTTGGTGCTTGGGATGATGCCCAATCAACTGAGCCACACCAGCCAGGGTTGTGTCTTTAAACTTTTAAAATAATTTATTTCCTAATGCCATCAAAGTGGGTGATTTCAAAACAAGGTATTTCATTATATCCATATTTTGTGCCCTGCATTATCTTAAATTTTGGATTTAAGAGTCCTAAAGGCATAGACATGCATGACCTTCTTTCTGTGTGAAAATATAATGTAACATTTTCACAGTCAACAGAATTGCATTCAGTCTCTCTTTTTTTATTTGTCTCTTCCTTTAGAAATAAGTACTTAAAAAATCCCCCAACAAGCCAAAGTCCAAATCCAGACAGCTTCACTGGTGAATTCTATCAAACATTCAGAGAAGAATTCATACAAATCCTTCTCATACTCTTCCAAAAAAATAGAAAAGAAGGGAACTCTTCCAAACTTATTTGATGAGACCAGATTTACCCTGATAACAAAACTAGACAAGGATGCCACCCACAAGAAAAAAAAAATTACAGGCCAATATCCCTGATTAGCATAGAGGTAAATTCTTCAACAAAATATAACCACATAGTCATATCAATTGATGCAGAAAAAGCATTTGACAAAATCCAACACCCTTTCTTGATAAAAACTCTCAGCAAGGTGGGAATAGAAGGATCATACCTCAACGTAATAAAAGCCATATATGACAAACCCACAGCCAACATCATACTCAATGGGCAAAAACTAAAACCA
>NW_006293700.1:4073243-4082242 GCF_000327345.1 Myotis davidii
TGGGAAAGCCAGGGAGGGTTGGGGGGCAGATAAGAGATCAACCGAAGGACTTGTATGCATGCATATAAGCATAACCAACGGACACAAGACACTGGGGGTTAGGGAAGGCTGGGGGAAGTTCAGGAGGGGAAAAAAGGAGACATATGTACTACTCTTTGTAATACTTTAAGCAATAAAACACAATTTTTAAAAAAGAAAGCAGCAATTAGGAATGGGCACCATGATAAACACTGAGAGAACTTGCCAAGTTTTGCTAAAAATAAAACCATAGCTACTGGTTCCCCTCTCCAGTTCAGGACCCATAGCACTCATTGATAGGACTCTGGCTACAATCTGGCTTCCCCACCATTAATGTCTGATTTCCCATTTGCTAGGAATATGATGTGACTTGGCCCCTTACTCAATCCCGTGTCTCAGTTTGCTCATCTGGAAAATGGGGCAATGAGAGTATTTACCCATTAGAGTTGTAATCCTCCCTTAAGAGGTTTTTGTGAGGTTTAAAGGAGGTAATGCATATAAAACATGTAGAGCAGTGTCTAGCCCATGACAAACATTCAAGAAATATTACTTAATATGCAAAGGAGTTTTCGAACCAATATAAACATTTACCAGGGAATTCAGCTACGTCTGGTTTTACCAAGGAGACTTGCCACCCTCTTTTGCTAACTGGAGAGCACCGTAGGCTTTCTAATAGTCTAATAACCTAAATATTTTTCTGGGGCTCTCTCTAAACTAAAGGCTCTGCCCTAAGCCAATGTATTAAGCAGAGAATATTTCCAGAAATTCTTTAAGTTACTTTCCAAAAACATACACATGCAAAACACACCCCACAAAAGCCTCTGGACATGCAGCACCATCGAAGCAGCATTTAGTCCAGGGGCGCACCGTGGACGGTCCGCTTGGAACTCCAAAATCATGGCGGTGCACGGTTTGTGTCCAGGCACCTCTGAGTGGCCTAGTGTTTTCAAGCCCTTCGTTAGGCACTTGGTACATCAGATCACAGGTCAGTTTGAAAGAGGTCACATTCATTCATTCAAAGCATAGGGCCCGTTCCCTATTCTGCCAGCAGCAACAGTGAACAATGGTGACCCCAAGGCTGGGCAGAAAGGAAGGAAAGAGAAAAGACACCGTTGATGATAATAATAATAATATTGTCTGAAACAATCAGTTCACAATATAAATCACAGGAAAAGATGTTTTTATGTCAGGTGACTAGTAGGCGGGAGGGACATGTGCCCTGCCCGCTGCTTTCCCGGGAACTATTGGCACAGAGTGCATGCCGGTGAGGGACAGACTTGTCTTATCTGAGGCTGAAACCCGAGATGCTCCCAGGGGGACAATAACTGTGAAGAACAAGCTAGCAGCAAGTCCATGTCTGGCTCCCTGGGGCAATTCCTCAGAGCCTACTGATGAGGCAAGTTTACAGAATCCGCCCTCCCCACGCCAGCGGCTGACACCAGCACCTCTGGCAGAGAGAAGCATGGCTGTAACTCACAGCCCTGGCCAAAAGGGCGGGTCAGACCGGGCTTGATGTGGTTTATCTCAGAAGGGAAATAGAAGAGAGTTCTGACCTCACCCCTAGCTTGGAGGCTTTACAGAGCCTTGGCAGACAGGCCTTGGCCTTGGGGTTAAGCTCGCAGAAAGCCCACGTCAACAGAGGGAAACTCTGTGACCACCTGTGTACTTTGGCTGAAGCAGTGTGCGTGCAACAAGTGCATAATGAGGCCTGGGAAAAGCGCAGGGAAGCAGAAGTCAGGGAGGAGAGGCTGCATCGGATGGCTCTCCTCACGAAACCCATGAGCCTCACTCAGAGGGCTGGGCTGACCTGCTCCGATTTCCTCCAGTCTCTCGTGAACCTTGACGGAGGGCAGCTGCCAATTGGCAAGTGACATAGAGGACTCTTGAGGTCAGAGTTGACCGGGTGATCAAAGGTTAAAAAAAAAGAAAAGAAAATTAAAGAATCTCCGTACCATTGAGGATGAGTGCCCAGGAGGGTTGGAGGTCAAGTTGAAAGTGAAACTCTGAAGAGGAGTATTGAGCTTGAGGAGGCCCCTGACAGGCCGGTCGTTTCAGACGGACGCTGTGAATATAGAAGGGGGCTCCTGTCTCTAGTTCCTTCTAATGTGGGGATGTTTAGGTGGCACATGGGGGCCGCAGGGGAGGACCAGGGGCTTAAAGAAGGTGTGCGGGCAACGTCAACTCAAGATTTCTTATCTGCATATGGGGAGTGTTACAACAGGTGACTTCAGTTGGGCAGCAACTGGAAAATAGAGTTTGGACGAGAAAAGTAATTGCTCCAGGACCATTCACTTCAGCTGTAGTTTGAAGAAGTGGGGAGGAAATGTGACTTTAGGGAACTTTCCCATTGAGAAGCAAACCTGCACAGCACGCTGACCACCTCAGCTTTGTGTTGCTTTGTTTTGTAGTTGTTGGCTTTTGGAAGGTTGATGGAGTCTACTTCCTTTGATGAACCAATAACAAAAATGCCACTCACTTCTGAGTGCCTTTCAGGGGATGCGTGTCCTCATTTCCATGGCCTCATTTTCTCCTCATGAATGTGTGAGATTATCAATCTAATTGCACAGAGGAGGCTTATTTTATGGACGGGATCACAGGGCTGATGAGCAACAGCTGCAAGACTAGCAATCCAGGACTTCATTTTTATTACAACAAAGAAAATGTATCACTTTCTGAAACTTAAATGAAAACTTCCAATACTATATTTTGGTGCATCAGATACTTATTTTAATTGTTTTTCTCCCCCTTTTTAACTCGACTTCAAAAAAGATGTATATGAAAGTGAGTATATGAAAAAAAAACCCACCATAAATATTATAATTTCATACTAAGGACAGATTGTGTATCAAAACCCTCAGCCTCACTTCTTCAGGTTTATCACCTATGGAATTGGAAGCTTCTGAGAGTCAGGTGGTCATGTAGAGTTCATTCATTGCCTTTGAAAGTATTTGGTTAATAATTACTTCACCAGACAAAGAATTGTAATGGTCTAAGTGGTCATCTGAGGCTTTGAAAGAATTAATGTGCTCACACCCTCATTTGGGACTTTGGTTTCTGCACTTTTAATAAGATTTTTCTCTGATATTGGTTTCATTTGATTATGTTTCTTGAGGCACAGGACTCACGTCAGATGCGCAGCAGAACCCAAGGGCCCTCGGGCATCAAGAGGCCGCTGTTCCTGGGAGGATGTGCATTTCCTTCTCTTGGCATTAGAGGGGAGCATGTGGGTGCCCTGGTTGGAGGCCAGAAACACGGGCAATGACCTCACTGCCTTTGCCACAGTGGCATAGCTGAGTGCTGAGAAAATAATTTGAACCACATCTTAAGTCAAGTGAGTTCATTTTAAAAATTAGATATATGCTTTCAGGCTTGACACCAGACCAAGAGAGGAGAGGGCAGAGATTTTTCTGAAACTACCAGTAGAAAAAGAAAACATAAACTCTTGTTATCAGGTGGCAACAGAGGTGGGCTTTGGGGTTAACTTGCCTCAGCATTCCTCATGGTGGTGCCAATAAGATTAAGAGGTTGATTTTAGGTCCCTATTCTTAGCAAGGACATTTGCAGATGGAAAAATGGTTACTGGGACCTGGGAATGTCTGGCGCATAATTCCAAGCTCTGGGGCACTTAGTCTTGATGGAATGTTGGATGAGACAAGGTGTAGATAAATCACTGAGGTTCCAGTTGAGGAACACATACTAAAGGCTCCTTGTCCCTCCTCTATCCCTCCCTCCCCGCAATATATCTCTGCTTTATTAAATCTTAGCACCATTTTTCTTTCTTTAGGATTTTTATAGGAAGGCTGGGTATTTTATTTGCTTAAGGGGCAGCTAATCTGGAGAACAATAACTAGGTTTTTAAAAAAGAAATCGGTTTATCTGATGGTTTCACAGACACCTAGTCTGTGGAAGTTTTGAATTGGGCTATCATTTGGGGTAAGAGCAGAATAGGTTCTGAGAAAAAAGTTAAGAATCACGAAAAATAAGAAATCCATGGGTTCAAGAGGCAAGGGCTGGGGGCTGTTGAAAGATGGGGTGAGGTTAGAAGGAGATGATGGGGACTTTCATTTGGGATATCTTGGATGTGCTAGTTTGGGATGATACATCAAACTGTGCTGTCTTGCTGCTAATTGGAAATGTTATTGTTGTAATTAGCTAGTCCTATATAATAAAAGCCTAATATGCAAATTGTCCTGTTGGGTGGTCGTTCGATCAGGAGTTTGACTGCTCGCTATGACCTGCACTGACCACAATGGGGCGGCGCGGAACATGGCAGGCGTCGATGATGCAGTGCTGGCAGTGGGCGGCAGTAGAGGCGCTGCCTGCCTCGATGGTCCCCAACGAGAGTGGAACTGTGATGGGATTGTAGAGCAGGTGAGTGGGTGGCACCAGGCCAAGGCAGGGTGCCAGGTGGGGCTGCGGGGCTGTGAGGCTGGAGGCGCAAGCTGGGGCCCGATCTCCGCAGGCCACCCCGAGGGACCCCATCTGTACACGAATTCGTGCACCGGGCCTCTAGTTAATAATAATAATAAAGAAAAGAAAGCAAAGGGAAGTCAGACATTGTAAGCATGGTCACTGGGAAGCTTCACCAGGAAACTACAGATTCATACATTTTTCCTCCAGGGGCATTAATACCCCTCCTTCCCCCCATCAGATACTGGATTGTTGTGGGGAGAAAGGAGAGATAGGCACATGCAGAAGTCAGGGTGGCCCAGGGGAGGTGCTTGCCTGTCAGTCTAACCTGGGAACAATGGATTGGCTAGGGGCTGGTCCCCATCAGAAGTGCGAGAGATATTGGGAAGCTAATTGGTTTGAAGAAAGCTCCTGGTTAAAATCCCCAGACAAAGAGTTCCCTCTCATTCACTCTTGCTCTGTGACCTGCACTCCCCAGTGAGTTCATGCATTCTCTCTCCCCAGCTGTGTGGCCTTAGAAACTAGGGGCAGTGGCCTTTATTCTGTCCCTGCTGAAGACACGGTTGGACATTTTCCATGGCAGGATAGACAGAGATGGGACCTGGGAGGGGGACCTCCTTAATTTGACATCATCAATAAAACTTTCCACAAAACCCCAGCCTCCCATGGGGGCCTCAGGAAATTCTGTTGCTTGTGGCACCCCAAGAATTCCACTCCCACAGATAAAAGAAATATGGGCCCTGAATTCTGAAGAGAAGGCCATGCTAGTTGGATGTCACAGGAACACAGATGGCAGCTCATGTTAAGTTGAGGCCATTCATGGAATTCCTATACAGTGAGAAGGCCAAGGACTGAACAGAACACACAGGGTGAGCAGGGTGAGCGAGGGAAGAGGTGTCAGAGATGAAGCAGTTCCATGGGCAGGAAGACAACCAGAAAGGTAGAGAGTTTTAAAGAGGAGAAAAAGGTACACAATGGTAAATGCCATGAGAACCTAACCAAGATAATCGCTGAGCAGTACTGTTTGAATTTGAACATTAATGAGATCCTGCATTTCTGCTAGAGAAATATCAGTGGAGTTTTGAGGATGGAATCCACAGTCTTGTAGGAATCATCAAATAGCTGGGGAAGTAGAGGAGATTCACAGACCAGACCCCTCCGGTGAACTCCCTGCTCTGCCATCTACGGCTATGGCCTTGGGCAAGTTTTAACCTCTTTGTACTTGATGTTTCACATCTGAAACAATGCAGAGGTCATGGCTGTCAGGATCCAGTGTGTTATTTGGTATGTACAGCACTGAGAATGATGCCCGTCTATGGTAAGTGCTTTCAATAATTGTTAGCAGTGTTCAATATTATGCTTTGACGAGGCTTGTCTGAGAATGAAAGTTGAGAAGGGTGAGTATTAGCCTTCTATTTTCAAATTACCACAAGCTTGAGGCTTAAAACAATAGCCACTTACTATCCCACAGTCCTGTAGGTCAGGAGGCCTGGCAATGCTCGCCTGAGCTCCCTGCTCTGGTTCTCGCCAGTGTGCAATCAGGGTGCTGGTGGGCTGCCTTCCTGTCTGCATCGTCTGGGGAAGAATCTACTTCCGAGCTCATTCAGGTTGTTGTCAGATTCAGGCCATGTGGTCATAGGGCTGAGTCTTTCTTTCTTTGCTGGCCATCAGGCCTTAGAGGTCCTGCATAGTTTTGCCAAGATTCTCTCTCCATCTTCAGACAATTGATGCACTGATCTCTTGCACTTCCAATCTTTTCTCGTGGAGGACCACCCATTTTAAGAGCTCACCTGATGAGGTCAGGCCCATCAGGAATAATCTCTTTCTAACAGTCAAGTGTGCCACATAAGCTAATTATAAGAGTGACATTCTGTTCTCTTCATAGGTTCCTCCTATACTCAGATGGGAGAAGATTATACAAAAACATAGGTCATTAGAGTTAATCTTAGAATTCCATGCACCACACTGCCAAAGGCTAAGTTTTGTGTGGGTTAGATGGTGTGTTTGTAGCTAGAGGGAACATAACCAGTGGAGAAAAAGGTATTAAAGATAAAAGAGAAAAAAGGGTGATCCCCCCGACCCCCCAGAGTAATAACTTGAAAAGAAGTGGTTACTACGTCAGGATCGAGGATAGAATTGGAAGGGAAAAGAAAAGGCGTTCTGAGACATCGGGAAAGGCAGTTACAACATATATTATCATTGCAGTGCTTGGTGCTTGGCAAAACAGTCCCAGAACCTGTGGCATAGAAAACATAGCCAACCATTTCCCATGCATCTGTGGGGTCCAGCTGACTTTGGCTGGGCTCCCTCATGCATCTGCGGTTCATCTGGCCCAGCTACACATCTGCATGTTGGCTCTGCTCCATGGTTCTTTCATTCTCCCTCGTGTCCCAGTAGGAGAGCCCAGGCAAGTCCTTCTTGTGGTGACAGCAGCGATAGGAGAGCCCAAGCAGAGGTTCAAGATTTCTTGAGGCCCGGGCACTGGTACTTTGCCACTTCTGCCTTGTTCCATTGCCCCAAAGTAGTCACATGTCCAGCCCAGAAAGAACACAAAGGCCCCAAAGAGATATGGGCAGTGAAGAATGAACGTCATCAATAGTAGCCTGGCTTGATTAAAGAGATGTGTAAAGGGGATTTGTGGTAGATAAAGTAAAAGGGTCATTTGAGGCTAGATCAGAAAGCCAGTTGCCATTAGCTGATGTGCTGACAACTTCCCACCAGATCCACCTTCAGTCCTTCTCTACTTTACGCCTCACAAGCTGCCCTTATGAATTGTTCTCAGTGGTCACTTGGTCACCGGGTCCTATTTGGGTCAGGCAACAGGAAGTGCTAGGGGTGATTAACACAGGGGGAGGGGAGGGAGGCCTGGGTTTATTCCCTGGGTTCCTTCTCTGGGTTCCTTCCCCACAGGCAGTCCCTCTCTCTATGTCACACTTCCAGGTTCTCCTGCTTTCTCCTTCCTCTTGCCTCTCCATAGTTACAGATACTGAGGCTCCCCTTTTCCCTAGCCTTAAGGTCCTGTATTACGTGCTACCCACACTTAGTAAATTTTTTTCTAAACCCTCCTCAGTGGTCCAGTTTGAGTGTGCCATCTATTTTCTGCTGGGACTTGGGACTTCAGTTAGTAAGAAATAAGAAACAAGAAAGTGTTAGGAGAGGGCTATGAACAGAACTGTGTTGTGGGAGATTAATATAGAAGCCACAATAGAGTGTATTAAAAGGACCATGCAGGAGACTCACAATTGTCCCGATTAAAAAGTACAAGGACCTGCACTAGACATAGGGCTGTGGGGATGGAAATGACACATGGGCAATAGTAATTGTGGATGAAGAAGTGTTCAATATCATGGTATTTGGTAAGCATTTAGATGGTCAGAATGGCATTTCCAAAATTTCCAGCCTTGGGAATGAGGAGATTAGAAATAACATTAAGAAGAACTGGGGATCACAAGAGAATAAAACATTCTGGTTTTGACATTTGGAATTTTCCATGTGATGTTCAGTGCCCTGCATGTAACAGAAATGTTCGGCTTGGGAGACAGACAGATCAGGGCTGGATGTAATTTGGAAACTGTCCACATAGACTCAACAATTGAAGCCATAAAATTAGATAAGATTGCCTAGAACTAGATACACAGAGAGAAGAGAGGAACAGAAAAAATGCAGAAAATAATGATATTAAGGAATGAGAAGATCAAGAGAAGCCAGAGATAAAAGAGTGATCAACATTCAGAATGAGAAGCAAGAGAATATTACATTTTGGAGATTTTTCAAGGAACGTGCTGATAATTTTTTAATGCAGTGTCAACATTAGGAGGTCTGTGGTGGAACCCAGACCACAGTGGGTTGAAGATTGATGAGAGGTAAAGAAGTACAACAGCAAGTGTAGACGATTAGTTCAGGATTGAGGCTGTTTGACAGCTAAGCAGGGGTCTCTAACCTTGACTCTAAAGGACCAGAGAGTACTCATACTATAAATATTTCAGGCTTTGTGGGCCATGTGGTCTCAGCTCTGCCATTGTTGAGCAGCATCAGCCATGGACATTCCGATAAACAAATGACACAGGCTGTGTTCTAATAAAGCTTGATTTACAAAAAACAGATGGGTGGGATTAAGACGACTGGTCACCATTTACCGACCCCTGGATAAAGGTATAAAACAAGTTCAGCCATTGTAAAAGGAAGCGAAGTAGTTAAGACAATAGGTCAGGTTTAGGTTTTGTTATGATTGTTTTGTCTAGAGAGATAGGAGTCACATTGAGATGAAGGGCAAGAAGCTGGTAGAATGAGGGAGGGCCCCACATACAGGCTCTAGTCTTGGCTTGGAAACAGCTCTGGAGACTGGAGGGAAAAGAAGAGAGAAGCAGATACATGGGTTGTGTTTCAGTTTAATGTTTACATCAGCCCTTCCTTTTAAAACTTTTTTTAAAGAAACTACATTTTTTAGGGATTAATAGGTTTGTTTGTTATTTTTTCTTGGTTTTTGTTTAATTTTTTTTATAATATATTTTATTGATTTTTTTAAAAAATTTTATTACAAAGGGTATTACATATGTGTCCATCCCCCCACC
>NW_006293700.1:4082295-4107086 GCF_000327345.1 Myotis davidii
CCAAGCCTCCTAACATGGGTTTTGGTTTCTCTCGTGAAGACCCCGAGGTGCCACTTATTTAAGGAAATTCTTAGGTGTGAACATTTTGTTTTGTTTTTAGACTCCTTTATCATCCAATCTTCTTCAAGTGAAAGATCTCTTGGTGAAGTGTTTTGTGTGATATCTTTTCACACTTGGGGGCAAATACACTACAGAAACATGGGGAAGCACTGGCCATCATGGCCATGCCGTTAGTAATATCCTCTGAATATTCATCTTGCTTCTTTGCCTAGTCTTCCTGGATTTCCTGTTAGCCAATCAACGAATGTATTCCTTGATAAGAAATGTAGGTCAATGGAACCCCCCCCGGTAAAGTGAGGGGCTGACACCACAAAATAAATTCTTTAGAAAATTCATTTGTGATATGAATCAAGCCCTCTAATCCACTCAATTTGAGTGCTTTTCTATATGTAGACTTTAAATATATATTGTTTTGTTTTTTGTTTTTTCTTAAACCAAGGCACACCACCCACATAGGTGCTTACTTTACTATTTTTTCTCTCCCATTATCAGTTGGGCGTCTCAGGGTGATGTCTAAACAGAGAGGAAATTTAAAATCATAGAATAAAGTATAAGTCCATTCATACTAAACCTTTTAGCTTGTGCTGAAGAATAATTTTTAGCCGTGAATTTCAGATAACTAAATACTTTCAGTGATCTTGGGATATCAGCTGGGAACTTCCATTTGTCACAGTTCAAGTCTATCACTTGGAGCAGCCAATCTAAGATTTGCTTTTTACTTCTCCAGTTTACTCTTATGAGGCAACCTAACACCAGGCTCCAAGGAGAGAAGAGACGCAAAGAACTGTTAATAATGGTCCAGCACAATCCACAAAGGCCACTGTGACACATGTTTGCTGGTCTGAAGCACAGTGCTACCCTCTGTGTCTATAATAAAATGGCTTTTGTGTCCTTTTCTGAAGCACCATTTTTTAAAAAAATATTATTGATTGATTTGAGAAAGAGAGAGAGAGAGAGAGAAGGAGGAAGAGAGAAAATTGATTTGTTGTTCCACTTATTTTTTAAAAATATATTTTTATTGATTTCAGAGAGGAAGAGAGAAGGAGAGAGTGATAGAAACGTCAATGATGAGAGAGAATCATTGATTGGCTGCCTTCTGCACACTCCCACTGGGGATCAAATCCACAACCTGGGCATGTGCCCTGACCAGGAATCGAACCATTCATAGGTCTATACTCAACCACTGAGTCATGCCAGCTGGGCTTGTTCCCCCCATTTATGCATTTGTTGGCTGATTCTTGCATGTGCCCTGTCCAGGATTGAACCTGCAACCTTGGTGTATAGGGACAATGCTCTAACCAACTCAGCTACTTGGCCAGGGTTATTGGAGCATCATTTTCTAAAACCAATTTTCACCACTTAAGATAATGTCTTCAGTCAAAGTTTAAGCTCTAATTTAAGAACATGAACCCCTTTGTCATTCTTTCTTGTGTCCAACAGTAGATCTGATCTCCGTATCTTGGGATTACCTTCTTCTGATATGGCACATAGAGTTCAGCTTAGGGTTGAAACAAAGGAGCATTGAATTGTCTGTTGAAGATCCTAAACAATCCAAAAGTCAAAACAAACTGGATGAGGCATTTTGGGTTGGATTGCACATTCATCTCAGGAGTGAGATAATGTAATGTGCAATGCTATGTTGAGAATAATTCAGGCTCATGGGGCTGGTTGAACCTGGCAAGGCTTTCTTTAAATGTGGAGTGAAAAATATGTTTCCAGATTCAAATATGTGCAGCAGGTAATATATAGCTAGCTGTGCCAAAACCATTTGTAATTTTAAATGCAATTTCGAAAAATGCATTTAGCTTGCCAATGAAGGGTGGTTCAGCACAATGAGAAGCAATTTGTTGTTGTGTGAGAGCATCGGAGTGGGACTCGTGAGATCTGCTCCATATTAACTCTGAGACCTTGGACAGGAGACAACATTTGGAGCCTTCATTTCTTTAACTGTCAAGAGGACAAATGATGTTTTCCTTGGGTACCTGTGACATAGAAAGGCCAAATAGTGATGATGTGTTTGATAAATTATGTACTTCTATATATTTATTCACCCAGGAACATTTATACAGCATCTATGGAGCACTGTGCCAGGATTAATAGGCTAAGTATAAACAAAGATACATCATATATATGCCTATTAAGAATTTATGATCTTATATGGTCAGTGTGTATGTGGGAGGATCGGAATGGAAACAAACAAATATAACCTATTGCAAATTCCGTGTGTAAAGGACTCAGCAGAGGTTTGAAGGGGTTGATTCAGTTGGAGGCACCACGGAAGGATTTCTACAGAAAGTGATCTGAGTAGTGCTAGCAGACAGCAAAATGGGAGGCAGGGGTTGGTAGAGATTCTTTCAGGCAGAGGCCAGTGTAAACAAAGGTGCATGTGCATGAAATCGCAGAGCTAATTAGGAGAACCACAAAATCACATGTATGGGTTTTCTTTTCTTGACTAATTTGTATCAGACACACCAATAGATACAGTGACGATATTGTTAATGTCAATAAAAACAAGGGCTGATGCATTCTTTACGAGAGCCCATAGAATATACTGATTTTTTATAGCTGCCTTCTTTAGATAGATTCAAAAAGGCTACAGATAGTGTCAAGAGCATGATTTGGAATGGATTTCACCCTGGGGCAAGGAGTTATGGGCAGTGTCTCTCAAAAATGCTACGGTGTATAAAAGATGTCATTTGTTACGTTCATATAGGATAATAATTTGAACTGATTTTTAAGGCATTCATTTGTCACAATGATATATGTGAGAAAAAATAATTACATATTTTTAGAAAAAATTACTCAAATTACCCAAAATAAATTTAAACTACCGTGATGAAAATTTTCTCCTCCTTACACAGCTGCTCATGGTGGCTCCCATGAAACAGTCCAAATAGAGTGTTTTTACTTGGAATGTGAAAAAAAAGCTCATGGAATCTTGTTCAATTGCATCACCATCTAACAGGTGGCAGACGTTTCTACTTAAAATTCCTTCTTGTGTTGGCTATTGCATTTCCCATTATAATAATTATTTCTGAACCTCAGGGGATTCTATATATTAAACTAGAGTCCATTTCTGAAAGACATAGGACCATATTGTCTACCATCTGTGTTTCTGATCTTCTTTTCCAAAAGAATATTCATTTTAATTTGTCCCCTGAGTTCTGAAAATTCTCCAAGAATTCTCCATCCCCTTATGACCACATTTCCACCTCCTTATACTTCTCTTCCATTACTGCTTGTTCTCTAAACACAAATCTGGTTTGTTCCCAGGGCTTTTGACTTGTTTGGATCACCTTGTCATGTACCCAGTTTTCCCCTCACTTGGAGCTTGGTGACTTACAACTGAGTCATGAGTGACTTCCTTTTCTTAAATATCAAATTGAAAATAGAACCATCCTTGGAAAGATTAATTGGAAGAAGGAGCGTGTCACTGTCTAAACTGGTAAGGTCAAGATCTCCCTTAGGATTTAAAGTCCTTCAAATTCTAATTTTCTTATTTTGTTAACCTGTTGGAGATAAAGATAGGGAGATGTATACCTCAAAATCCAGGATGTTAAGTGGTAATTCCTCTAATTTTTTGAAATTAGAACCCCTTTCTTTCCAAATTAATTAAAAATATTTTTAACATTGGAATATTTTGCCTATGCTATAAAAAATTGTATCATTTTGACATATTTGCCTCATTGAAGTTATTTATTTGTAAGCTACTGAAATCCATTTAAATTAAGTTAATCTTTTTTAAACTTGAGGAATAAGGCAGAGAATCATCCAAGAGAGCTATTTCAACTCAAGGAAGATCATCACAATTTCACAATGGACTGGACTTAGGAATTGGAGGACATCAAGAATTAAAGTTACTTTCTCTTTGTGACATGGTTATTTATTGATGCTTCAGTTTTCTTTCTTCCTTCAGACTGGGTTTTTAAAATTATCTATATACATAACAGGAAATATCTGCTCCCAAACTTTAAGATCTCCCATTCCAGGAGTACAACAGAAGCTAACTATGCTTTTCTGTGAACCAATCCTATATATAAAACCCTAATATGCAAATCGACTTAACAGCAGAATGACCAGTGGAACAACCGGTCGCTATGACACGCACTGACCACCAGGGGGCAGACACTCAATGCAGGAGCTGCCCCCTGGTGGTCAGTTCTGGTGAGTGCAGCGGCAGGGGCCTCTCCTGCCTCTGTCGCAGGTGAGCGGTAAGGAGTGAGGGGTCTCCAACTGTGAGAGCCTCGGACTGCGAGAGAGATGACTGACTGGGAGGTTAGACCCGATCCCCCTGGCAGGCAGACATCCCCTGAGGGGTCCTGGACTGTGGGAGGGCACAGGCGGGGCTGAGGGACCCCAACCCCCTGAGTGCATGTATTTCATGCATCGGGCCTCTAGTTCCAACAATAAAATAGCATACACCATTTGGAATTTAGGTATGGAAAGGAAACCATAAGGAAGAGAAGAATTGAGAATAGGTTTGAAAATTGTTTAACAAACACAATAGGTAGCAATACTGTGGAATAAATTTTTCATTCATAAAAAGAACATACTCCAAAGCTGAGATGGATGGTTGGACCATTAATCAATTGAGGTTTGGGAAGGGTAGGGTTTACTCAAAAGGCTGGTGCTGTATTTCCTTATAGCCCTGCTTACAGTACATGGGAGAGGGGCCAGCCAGGGGCTCCACCTGTGTGCGGAATAAGGCAGGTGATGCCATCTGGCCAGGGAACTCAAGTGCAGTTATGCCTGATTTGGCTCCCCGAGTAATACATCCTTTTTTGTTGTTAATCCTCACCTGAGGAGATTTTTCCATTGATTTTTAGAGAGAGTGGAAAGGAGGAGAGAGAGAAACATTGATGTGAAAGAGACACATCGATTGGTTGCCTCCTGCTCATGCTCTGACCAGGGCCAGGGATTGAGCTTGCAACGAAGGCATGTGCTTTTGACTGGAATTGAACCCGGGACCTTTCGGACCCAGGGCTGACACTTTACCTACTGAGCCAAACAGGCTAGGGCAGCACATCCATTTTGCCATCTTGCCTGGGCAGAAAACTAATGTATAGTCCCACCTACAGCGGATGATAGTAGTCCCCAGTCCCGCCTGACTAGGAAATCTGGTCAGACATTCCCGGCAACCACAGAGTTCATTCTACAGCTGTGCTCGGGCAGGGCACCAAGCCAACAGCCCGAGCCAACTGTTCCCAGCCAGTGGCAACACCCGCTTCTCCACTTCAAAGCTCAGCAGTGACCGTGCCCTGAAATAGACCCCAATGGCAAGTTCCACCTGCCCAAAGATGCCACCAGCTGACCCATCTGGAACTCCCAGCTGAGCTCACTGGTGAAGGAATGTCTCCGCCAAAGCAAACCTGTAAAGCCTGGAAGAAGAGACCACTTTTTCAAGAGAGCAGAAACCAACGTAAGGATTCGAGGGGAACAAAACAATCAGATCAACATGACATCACCAAAGGAAACAAATAAAGCTCTAATAACAGACCCGAAAGCATTCAGAAAGATCCTCCTAAAAAAAGTTTAGTGCATGGCAAGAGCGCACATACAAACAAGACTAAGAACACAATGCATTAACAAAATGAGACAAAGAATGTCTTTATATAATGATAAAAGGGTCAATCCATCAAGAAGTTCTAATAATTATAAATATTTACACACCCAACATTGGAGCGCCTTACTATATAAAGCAAATACTAATGGAACTAAAAGGGGGAAATAAAGAGCAACACAATAACATTTGGGGACTTCACTATTCCACTCTCGACATGGATGGGTCATGAAGACTATCAATAAGACAGTGGATTTGAACAACTCTATAGATCAAATGATCCTAACAGACATATACAGAACCCTCCACACAGCAATAGGATACATATGCTTCTTAAGAGCATATGGAACGTTTGCCAGGATAGACCATATTTTTGGCTAGAAAACAACTTTAGCAAGTTGGAAGTGATAACAAGTATATTTTTTGGCCACAATGATATGAAATTAGAAACCAATAGCAGGAGAAAAGCTGGAGAATTCACAAATACATGAAAACTAAACAAACATTCTCCTGAATAACCAAAAAGTCAAAGAAGAAATTAAAAGGGAAATAAGAACGTGCTTTGAGACAAAGGAAAATGGAAATACAATAGGCCAAACTGTATGGGAGGAAGCAAAGCAGTTCTAAGAGGGAAATTTATAGCTATAAACACGTACATCAAGAAAACAGAAAGAGCCCTAGCCGGTTTGGCTTAGTGGATAGAGCATTGGCCTGCAGAATGAAGGGTCCCAGGTTCAATTCTGGTCAGGGGCACATACCCAGGTTGTGGGCTCAATCTCCAGTAGGGGGCATGCAGGAGGCAGCCGATCAATGATTCTCTCTCATCATTGATGTTTTCGTCTCTCTCTTCCTCTCTGAAATCAATAAAAAAATATATTTTAAAAAAATAAGACAGATCTCAAACAAACAATCTAACTTTAAACCTAAAGGAACTAGAAAAAGGACAAACTAAGCCCAAAGGTAGAAGAAGGGAGGAAAATAATAAAGATTAAAGCAATAAATGATCTAGAGAACTGGAAAACAATAGAAAATATTAACAAAACTAAGAGTTGATTCTTTAAAAAGATAAACAAAATCAACAAACCTTTAGCTAGACTAACCAAGCGGGAAAAAAAAGGGAGAGGAACCAATTGATAAAATTAGAAAAAAAAAAGAGAACTCATTATAACTGATACCACAGGAATACAATGAATCATAAGAGACTATTATAAATAACTATATGCCAACAAACTGGGCAGCATGGATGTAACTGACAAATTCCTAGAAACAACCTACCAAGTCTGAATGAGGAAGAAACAGAAAATTTGAACAGACCAATAATGAATCAGGAAATTGAGTCAGTAATCAAAAATCTCCCAACAAAGAAAAGCCCAGGACAGGATGGTTTTACTGGTGAATATTTAAGGAAGAATTAATGCCAGTTATCAAACTTCCAAAAATGGAAAAAGAACACTTCTTAACTCATTACAGTAAGCCAGTGTTACCCAAAGTTGGATAAATAGATTACATAAAAAGCCAATGGCAGGGTTACATCCTATGAATACTTAGGAATAGATTTGAACAAGGAGGTAAAAGATGTCTATGAAAACAGTAAGACACTGAAGAAAGAAATTGAAGAAGACAAATAAGTGGACAGCTATCCTGTGTTCACGGAAGAATTAATATTGTCAAAAGATCCATACTACCCAAAGCCATCTATAATTTCAATGTGATCCCTGTCAAGTTCCCGATAACAAGAAAAAACAATCCTAAAATTCATATGGAATCAAAAAAGGCTCCCAATAGCCAAAGCCATCTTCAGAAAGATGAACAAAGTTGAAGCCATCACACTTCCTGACTTTAAACTATATTATAAAGCTATGGGAATCAAAAAATATGGCAACGAAACAACAACCAACACATAGACCAATGGAACAGAATTAGAAATAAACTCCTTGCATATACGATCAAGTAATATTTGACAAGGGCGCCAAGAATACTCAGTGGAGAAAAGACAGTCTCTTTAATAAATGGTGCTGGGACTTCGGATAATTACATGCAAAAGAATAAAACTGGACCCCTATCTTTCACTACTCATAAAAAGTAGCTTGCAATCAATTAAAGACGTAAATGCAAGACTTGAAACCATTAAACTCCTAGAAGAAAGCATAGGATAAAAACTTCTTGACATGGGTCTTGGCAATGGTATTTTGGCTGTGATACCTATAGCACAAGCAAGAAAATAATAAAAAAAATACACAAGTGGTACCATATCAAATTAAAAAGCTTCTGCACAGCACTAGCTGATTTGGCTCAGTGGATAGAGTGTCAGCCTGCAGACTGAAGGGTCCAGGTTCAATTCTGGTTCAATTCAGGTCAAGAACACATGCCCTGGTTGCAGGCTTGATCCCCAGTAGGGAGCATGCAGGAAGAGGTCAATCAATGATTCTCTTTCATCATTGATGTTTCTATGTCTCTCTCCCTCTGCCTTTCTTTCTGAACTCAGTAAAAATATATTTTTAAAAAAGAAAAGAAAAGTTTCTGCACAGAAAAATAAATGGTCAAGAAAATGAAAAGGCAACCTATAGGTTGAGAGAAAATATTTGAAAAACACAATCTGATAAGGGATTAATATTCCAAATAGGTAAAAAACTCATTAGCAAAAAACCCCCCCAAATAATCTAATTAAGATGGACAAAGGACCTGAATAGACATTTTTCTAAAGAAGACATACAAATGGCCAAAGGTTACATGAAAAGGTGCTGAATATCATTAATAATTAGGAAAATTCCAATGAAAATGACAATGAGATATCACCTCCTGTTAGAATGGCTGTCATAGAAAAGGCAAGAGGTAGCGAATGCTGGCGAGGATGTGGAGAACAGGCAACCTTTGTGTAGGTGGGGATTTAAATTAGTGAAGCCACTATGGGAAATAGTATGGAAGGTCTTCAAAAAATTAAAACTAGAACTACCCTATGATCCAGCTATTCCGTTGCTGGGTATATATCCAAAGGGACTGAAGTCACTGTTCCAAAGAGATAGCTGCACCCCATGTTCATAGCAGCACTGTTCATAAAAGCCAAAGGAAAGAAACAACCTAAGTGTCCATTGATGGATGAATAAATACATGAAAGGTGGCATGCATATATACACATAATGGAATACTATTCAGCCATAAAATAGAAGGAAATTCTGCCATTCACTACAACATGGGTGGGCTTTGGGGACATTATGCTAAGTGTTCCTCGGTATATATTTTTTTATTTTGTGTGTGCTCACTACTTTCATTTTGGGGTTTCTCAGTTCTTATATTGATAATATTCTTTATTCCAAAGTTTTATATTTCTTAAATTATTTGAATAGGTTTTATAATTTTTCTAGTTAACCAGATAGTATAACACATGTTTAGTTTTATCAATTAGCAAAATACCTATTCTATTATCCAGGATTCATTTGGCCCAAATCACAGCCCTGTTATGCATCCTACGTAATTCATTTCAAACTTTCAGCTTATATTTGAAGTCTAAAATTAGCATCATTGTATATTGTTACATATTTGATAGCAACTAAAATTTTGCAAACATATTTAATTAGCAAATATATGAGTTGCCTCTATTGCCAACAACACACAATTCTAATTATTTTAAGAACTATAACTATAAATTAGACATGGCTTCTGCTCTCAAAATGATAATAACTTAGGGAAAATAAGACCTACATAATAAAATTAATGCAAAGTAGATGTGTTATAAAATGTAAGGGGGTAGCAGAGCAGAGAGGATTTAATTTGCCCTGGAAGCATGGAACACTGAATGCCTTTTGATCTCCATGTGGAACAGACTTCCAATCGCAGCCCTGGAGCTTGAAGGAATCCCCAAAAGATCTATGAGCTTGTCTTGGAAAGGTAGTTGGAATTATGATTGGTGATGAAGCCACTGCTTTCCAGGTAAGTAGAATGAGCAAAGGGGTGGGATTCCATGGTGGGAGAAACAGCGAATGGCCCTTCAAGCAAACATGGACAGATAAGGTGGAAAGTTTGATTCGACCAATACAATGGTGTGCTAGAGTTGGCTGGTACTGTCATGTGAAAGCTAATTTTCAAGAAATTGTTTAGATAGCTGACATCATTTCAGCAACTTAAAATTAGCCATGATGGTGGGAGTATTTACACCATGGAAACTGTCAAATGTTACAAATTTGGGCTGGGGTTATTTTGGGCCTGGAAATCTGGTTGTGAAACATTTATCAGCACACCACTAGTTCCATCTGGCCCTGTTTGCCACACCCTCCACACAACTCATCTCATGATATTGGATTTTGAGGTTTTACTATTTTAAGGAAGACACTTTGGAAAAGACAAACAATAATTAATTAGGCACAAGCAAGAGTTAAAGGTAGAAATGTTGCTTGAAAACAGGAGGTAAAAGCCATAAATGTGCCTCCCATTGCACTAAACAGTCCCAAGATGGAAAGAGGGTAAGGCTGGTGATGTAGGGCTCACTGACATGACAGAGACAAGGTTTGGCCTAGAACAAAGAGCAATTGTAGCGCGTGACCAGGTCATCCTAAAAGCCTATGGGGTCGGCCAACACATGGTTCACATTGGGGGAGAGGGAATGAGCCACAGCGACTTATTTCTTCCTACCAGTGACTGAAAGAACTGCTTGCCTGCATGGTGTTCTTATTCCCTGATGGCTGGGGAAGGCCCTCCGCCAGCCTCTGTGTGCTGAATTGCTCTCTCTCCTCTTTGAGTGGAGCTCCACGTGAAACAGACTTCAAGTCACAGCCCTGGAGTTTGAAGGAATCCTCCAGAAGCCAAGAGCTCCGTTCCACAGATCATTTCCTGCACTTCTTGCCTGACCAGAAGGAACACTTTATTATTAATTGTTTTCAGAGGGAATGAGCTTGTTTACCAAAGAAGAGGCATTCTATGAATAACTTAGTTTGAGTGACGTTCCAATAACCATAAAAGAAGCATGAAAACATTCCCTGAAGTCTTAACAATTGGCTTCAGGCATGGAGACCTTTAGGAAACAAAGAGAATAAAACAAGAACTGCTACCCACTTTGGAATCCAGGGTAGAGATTTGGGACCTGCCTCACAGTTGGGCATCAGGACACGCATGAGCCCCTGGGAAGGCAGGGCAGGCTTTGTTGTGTGTCCATGTTTGCTTGAAAGAGGATCCACAGGTTTTTTTTTTTCTTTCATATTCTCAACTGGATCTCTGCCAAGCCCCATGCCCGTCCAATCTACCATTCTCTCTGACACACTTAAAGGCCAAGAAGCAGTGGTTGGCCATTCCTGGATATACTGTTTTTAGGAAATAGAGGGAGATTCATGTTCCTTTATCAAAAAGAAGATTGATTGATTACAGATTATTCTTTTTAAGGGACTAGACATGGGGACGACTTTTATATATTTTGAGGCAAGATATATATATTTATATATTCTCTCTTTTGATGCTTAGGAAATAAGTGAACAAGATATGATCACTTCTATACTCTGAATTGAGAAGTGAAGGCTCAGTGGTTCTTAACCTGGACTGTACATCACCATGGAGCTTTCAAAACTTGTGATGGCCAGTCCCAGCCCCCCAAAATTCCGATTTAATCCAGCTGGCATGGAGCCTGGTTATTTGCATTTGTAAACAGTTCTCAGGGTGGTTCTGATGTGCATCTCAGCTTGGGAAGCCCTGTGTTCGGTGGAAGGTGTGTTTGAAAGCTATGGTTTTAACCCCTGCACTGGGGTATGAGACTCTCGTGACTTCCACTATACATACCATTCTGTCAGACAACTAATAACAAGTTACCACCCGAGATTAGTAAGACAGGGAAGTAGTATTGACAGGAACAATATTTTAAAAATTTCATTCTACTTGAGAAGTAATGGGATACCTGAAAGAGGAATTTTTTGGCAAAAGTTCTAGAGCAATGAATGACAGAGAAAAGGAAGAAGGAGAATTGCTAATAAGAACTGTCACAAATTTCAGAAAAAGTTACGACTTTAAATACATTTTTAAAAGTCAGCATGAAATAAAATTCTATATAGTAATTATCAAAAAAGAGCAACTTTATTCCAAACTTAAAACACAAGGTTTTTGGTGATTTGAAAATCTGTTTTTACTTCGTTGCATTGGCTGTGGTACATGCCCTTACCTCTCTACCCTCCAAAGTTGCATAGTTTATATTTTAGGTTATCATGACTTACATAGCATTTTTACATGATGGGGTAATAGACAATCAGATAGAATTTTAATATTAATTAGTTATGATACAATACAGACACAGCAGAGTCTGCCCAGGGAGAAACCTTGTTATCTGACATGAGACCTTCACTTCAAAACATGGGCAAAGTACAGCCGCGGGTGGGAGATGAGAGGCAACCTGGAACTGAGCAGGGAACATCCAAGATCCCTGCTCACTGAGTTGGTTCTTTAGGACATTTCACAATGAATCATTAAAAGGTTTCCTATTCATTGTGGTCTCCTGACATTTAGGAGGGAACTGGAAATAGGCTGTGAGTTTCCTATTTTGAGTTATGAGTTCCCTCAGGAAATTTATAAGAAACTCTAAAGGAGGGCTAGTGAGAAGAAAATACTTGGAGACCATACCCTTTGAAAATAATGTCTGTGTTTTGGGGAGC
Organism: Myotis davidii; assembly: GCF_000327345.1. NCBI lineage: Eukaryota > Metazoa > Chordata > Mammalia > Chiroptera > Vespertilionidae > Myotis > Myotis davidii. The sequence continues at coordinate 4,094,539 of NW_006293700.1, forward strand.
CATGATGAGGAAAATATCTGTAGCATAACTGAAAGCACATTTCAGCACTTCGTAAATAACTAAGTAATTTGTACTGAGAGTTCCAACACAGAAAATTTATTTTTGACAGTCAAAAACTCAGATTTGAGTGAATAACAAACTGGACCCACACAAAATTTCTGAAGCACACTGGAAATGGTTATAACAAGAGTAAACATAAAATTGTATTTTCCTACTATTTATATCCTTTAAAAATAAACTTTAAATAAATTGTAGCATGTAGTAAATTATATCAATGTTTTGTGACGTTTGTAACATATGTAAAAGTAAAATGTATGACAACAAAAGCTTAGAGGAAGGAGGGAGATGTGAAAGAATATTATTATAAGCTTTTGTGATATGTGAAGCAGTATACTATCACTTGTAGGCAGGCTGGGATAAGTTAAAATTTTATTTATAAAACCTAAAGCAACCATGAAAAGTCCACACTAAAGAATGTAGCTAGTAAGAACAAAAGAGATTAAAACAAAATAAGAAAAGCCTAAGTTAATCCTAAAGAGGGCAGGAACATAAAGCAAGTCAAGCAAAGAACAGGTGGGACAATTAGAAAATAAATAGGGAGATGGCATATTTAAACTCAACCATAGCAATAATTGTATTAAATGTAAATGACTCAAAAGTCCCAATTAAAAGGCAAAATATTGATAGATGGCATAAAAACCAGTATCTCATTTCATATAGCCTATAAGAAACCAACTTTAAATATCATGACCCAAACAGATTGAAAGTTTTTAAAAAATAGGTAAAGGTTTACCCTGGTAAAACTAATGAAAAGAAAGCCATATAATATCAGACAAAGAAGATTTCAGAGAATAAATTTAATACTGGGGATCAGATAGCTTCATCACATTGACAATGGGAGTGAGTTCTTCACAGGGGCATAACCATCCTAGATATTTATGCACCTAATAACAAAGTATCAAACAAATCCACAGTTTTGTCTGGCATTCAACTCCTCTCTCTCAATAATTAATAGGAGAAAGAGATTTAAAAATTGTAAGAATACTGAAGTCTTAATAAACTATCAAAAAATTTAAACTGACTTTTATAAAGCACTTCATGCAAAAAACACACAAAAAAACCCCAAAACCAAAAACAGAATACACATTCTTTTCAAGAGTACACTAAATATTTACCATGTTCTGAGGCATAAATCAAAACTCAATAAATTTAACAAAGTATTTTGTCAAAGCACAATGAGAAATTACTAACAGAAAAACCTCTGGGAAATCCTTGAAAATTTTGAAATTATAAACACAATTCTCAATAAGCTATGGTCAATGAAAAAGACACATGGAAATTAGCGAGTGTTATTAACTGAATGAAAACGGAAATACAGCATATCAAATTTTGTGAGATGCAGTTAAATACATAGTGGGAAATTTATGACACTAACTACCTATAATAGAAAAAAAGAAAGACTCAAAGGAATGAATGACTTTGGCTTCCATCTTTAAAAACTAGAATAAAAAGAGAAAATAAATTCCAAAGGAACTGTTATTTATGGTATAAAACATAAAGACCAGAGCCAAAATTAATGAATAAAAAATAAAAGAAAAAAGAAAATTAATAAAACCAAAGGCTATTTGAGATCAATAAAGTAAACTTTTAGCCAGCCTGATTAGGAAAATAAGAGTGATAATATAAATGACCTGTATCAAAATGAGAGAGGTGACATCATTATAGATTTTATAGACATTAAAAGCAACATTTTAAAAAATATGTAAATAAATTTGAAAACTTACAAGTAATGGACAAGTATCTTGAAAGATCAAAACTATCAAAGTTTACTCAAGAAGAAACAGATAACACAAATAGTTCCATATTGAATAAAATAAGTTAATTTGTAGTTAAAACATTTCCCATACAAGAAATTATAGATCCAGATGGCTTCACTAGGGAATTCTGTCAAACATTTAAGCAAGAAATAATATCAATACTCTTCCAGAAAATTTTAAAAAAGAGAATGTTTCCCATAAATTCTACAATGCCAGAATTACTCTGACATTGAAACTAGACATAGATATAACAAGGAAAGAAAATAGCATACAACTGTTCCTCAATGAGCATGAATGTAAGAATTCCAAACATTTTAGTCAAATTCAACAATATATAACAATGATAATACACCAAGACCCCAAGAATGCAAGGTAGGTTTAACACCTGTAAAGCAATCATTCTAATTTACCAAATTATCAGACTCAAAAAAAGAACCAATTTTATCATCTCAGTATATATAGAGTCATTTGAGAAATCCAATATCCATTACTGAAAAAAATTTTCAGCAAACTGGGACTAGAATTACATCCTCTATGGACATTATGAAAGAACTACTGGTAACATAGTTAATGGGGAAAGACTGAATTCTTTTCCCATAAGGTCAGGATAAAGGTAAGACTATTCATTCTCACCATTTGTATTCAACAGAGTATTGGAAGTTTCAGCTAGTACACACACACACACACACACACAGGCATTGAAATTGGAAAGAAAGCAGTAAAACTATTCTTATTTGTAGACAAAATAATCAAAAGACAACAGAATTAAAAAGGGTTGCAGGATACAAGATATATATACAAAATTCAATTCCATGTGTATATGCTCTTAATCAAGAATAATACATTGAAAGTAAAATTCAATACTATTTATAGTAACATCCCCAAATATGAACTACTTTGAGAATCACCTATAAAAGATATGTTGTACCTATATAGTGAAAACTATAAAATATTGCTGAGAGAAATTTTAAACTCCTAAAAAATGGAGAGATGTAGCATGTTCATAGTTTGGAAGATAATATTATTCAGAGATCAAGTTTCTTCAAATTTAGCTAAAAATTCAATGTGATCTACCAAAATCCCAGTAGGTCTTTTTTTTTTTTTTTAAATAGAAATTGACATGCTCATTCTAAAATTTGTATGGAAATACAAAAAAACAAACAAAAACAAAAACAAAAGACACAAAACCCAAATACTGGAATAGTCAAAACAATTTTTAAAAAGAGGAGCAAAGTTGGAGAAATTATACTATCTGACTTCAATATTTTTTAAAAGCTATGGTAATAAAAAGAGTGTAAAATTGACATCACACAAAAAATGGGTCCTGAGAAAGACTCACATATATATTAATTTATTTTTGACAGACACACAAAGGCAGTTCAATAAACAAATAATCTATTCAATAAATATTGCCTAACCGCTGGATAATCCCTATACAAAAAACAAACACTTCAATTCTACTTCACACCATATACAAAAATTAACTCAAAATGGAGAACAGATCTAAGTATGAAACCTAAAAATATATAACTTATAGAACAAAACATAGAAAAATTTAGGTTGGGTGAAGATTTCTTAGATTCAACACCCAAAACAGGATCCATATAAGAAAACATCGATAAATTGAATTTTTTTAAAAAATATATTTTATTGACTTTTTACAGAGAGGAAGGGTGAGTGAAAGAGAGCTAGAAACATCGATGAGAGAGAAACATCCATCAGCTGCCTCCTGCACAACCCCCAATGGTCGGAAAAGGAGACATATGCAATACCTTAATCAATAAATATTAAAAAAAGAAAAAAGCAAGTAAAGATGGGCCCAATATTTGAAAATGGACTTCACCAAAGAAGATATACTGATGGCAAACTAATACATTAAAATATTTGTAAAATTAAAACACTATGCAATATCACTATACACTTATTACAAATGCGTAATATTAACAGTGACCATGCCAGACTTTGGAGAGAATGTGGAGCACATAGAACTTTCATGCACAGCTGGTGGGAATATAAAATAATACAACTATTTTGGAAAAGAACTTGGCAGTTTCTTAAAAAATTAAGCATACATCTATCATATGACACCGCTACTTTTCCTTTTACTTACTCATGAGACGTTAAAGTGTATGATCATGAAAAGAACTCTACATGAATGTTCATAGCAGCTTTACTTGTAAGAACCAAAAGGTCTAAACAAACAAAATGTCCAGTAACTGATGGATTGCTAAACAAACATGGTTTATATAGACAATAGAATGCTCTTCAGAAATAAAAAGAAATGAATTATTCATCCATGCAACAATATGAATCAGCCTGAAAGCGCTCATGTTGAGTGAAAGAAGCCAAACAAAAGAGAGAGTACATACAAGATGGTTCCATTTCTATAAAATTCTAGACAATGTAAACCTATATATAGTGATAAAATTCAGATCACTGGTTGCTAGGGAGGCAATAGCAGTGGGACAGGGGTTGGCGGGAAGGAGAAATTATTTAAAAAACACTAGGAACCGTTGGGGGTAGTGATATGCTCATTAATTGTATGTCCATTGCCTTAATTGTACTAATGATGTCATGGATATATATTTGAATGTGCAGTTTACTGTTTGTTAATTAAAACTCAACAAAAGTGTATAAACAAAGCAGAGTCTTCCAGGTAATTCTGGCACCTGTTAGAATCTGAGTCGAAATCTAGTTCACCAGTTTAAGGTTTCCCAAATGAGTAAATTTCAAAATTATATCACATGCACGCTTCTTTGTCCAGTGATGAAAAATGAAAACTAAAATTTAGGAGGTGATTGAGGGGATCTTGAACTATTTTGAGATGTTTATTTCAGCACTTCTCATGTTATTACATTATTGCAGTGCCTGTAGCTCCCCCATCTCTAGCTGAGCTCACTCTGAGGTGTGAGAGCCAGGATGGGAGAAAGCTGTTGTTGGGTGGATGAGCGCTGTCCTCTGGTTGCCTTCTGTGTGGACACAGGCCATGCTCCCTGCTCAGTAATTTATAGATAACATGTGCAAAAACCAAGATGCACTTGCAAGCATGAATTATACTCTGGCTAGCCACAGAAGAGGAGTATTTCTTCTAACTGCCCTGCCCTTTAGGACGTTTGAAAAATGGACCATTTGTTTAAATGATTTACTCACTGATTCTACCTAAGCCTTAGGAGTCATTTCATGATGCTAAAATACATTTATTTTAACAGGTTTCGGTGATTTTTTTTCTCATGTGGTGGAGTAAAAGAAGTAGGAAAATAATCTAAGATGTATCTATTAAAAATAAAATGTTCCTCTCCAGGTCCTCTGAGATCCCAAAGTCCTAAGACACAGGTGCGGGGACTTGCAGCAAGTAGAGAGCCAAGGGAGAGATGCAGAGGGGGCCGAGGTTGGAAAACCCGGAGCGCAGCTGTGCTGTGCTGGAAGCCAGGCCTCACAGAGGACACACAGCTGTTTCAGTCTCACAGGGAAACCCCGGAAAGGGGAGCAAGGGGAGATCCCTGTTGGTGAAAGGCGCTGCAGCTCGTTTTCTCAGAAAAGGGGCCCTTCCAAGGCAGACCTATGAACCAGGAGGGCACATGCTCGGGTTGCAGGGTCAATCCCCAACGTGGGGCGTGCAAGAGGCAGCCGGTCAATGATTCTCTCTCATCATTGATGTTTCTATCTCTCTCATTCTCTCTTCCTCTCCGAAATCAATAAAAATACATTTAAAGAAAAGCTGAGATGGAATTCTCTGGTTTGGTATTTGAAGGATTGGAGACTGGCAACTACAAATACAGTAGTGCTTCTGGTCCTCAAAATACATGTAAGCACCTGAGCAAGGACTAATCCTTTATGAATATTACACAGGATTGTAGAGAGCCATTCGACTCAGTTTAGTATTCATCAGTGATGAGAAAGAAAACCACAATCAATTACAGCATTTTGGAGATTTTTAAAAAATATATATTTTATTGAATTTTTAAAAAAAGGACAGAGAGTCAGAAACATTGATGAGAAACATTGATGAGCCACCTCCTGGACACCCACTACTGGGGATGTGCCTGCAACCAAGGTACATGCCCTTGACCGGAATCGAACCTGGGACCTTTCAGTCCACAGACTGACGCTCTATCCACTGAGCCAAACCAGTTAGGGTTGGAAATTTTTTAAAATATATATATTTTATTGACTTTTTACAGAGAGGAAGGGAAGAGGATAGAGAATTAGAAACATCGATGACAGAGAAACATCAATGAGAGAGAAACATCGATCAGCTGCCTCCTGCACAGCGCCGACTGGGGATGTGCCCACAACCAAAGTACATGCTTTTGACTGGAATCAAACCTGGGACCCCTCGGTCTGCAGGCCGATGCTCTATCCACTGAGCCAAACTGGTTAGGGCGGAGATTTTTTATCTTAAGCACAAAATAGCCACTTACCATTCGAAAAGAGGAAGTACGTACATGTTTTAGGCTAGTGACAATGACTGTTTCATTGATATGAGACACTTAACTGAGTGGAGAAGAGAGAAAGGAATAGTCTGATATTTTTAAGCCATCATCAGGATTTGTTGATCTGGTTTTGAAGTTTTTTATGTGTCAGTCAGTTCTAATCAGAAGTTATAGGCTGTGAATTGAGTAGAACTTGTTATGCATTGAATTTTAGGTATATACTTTTTTAATTTTTAAATTAATTTTTTGTCACCATTTATCCCCTCAAATCCTTCTCCACATCCATCCTACCCTTGCAATTTACAGTTGTCTTGTGCCCATGAGTTCTTTCTCTTTTTTTTTTGGCTAGATCCCTCCATTCCCCCCTCAACCCCCAGCCCATCCTTCTGCCCTCTATCTATGAGTCTGTCTCTATTTTGCCTGTTAGTTCATTTTGTTCATTTGATTCCACATATGAGTGAAATCATATGGTACGTGTCTTTCTCTGACTAGCTTCTTTCACTTAGCATAATACTCTCCAGGTCCATCCATGCTGTCGCAAAGGGTAAGATTTCCTTCTTTTTTTTTTTTATGCCTGAGTAGTATTTCATTGTGTAAATGTACCATAGCTGCTTTGTCCATTCATCTACTGATGGGCACTAGAGTTTCTTCCAAATCTTAAATAATTACATAAATTTAAGAAATCCCAATAAATAATTTCATATATGTTCCTCAAAGTCAAATAGATGATTTGAATAGTTGTTTAGATGTCTTGAATATTCTGCTTTCACTGAATTAGCTAACCTTTAAAATTCTGTGTTGTTTTCTCTTCTCTGACTTAGAAACTGACACGTGATAACTTGTAAAGGAACTACTGTCATGCCCACATAACGATGTTTCGGTCAACAATGGACCACGTATTCCACAGTGGTCAAATAATATTATAATGGAGTTGAAAAATTCCTCTCACCTAGTGACACTAGCAGTTGTAAGGTCATGGAACAATGCATTACTCATGTGTTTGTGACGGTGGTATAAACAAACATACTGTGCCGTCAGTCATATAAAAGTATAGCACATACATTTATGCACAATAGATAATAATTGATCATGATAATAAATCACTATGTATCTGGCTTATGTATTTACTATATTGCTTATCATTATTTTAGAGTGGACTCTTTCTACTTATAGAAAAATTAACTTCTATATAGCAGTAGGCTCTGTTACGCTAGTCAGTGGTCCCATATGTCTTGTGTTAACCGTGTCTCTGATTGCATAATTTTCTCTTGCACTTGATTTAATCCCTTTTTGCTGTATAGGTCTGTAGCCTAGGAGCAGGAAGCTATCCCACATAGCCTGGGTATATAGTAGGCTATACCATTTAGGTTTGTTTGATTGCACTCTATGATGTCTGCACAAAAATGAAATCACCTAAGGACATATTTCTCAGAATGTACTGGTATTGTTAAGCTGTGCATAACTGCATATATTATTGAATCTTTTCTCTGATCAGCTACTGGGCTCTGTACTGTAAAAACACCAATTATACTCTCAGATAATCTTTGTTGGCCTTTTGTAGCTATCAGTTTTTAATTTCTTTGAAAATTTACAACATTTTTCTCTGTGTTCACAATTACTATCTTACACCTGTTCTCCAAGGCAGTAATTCGAATTTTGATAGTGGTTATTTTGTTCCTTGCTTTTCAAATTGATTTATTGGGTCTATAATTGTGCTTTTAAATGACCAATTTATTACCATATTCTTTTAAAAATAATATATTTGAGTTCTAGTTTTACTGAATTCATATTCTCATTAAGTTTGTTTATAGCATAAATTCCTTAAAAATAAGTTTTATTTCTTGGATTTTTTTTTTCAGATTGGGTTTCTTCTATAGTATTTTCCTTAATTTATATTTCTTTTCTTTAGTTCTAATTTCTACTTCTTTTTGTTCCTTCTCTTTCTTTCATTCTCCATTAAAAAAATGTATGCCTTTTTTTTATCTAGCAAATTTTAACATTGGCTTTGATATATTCTCTTAGTTTAGTGTGTTGCCCTAGAAAATGAAACCCAGGCATTGATAACCATCTTCCATCTGCTGAGATTCCAGAATAGATCTTTCTCTTCTTATGATTGTTGTTGGTTGTTGTTTTTTTGACATTTCTCCCATATTCTTATTTCCTACTCAAGCCATTTCAAATTGAGGGAATTAGTGAAAATTCTCATGATCTTCTCAACTATGTTTCCTCAATATTTCTTTAAAATGAAGGAGCTCAGTAAGGAGCTGACACTTCCATCTCTTTTTCAAAGGCCTTCCTCCCATTGTTTAGAAACTGCTTGTGAATTTTGACAGCTTTGTTTGTTTCTTTAGCCTTTGGGAGAAGGAGTCTCTGTGACCCAGATTCATTCTGCCATTCTTACTCAGGATTTGAGTTCTTTTAAATTCATCTATAGGTATTCAGAGTTTCCTTCCGGATTCAGAAGGATTGTGTGAGAAAAGCTGCACAGTGGCTCCCTGTCTCCTTCTATGACATCTTCCTTCTCTCTCCATGAAGCAGTATTTACTGAGTGTTTCCTCAGTATAAAAGTACCAAATCTTAATAGCCTTAGCGTAGAACTTGTATCATGTTCATCTTTGTATTCCCAGCACCTTGCCAGAGGTTAGACCTGGTATATGTTTAATAAATGGTTGCTAAATAGAAAGAGAAGTTGAGGTCACCTGAGTCTCAGAATAGAGTTTTTTTAAAATTAGGTTTTTATTGCAATTGCCAGATAAACTGTTTGATGATCTGTGTGAACACTGAGCAAGCCAGTGAAAGAGAAATCTTGTGTAAGGTTCCTTGAGTCAACAATATTAGAAAGGCAAAATTTCTAATCACGAAATTAGAAAAGTACTTCCTTTTACTCATCTCAGGAGCACTGGAGCCAAGCATTGCCTACTCTGGTGACACTCCCCATTCTGTTTGGCCTCCGGGCTGTAGCACATTTCCAAAAACTATTTACAGCGCTATCAAAAAGAGCCAACCTGTGACTAATTGGCAATGTTTTGAGAAGAACTAATATATATTTGAACTTTGGCGAAGTTGAAGATCATGGACATTCTGGTCCAACTGACTTTCCATTTTGCTCTGGGAACAATTAGCCACAAACATGTTGTATAGTTGCTAGGGCACCACCCAATGGCCAAATGATTCTCTTCATATCATTCTTTTCAACATCATCGTTGCCATAGCCAAATTCCTGGGCTTATGTCACTTTACCCAACGTTCCAGAAAGGCCTGATTTCACTTCAAGCACGTTATTGATCTTTCTTCTGGGCAACCAGTGTGATGTGATTAGATTGACTCACTACAAATACACTGGAGGATTTTGGTGGAACCTGTCTGTTATTGAAATGAAGCATTTGCTACTAATCAGGCCCTCATACTATTAAGTACACAACCAGCTCTTCCCTTATTTCTATTTTAAATAGAAATATAGATTCCCAACTATTTTCTCCCTGACCTTTGCAAGAGTGAGGAATTTCCTGGAGTTTGTACACTTGACATGTACTAAAAACACTATTTTCCCCACTCACAAAAAATGCTTGTAAGTGCATCGGATTGACCTGTTGATATTCCTAATTTTGATTCATAGTTATAAGGCATTTCCCCTTAATACTTCCCGTGTAAGCATGACGGCACTTTTGCATTTGGGTTCCATTGCTTTATGTGTTCCTGATACTTAAGTGCTTTGAGGCCTTTTCTCTCTGAGCATAGCTGCCTTTGCGATTTCTTACGTTCCTCACGCAGTCTCTAAAATAATTCAATCAGAAATCTGAAGAAAGAAGGAAATAGCTGCCAAGGAGGTACGGCAGGAGGGCAAGGCAAGCTGGGAGAGTGCAGATGAATGGAGCAGAGGGCAAGTGCAAGTATTCTCAAACTATACAGATGCAGGAAGAAAAAGGTGACTTCTTTTCTCTTATAATCTGCCATGATGGGACCTGAACATCCTTCTGAAAGTACACAAAAATGATAGAGCACTGAGGTAAACTGGGAGACATTTGAAGACATCTATATAGTGTTGGATGACATTGTTATAAAAACTAAAATATAAAATTTTAAGGAATACGTGACTATTAATTGTGATAAAATGTCACAAATTTTGGAGAAAATTGAGCTTCTTTCTGTTTCTATTTCAAGGGCTATCCATAATTCTTGTTTCAACAATTAGCTCTCTGAAATCCCGATAGACACCATCATTGAGAAACTGTTTACATAAGTAGTTAATAAATTTAGAAAATGTTTTTGGAACCATTTAAAGATTTTAAACAACTGAGAGCTTGTTTGGAGGTTCTGGCAGGGGAGCACAGGTACTTGTATACCCTTGACTGGTCCTCTCCTTTGGAGGGAAGGTCCTTCTCTTTGAGAGCTCAAGCGTGTGCAGCTCAGGGAGGGACACACACGCATGGGGGGCGGGGGGGACACCCGCCTAGGCAGCCAGATCAGCAGAATCAACCCTGGTGATCAAAGGGTGACAGATGTCACAGCCAGATCACCCTCACATCCAGATTTTAAACAACTGAAATGATATTTTACCATAACTTCTTTTTCTTTCATTGATGAGTGTAATGTTAAAGGTTCAAGTAAGTAATAATACAAGGTGAGTTTGAATCCAACTGGCCTTTTCACATTGAGCATTTCAGATGAATAATGAGTCTGTATTTTGTATGCATACAGTAGCCTTGGATGCCTTTGAATGGTACATTAGCCAAATGCAAAGATAAAAATGTGTGCCCCGCTCCCTGTAACCATGAGGCCAAAGAGGCTCCTTTCCTTCTCCCAAACCTCAGACCACACCCCTGGGCTGCATTTATACCCCGTGGGCACCTGAGATAGAAACCTCCCCAGCAGCTACTCGGCCACCTGGCAGCATGGGGCAGCAGCTGCTGAAGGGGGTGCCCAGGTGAAAAGCACCTCCCTGCATCACGCAGCACCTCAGCCCCGAGCAGCAATTTGGATGTTGCTTCCATTTCGTTGCCAGCAGGGATCACTGGACACCCCTCTAGAGCCCACTCCTTTGGGGTGGTTTCTTAGGATCTTCAGATGAGGCTCCTGTTGGTAATAATCCTGGTCCTATTTTGTACGTTAGGAGGTGGTGATGTGGCTGCTGAGGTTGAGTGGATCACTCCCTTGCGGCAAACTATATGCTCAAGTACAGACACTGAGCCAGCCTCGAGCAGGAGCACCTTCTCTGTGGATGGAAATATGAGGGTTCCAGGAAAGGGTATCCATTTCTTTCAGAGTGTGGAGAACATTCTTAGGACACAGAACGGAAACTGGAGTCAGATCTATTACAAAAGGCCCTGGATATAAGTTTCAATCTCAGGGTTCTAAGTAACAGGTGCTAACCATTTGACCATTGTCTATCACTAATAGAAAAGGCCAGGTCACCACCTGGATGCATCCCCTTCCATATTTTTTGAATCACTCATTATTTTAAGGTCTTGTTAATATGGCCAAAGTCACCATCATTTCACAGCTGGACACCCCCACATCCTACTCTGCATGTCCCCACCGTACCCCAACACATGCTCAACAGTGCAGTCAGAGTGATCTTTTGCAAATGCCAACTGAATTAGAACACAGGCCTGCTTAAAATCTTTAGTGTCTTGCCATTTTTCTTAGGAAAAAGAACAAAAATCCTTAATATAGCTTTAAGGCTTGTTGTATGTTTTAGCTTCTGCTTAGCTCTCCAGCCTTCAAATATTCCCATCTCCTTCTTGATCCTTGCTTGGCAGCCACTGTGATCTCTTTGAACTTGGCCTGGTCCCTTTTTCCTCTCACTCTACCCACCGTCTCTTTAACACTCATTCATCTTTTTAAAATATATATATTTTTACATTGATCTTTAGAGAGAGAATGAGAGGGATAGAGAGATAGAAACATTGATGAGAAACATCATTGATCAGCTGCCTCTTGCACACAACCTAATGGGGATTAAGTCTACAACCTGGGCATGTGCCCTGATCAAAACTGAACCAGTGACCTCTTGGTTCATGGGTCGATGCTCAACCACTGAGCTACACCAGCTGGGCAACATTCATTCATCTTTTAGTCAAATGCCATCTTATAAAAATCTCCACTCTAGTCAGATTCCTCTGCTTTATATTTTCAAGAAATCATATGCCCTTCCTTTAGGCAACATTCTAGTCCACTCATTGGTGTGACCACTTGTTTAATATCAGTCTCCCACTCTACTGTAAGCTACACGAGAACAGGGACATTTCTTCTTTGTGCTCATCATTCCATCTCTAAAACTAGCACTTAGTAAGCCCTG
>NW_006293700.1:4108068-4110183 GCF_000327345.1 Myotis davidii
TTTTATTGCTTTGATCTCCACAATTCAGGCTCCAAATGGTTTAAAAGAGGATGTTGGGTGATGAGGAGGTTGGCTGACAAGGGTTATCAGCTCTAATAAAAGTGAAGTTTACTTTCCAGGGGTTTAGTAGTTGGGGCAGGCAGGTACTTTAACAGAGTTGGAGAAGTGTTACAGGACACAATTCCAGGGAAGATGATGTTGTGTGATCCTGAGGGGTCTTCGGTGATGACTTTTCTCTGAAAATTCTCTCAAGTACAGAGTAACCTGTGATGGTACAGGAAATAGAGAATTTGGTGGGAAGGAAGAAAAAGTAAAATCTTGCTACATGACACAAGGCTGCATGGTTTTCCATTAATCTGGGGGAATATTCATTTGAAAAAAAATCTATGAAGGTTTGTTATAGATGCCCCCCCTCCACCCTTCACCGATTTATTGAATTGGTATTTACTGAGTTCCTCTTTATGTCAGCCAGGGTCTTAATTGCTTTCATATGCTTTTTTTTTTATTAAATTAATTCACTGCCCTAGAATGCTCTTTTATTTAAACTTCACATAAACATTAAAAAAATTAAAGATGTTGGCAAGTAACTTAACTGATGGTAGAGACTCTTTCTCCCTTAGGCGAAGAAAAACTATTAAATACATAAGCAATGTTTTAGCTGCTGCTCACTTCTTCCCTCCTTCCTTATTGCTTCCTTACTCACTACTTGACTTGGCAAATTTTATTGCATAAATTTTCTGAGTCAGAAAGTGTTCTTGCTACGAGGAATCCCAAGGTGGATGAAACATTTCTGCCGTCGAAGAGCATCCAGTGCAGTGGAGAAGCAAAGCCACGATTAGCCAATGGCAAGTGATAAAGCAGAGGGTGTGGGAGCAGCAGAGGGCACTGAGCGTAGCTGGGGAGGCTATTTCTGGAAGCTTTCTGGAGCTGGTGATGCAGGGTGTCTCTGTGTATGTGTGTGTGTGATGGAGGTGGTCTAGGAGACGGGAGAATAAACAAAGGCTTGGACACATGGAACAACCAGGGGGTTAGACTTTGTCCTCCAGTGTAGCATCAGGCCGGGGCCTCTTTTTGAGGGGGTTGGTGTAAACTGCAGAGAATGAAGGGACTCCGTCAGCTGAGGGTAATTCTGTGGAGAAGGGGAGCTGCTGTGGGGCTTCAGCAACCAATGCTCCCAGAAGCTGGGGAGGAGATCCTGGTCCTCGTGGAGGGGCCTGGTTGGTACACTGAGCTACCAAATGAACCACAAGGGTGCTTGAGAGGCGAGGAACAGAGATAGCCAATGCGGATCCCACTTTCAAGAAGCTTGCTTATGGGTTTTCCAGGAAGCATCCTTGGCCACGTTCTCAAAACTGACATTTCTCTCTAAGCCGTGTCTATGACTCTCAGTTGCAGCTCCTCACCACCTTCTGGCGGCCTGGGGACTCCCATACCCTCGCATGCAACCAGGCGTTTCCCCCAATCAATGTTTATCAAATGAATAAGTGTACTAAGATTTCTCCAGCTGGAGGAAAAGGAAAAGAGTTGTTCCACAGCATAGAGAAGTGAGGGATGTGGGAGGACAATGGATTGCAGTGGCAGTTCACATCAGGATGAGACACAGGTGAACTGTTCTGGTTGTTTCTGTTAATACTAAATACTAATTTTTTGGGTTTCAATCAAAATAGTTACTTTGTGTGTGTGCTCAGCTCAAAAAAGGCACTCTAAATAAGCTCCCCAAAACCCTCGCCTCCCTATCCATTTTGTTGCTAAGAGAGGAAATCTGACACATTTAATTAAATGACTGAAAATCAAGTTCTTCTTTTCTCCCCCAGGCTGAGGTTGCTGTTGGCTCTGGATGGGGGCGGGGAGCAGGGACAAGGCAGGCTAGGGTTGGTGTCCTGATATCTGCAAATGTCCATCTTTCTGTCCAAACAGAGAAGGGGAGGAAGAATGCCCGGGCAAGGCTTTCCCTCAAGAAAGAGAAAGGGATCTTAAAAGAAAGGACACAAGTGCTAAAAAGATTTCTCAGAAAAATAAATAAAAAGAAGCACACTTCAGCTCTTTGATGATAAGGACTTCTCCTGGGACAAATAGCTGGAGAAAACATGCGACTGAGCTCTCAGCAGCAAGTCC
>NW_006293700.1:4111971-4144604 GCF_000327345.1 Myotis davidii
ACGGAGATGGAGAAGAAAATATGCAAGAGTAAAAAAATATTTGAATGCAGTGAAATAGTTTGAATCCAAAATATGTCAAGCTATAGTGATTTTTAAAAAGATCTGCAATTCACAGAATCCTTTATAACATTCCCTGCCAAAAGCTCCAGGTATGCATCAGTGTCTTTCATCATTTTATGGCTCTGAGTAATGTTCTGTGGCCCATAAAGGAAATACATAGTCCAGGTTATCAATTGTGTACATTGAGGTAATTCCCTAGCCACATCAGTACACTAATATGAGTGCCTAAGTGTCCTCACTGATTTTGTGTGTCTTATCCATCCATCCATCCATCCATCCATCCATCCATCCATCCATCCATCCATCGAGCCAGCCAGCTTGTATGAAGCCCATTTTATGTATCCACCATACTAGGTACACAGTGGCTGCACTTTTAGAACTTCACTGTGATACAAGTAAACTGGAACCATGTCATGAGATTGATTTAGAGTATGGGGCCCAAAAGTCTACATTTTTAACAAGCTCATAGGTATGCTAGTCAGGCGACCACACATTGAGGAGCAAAGCCCTCTGGGATTCTCTTTATTAAAGTAACTCACAACACAGTGAAGACTCCAGGCACATGAAAAGAAATAGAAAACACTTTTACTATAGAAGTGCAACATGTTTCATTGAGAACAGAAAGGAGGTAGGATTTATTGTGTGAAGGGTAGATGTTTAGGAAGGTGTCATAGAAGAAGAGGCTTTTAATGAAGTGGGTCTAGGAAGGTGTGAAGGATTGCGGTAGGCATAGAGGATATTCTGGACAGAAGAAACATGTCAGAATTCATGGATGTCCACAGACTCAAGTGGCTGGGACTTGGGGTGCACACTGAAAAGAGGACTGGAAAGGAAGCCAGCTTAATCAGCTTGGTTCTCACAGTACACATAGGTGAACACCTCCAGGTATTTTTGTAGGCTAGAAAGTGGGGGATAAAAATGAAATGAAACACACAAATGGTCCTAATCAAATTGCCATTTTGCTTCCTCCCATATCAGTTTTATCTGTAGAAGAAACAGTCGATTTTAATGGTAAATTTTTGTCTAGAAGCCATGTTTTCACTTTATAACTTGGAGTCTCTAAGGGAAATATAAAAGCACTCTTTGAAGAACACTCATGAGCATCACTTTGAAAAACATACATGAGCTTTCTGAGGCTCTTCTAGGCAGACTGCTCCAAAGCTGCCCCATTCTCTTGACTTACTAGAATTTAGCTGCTTTGGGAACAGGTCCCCATGTTTCCAGAGAAGATCTGTGATTTTTACGATGATCCTTTATGATTTAGCTCCAGTTGATTCCTAGCACATTTCTTACTGTATTTCCCCAAATGCTTTTCTTACCATAACCCTGGAGTATTTACCCTTTATTTATTGAACAATAAAATCTATGCAATGCCTATTCAGCCCCAGAGGACTTTATTGACTGTGAGTCGATGGTGACACTGAGCAGACCTGTAACCCGACTTAAAAGAGCTTATATTATTATGGAGATGACTGAAATTTATAAGTAAATGCAATATATTTTGATGAATGTTACGAAGAAATGTAAAATTACCAGAATCTCACACTGAGACTAAGTGTAAACATTCCTGAAGAAGTGATGATTGAGTGGAGACCTGAAGAAATGAAGGAAGTGAGCCATGTTGTGTGTGAAGAGAGCAGGGGAAGGAAGGAGAGAGAAGAGCATCTAAACAGCGGAGCAACACAGACTACTGAGAAATTGGTCTTCAAATAACTGTTGGAAATTCAACATGTTTGATCCTAGGGCACGAGAGGGAGAATGGTGAGAAATGAAGACCAGGCAGGGGCCGGCTGCAGAAGGCTCATGTGCTCTGATAATGAACATGAACATGAGTGCAATGGAAACACCACTGAAGGGTTTTATCCAGGGAAATAAGACCAACTCCATATTTTATCTTAAATGACTGCAGGATGAAAGATGACTTAAGGGGATGAAACCAAAGGTGAGAGACCAGCTCTTGGAATTGCTCAGGTGCAATATGATGGTGCTTTGAATGAGTGTGGTGGCAGTGACTATGGAGAGAAGATAATTTCACATTTGGGATAACGGGAATACAGGAGAAAAGAAGTCAATGTGACACCAAGATTTCAGGCTTGGGCAGATGGTCTTTATTAAAATGGAGGAGAAGCATGGTCTGTAAGGGGTGAGGAAGTGAGTTCACATTTGGACATGTGCTTGAAGGGCTTTTGGTATCTCTATATAAAGGTGTAAAGAGTTCAGTGGGGAGATCTAGCTTAAAGTCGAAACTCTGAGGGGTCACCAACATATGGATAGAAATTAAATCAATGGTAATTGATGAGATTGCTTTGGGAACATATATTGAGTGAGAAGATGAAAAGGTTGAGAACTGAGTTTCGAAGACCATCAACATTAGAACATAACCAAGAGGGAAAAAATAACAACTCTGTAAATGAATCTGAGAATGAGCCACTGCTGATAAGAGGAAGATGCAGAGAGAATGATGACTTGAAAGACAAGAGAAGGATTTCAAGAAGGAAAAGTATTTCTATGGGTCAACAAGTTTGAGTGGCCCTGAGATACACATCTGAAATGTGTTCTCTTGAGGGCTCCATCCGTAATGGGTGACCTTGGTCAGTTTTAAAAGACTGTTCTCCTGCCCGCCGCCCATGCTTTCATTGTATTTTCCGTCCTTCTACAGGATTGCACTTATTTTCTAAGATCCCGTTAAGTAGAATCTGCTTCCTAACAATCTTTTCCATCTTCCAGTTGAGGATACTTTCTCTCAGTTTTTGTAAATCTTTGACTTTTATATACCTCAGGTAGCCTTTGCAATAGGCTTTTTATCACAAGGACATATATCTCCTATAACTTAGAAAGTTCCTTGAGGATGGATGGAGGATGTTAGTTGAATTAATCAGGATTGCATGACTGGTCACAGATAGTTTTTACTAGTCTTTGTAGGATTTTAAGACAGCCATCCTGATATAGTCCCAGGGCTCTGAGAGACAGGAATTCTGTTTCATTTCTGTGAATGGTTTTATCCTCAATGTTTAGTTCATTACATATAAAAAAACACCAATTCAAATGTTGCCTGCTCTCTTTAATATTTTTATTTTTGTTTGTTGGAAAATTATTTTAGTGATGTCCCTATTGGAATTTTCACTAGTGTTTATGAATCGCAGGTTGCATCATGGCATGGTTATTTCTTGGTCTTTTCCACTTTAAGTAGTGGTAATGACAAAGGCCTTTCAGAGCCTTCGGGTATTTGTGTCTATGGTACTACTCTGCAGGGGGGCGGGCACTGGGAGTGCTATATGCTAGTATTTCCTCCTCCCATGGGCACCTTGACTGGGAGCCTTTGGAGCCATGGTAACAACTAGGTGGCTTTCCTGCACCTCAGTCCCACCATGGCTGCTGCTGCCACAGGCAGCTCCTTTAATGCCTTTAGCTTATTTATGTTTGGTCGCTCATGTACCATTTCACCCTTGCTTGTTTCATTCCCACTTTGAACACCACGATTGTTTAAATTAATGACACCCATTTGAACAAGGACCTTCTCTCAATGGGGGATGTGGAGGCTGTGATTCTCTCCCTCTCCCCACTTCTAACCCCTGAAAGCAATCCAAGGAGAAAGAGAGACAAACCATCAGTTTTCCAGCAGTTATGCCCTACCCCCCAACACGCATTCACTTGCTTTCATGTTCTTATAAGGATTTAGGTACAAATTAGGGAAAATAAATGCCTGCTTCAGGCTCGTCCTTTGTACCATTTCCAGGGAGAGAGATGACAGTACCCCAGGCAAAGCTCTCTGTAAACACCCTCCTTTTTATAACCCAGCTCTGAAGAGCTGCATGCAGAAAAATAACCACTTGAAACCCTTTGCCCCGCGTTGAGGTTGCTGCCAACTCTTCGCCTTAGCTTGCTGCCGCGAGAATAAACTGGGGGAAAGGTCTGAAGTTTTCGGGCAGGGTGACTGCCTGCTCGGATTGTTTAGTCCTTGAAATCCGGCCTCTGCCAGGAGGCTAAGAGCAGAGCCACCCTGTTCTTGGAGTGAATTGCAATTCTGCTTAGGTCACAGGCTTTTTACGGCCAACAGCAGGGAGATGGATCCTTTCTCATGGTGTCAAGTGAAACCGAGATTCAAAGGGTGAGTGTGATCATGGTCAAGCTGTGTTGATCATGAAGAGTCCGTGTAAGAAATTGCTAATACATTTACACTAATGAGTTACTGAAAATAAAAACTGCCTTCCTATCATCCTGCCAGGTGAATTTTCTTTAATGGGTCCCAAGAAGCCTTCACATCTATCTGGGGTGGCCATGTTCATACAGCCAGAACGACACCATCATTATCTCGTGAATGAAAGGCTGACAGAACAACTCGTCAAGGCAACGAAAGCATAACAATTTTCAAGTTACCGTGGGCTTATTGATTATTTCAAACTGAAACACTCAGTAACTCTTCCACTTGCTTTGGTTAAAGACGAAAGGAGCTAATTTTTTTCTTGATTGTTATTGTGTCTCTGGTGAACTGCAGCAATTGCGTTGGTATTTTTTTCTTATTTCTTGAAACATTTTATGACTGATTAGAAAGCAAACTAGAACAGACTATGGCTCAATTTCTTTTCAGTATAAAAAACAATTGCAAAAATTGAGGAAACATTTCATGTTTCGCTCTAAACAAAAGACAAGCCAACATCAGAGACTATTTGGTTGTGAATAATTCTGAATTAAGGTACATGAGCCTATTCATCCTTATCCCTTTTTAAATAGATTGTAATAGCAAAATAAGCTTCCTGTAGGTTCTATCCAGCTACCTAAAGTATATCTTTTAATCAAAAGTACATTAATAATATTCAGAGGGTGAAAACATCTAGGCATTTCTCATGGTGCTAAGTGGCCTAATATCTTACCTCAGCTGACATTCTAGGGGCAGAAGGAGGACAAGAGCCTGGGGGCGGGGGGGATCCTGCTGGGGGCAGGAGTATGAGTGGTGCTGGGGAGGCAGTCGGGTGTGGGAAAGGTAATCATGGACGGTGGTGGTGTGGGTGACTGGTGATATGTGCAAACAACTTTTCAAATGTTGTACTGTGTAATCCTCCCTTTTATAATGGGAAGCATTTATCATCTTCATTTTAATCATGAGGACACTTAGAACATTCACAAAACTTGCTCAGGATCGCAAATGGGTACGTGGCAGTTGGGGTCTCAGCACTTTTCCATGACCCCAAACTTGGTTCACGTTTCTTCTCCGAGGCTGAGATCACGGTGGACACTGCGTGGCCCCGGGCTGCTTGCAAGGGTTGGACACCTCAAGAAAATAGAACTGTGCCAATGTCTTGTGAAGCCTGAAGAAGTGTGTGGATGATGGGAAATTGGATTTCTATGCATCATTAACCTATTGTGACCTTTACTGACTCTTGGGCATTTCATTCAACAAACATTTACTGAGCAGCTAGCTACTCAGTGTCAGTCAGTTCTAGATACTGAAGCAAAAGCAGCAGCACATCAGAGTCACTTTCTAAGAATGTCAATGAGGCCTTCTCACCAGTTTTGGTTTAAGAAGCTAGTATATCTGGGGATTTTATATTAATAATTTCCAAGTTGCAGCAAAAGTTTAAAACATACTAGTGGTATTTTACATATTTGCTAGCTTCCAGGAAATTGCAATTAAATACAGAACAGTAGTATTTAGGAGAGAGCACTACCAAGAAGTAGCTGCCTTGTCTTTTGAGCCTAGCCGTGAATTCACTTCATTTGACTAGGCAACAGACTTGTCACAGACTCCGTCCTGGCTTCCACAGTGTTTCTCTGGACTGGAACAGCCGAGCAGCTAGAGGCTCCCACTACACCTGGCGACCGGCTCTCATCACCCTCACTCTGCCTCATGGCTTGTCCGGTGTGCATAGCCCTTGTCCCCCAAATTCTAAACGTGACTTTAGTTTTTGCCTATTGGCCCTGGAGAGATTCACAAGGCAGGGAGGCACAGTTCTGAAGCTACCTGGCCTGACCACCATGAAGAGCAGGTCACCTTGACCCTTTTCCTTAGTTTCCTCCCCTCTACAATTTGCAACACTATGCTCATGAGCTATGGCACACATTCCCCGGCATCCTAATCAGTTCCTCAGGTAGGGAGGGTTCACAGGTAGTAATATGCAATAATAAGCTCACTTTCCACCTGGCTGTCTTTCAAGAGAAAATCATTCTTATACTAATTCTAATAATGGCCCTTGTCATTATCTGTGCCTTGGACAATGGATTCAGGATTCCATCAGCTCTCCCCGAAGTATGGTCGTAGGTATGGTTTCTGGGTCCTCTTCACAGGCACCTAGCAATTTGAAAGCCAGTAGAATTTTTAAAATTCCCTTTAAGACTAGAAATCATTTGAAAGAATGAGCAACTTGAAGGCAGAGTTAGAAGAAGAGGGGCAGAGGACCATGCCTGCTCTATTTGCCAGTGTTTCTGGAGGACCTGAGGTATTTTGTAACTCTTACAGTTTACCCATCAGCCTTTCCCTTAAGCCTGTTGGTTGACAAAATGACTTCAGTCCCAAATGTTTCTGCCCCAGGTAGAGAAAGAAATATAACATTACTTTAAGCATCACTGTGTATTTAATATGATCCCAGAAAATTTAATACAAACTGAGATAAGGATGAGGCAAGATTTGGAGTATAAAATATTAGAAAAGAAGCATTTTAAAAAACTTCTTATCCTTTCAGACAGCAATGGAGGGACCTGGAGGGTATTATGCTAAGTGAAATAAGCCAGTCAGAGAAAGGTAAGTATCACATGACCTCACCCATATATGGAATCTAATGAGCAAAATAAACTGATGCAAAAAAAAAAATAGATCCAGAGACATAGAAGCATGGAATAGGTTGAGGAATCTCAGAGGTAAGGTGAGGGGGGCAGGGGTGGAGAGAGGTTAACCAGGGAATTTATATGCTTATATGCATAACCCATGGACACAGACAATAGTGTGGTAAAGGCCTTGGAGGGGCCAGGGTGGGGTGGAGGGAGTCAATGGAGAAAAAAACAGAACAAAACAAATGAAGGGAACATCTGTAATACTTTCAACAATAAAGATAAATTTTTTAAAAAGCTTGTTTAGATCTTGGTCTTGAAAACTATCAAGGCTTTTCTCTCTGTTTTGAGTTTCAAATAAAAAACGGAGTTTCCAAAAACTAAAAAAAAATAAAATAAAACTATAAAGCTAAGTAACAAAGTTGCCCTAATATGGACAGTTCTCTTAAACTCCCATTCCTTCCTTATGTCTTCGTCTTTGCCACATGCAACTCATAGTCTAGTGGGGGATTCAAATAAGTAAGCAGTCCATTAAATATAGTGGGGTCAGTGCCATGATTGGGGAAGTACAGAAGCCCACAGGTGTGTGAAGAGAGTGCCTTACCCAGATATGGGGACTCAGGGAAGACTTCCTGGAGGAAGTCAGATGCTTACATTTAAGTCTTTCCATGATTACTCCAAGTACACTGTGGAGAGTGGGCTGGGTGGGAAGGGAGCAGAGGCAGGGAGATGGTTCAGAATGCCAGGGAGGTAGTCTAGACAAAACGTAATGGTGATCTGATAGGGAAGTAGAGAAAAGAGGACAGTTTGAAGAGGGGGGAGGTAAAAACTACTCTAGTATTTGATGGGCCATAAGCACGGAGGGGGAAGGAACTATTGAAAGCGATGTTCAGTTTTCTGGTTTGGACAACTGGGTGGATAGGGGTGCCAATGACAGAGAGATCAAATACAGGGTAGGGATGGTGAAGAGATGATGAGCTTGGGTTAGGACATGCTAAATTTGAGTGACCTGTGGGAGAACAAAAATAGGTGTTGTGTATACTGCTGGGTATCCATGACTAATGCTGGAGATTCAAATATTCCGGTCACCAGTGAATAAACCACACTGAAATCATAGTAGTCAACAGTGTTCACATTCAGGGTATTGCCAGCTATTGGTTTGCTGGGTTCGTGGTTGAGCTGGCTTTGGAAATTTAAGAGATAATGTTGATAATATGATTAATATCGATATTTAAGAAAGAGGGAAAGAAATAAAAAAATATGCTTATTCCAAGACACTAATATGGGTTTCTTGAACCACTTTATAGAGCTTTGAGTATGTGGTCTGGAATATCTTATGGAAATAACACCTTGAATACATTTTTTTGTCATTTCTTTTGGTGTGGAATTGCATTTTTTTGGTTTTAATTTTAAAATATTTTCCAAAAATAGTGCTGAGATTTTGGTAGTGGGATTTAAAGATTAAATGAAATAAAGATGACAGCCGGGATGGCTCAGTGCTTGAGCGTCATGGTTTTATTCCCGGTCAGGGCACATGCCCAGGTTGCAGGCTGGATCCCTAATTAGGGGCGTGCAGTAGGCAGCCAATCAATGATTCTCTCTCATCATTGATGTTTCTATCTTTCCCTTTCCCTCTCCTTTGCTCTCTGAAGTCAATAAAAATATATTTTTAAAAAGTGAAATAAAGATGGAGAAAATTTAAGGGAAAACTAGGGATATATATATTCTCAAGAAAATGAAGTGTTGATCATGGTCTT
This sequence comes from Myotis davidii, assembly GCF_000327345.1. Classification (NCBI taxonomy): domain Eukaryota; kingdom Metazoa; phylum Chordata; class Mammalia; order Chiroptera; family Vespertilionidae; genus Myotis; species Myotis davidii. The sequence goes on from NW_006293700.1 coordinate 4,120,551, forward strand.
TCCAACATGAACATAATACACACACACACACACACACACATCCACATCATATACTGTTATTATTAGACACATTGATTGATAAGGAATGCCTTAGTTTTATGCACCTGGTTTTCAAAATATTTCCATTCTATAATTTCTTTTAAAATATTTTGTGCTTACAAAAATACAAGTGTGTTATGGATCCACACTTTTGCCTCATTAGTGCCTCTGGGAGTTGGTCACATGAGATAGTTTTCCCACGGGCAGTCTGGGGAGTGCATATGGAGAGTTCATAGCGGCACACATTCAACATTACAGAAGAGCGACTTTTCAGGGCAAGTGCTTGTTGGATTCTGATGTGTTTATATCTATAATAATAAAAGTGTAATATGCTAATTAGACCAGACATCCTTCCGGCAACCTTCTGGACAAAGCCGGGGCTGCGAGGGAAGCCCGGGTCCCGGGTGCCAGAGGGAAGCAGGTGCCAGCAGCTGGGGGAAGAAAGGCCTACTCGCACATGAATTTTGTGCATCGGGCCTCTAGTGTTTACATAATACTCCACTCTCTTTTTCTTTTTCTTTTTTTTAAAATATATTTTATTGATTTCTCACAGAGAGGAAGGGAGAGAGCCAGAGAGCCAGAAACATCGATGAGAGAGAAACATCGATCAGCTGCCTCCTGCACATCTCCTACTGGGGATGTGCCTGCAACCAAGGTGCATGCCCCTGACTGGAATCGAACCCAGGACCCCTCAGTCCGCAGGCTGACGCTCTATCCACTGAGCCAAACCGGCTTCGGCTCCACACTCTTTTTCAAAGAATGCTATGTATCCAGAGATTCACCAACATTTGGCCCTAACTTTCATTACCCTGGCTTTGATCATTTCTATTAAATGCCTCTTTTGTGTGTGTATTTGGAAACAGAATTTAAATTTTTGGTATTGCTAACATGATACCCTTTATGATTTTGAATATTTCTACAGTAGATGACATTATTTTATGTTTGATTATATTAATGAATTTCCCCCCAGGTTTACTGACAAATAATTTGTATACAAGAAGAGTCACCCACAGAGGGTCAGACTGATGAAATTTCGCAATTGTGTACAGTTTGTAACCACCACAACTGAGATATGGAAAATTCAGAAACCTTCATCAGCTTCAGCCCATCTCCTCACCGTAGTTAGCCTTTTCTGGAATTTCACGTAAATGCAATAATACAGCATATAGTCTTTTGTATTTGACTTTTTTGACTTAGCATACTATTTTCGAGGCTCATTCCCGTTGCATGTATCGGTACTTTGTGCATTTATATTGGGGGATGATATTCCAATAGTATAGAGACATCACAATCCTTTTATATTCATCATTCGATGGGCATTTAATGTTTTTATTCCCAGTTGTTAGCTATTTTGAACTGCTGCTATCGACATTAAATACAAGTAATGTGCGGACATACTTGTCTTCATGTCTCCGGGCTGAAAGCTTAGGAGTGGAATTTCTGAGTTGTACGACAGATATGTATCCTGTATATGGTAAGGTGTGGTAGGTAAGACCCGCCAAGCTGTTTCCCAAAGTGGCTGTAGCATTTTTCATCCCATCAGCAATGCAAGAGTGCTGTGGGTCTCACATCCTCAACAACACCGGGTGCGGGCAGTTGTTTACATTTTGGTTATTCCCCTGGGTATTTGTAAAATTTTGAATTATAGATCAGCATGTGTCCAAAGTTTCTCTACTAAAAAAGACAGAATAAAAGTAAATCTTATTTGAGTTCTCATTCTGCTCAGCGACCAGCACTTGGAATATATACGCCCTGGTTTTATGGTCCTGAAATACTTTCCTTTTCATAAAGTGAAATATTAACTTGTATTGGTTTCAGTTCGATAATTCAAATGCTGTCATTTTAATGTGTCTCATCATAAATCTACTTTATTGCATTCGGTGTCATCCCTTATTATCTTGGACAAAAATGCTTTTGTTTCCTTTCTGACTTGGAAATCATGTGTGTGTGTCTCTGTGTTTTTTTCTTCTTTTCTTATGCTTGGAACGGGTTGGTAATAAATTCTTTTGTTTTTTGGCTTATTTTTTCTATATTATATGAGGCCACCAGAGCTATTGGGAACTGATTGTTTTCAATGATGCAGAATGTTGTCAAGAAGCTCTTATTCTCCTCAACAACATTTGCTTTCCTTTAAAGATACAGTTCCACTAAATTATGAGGTGGACAACTATGTTTGACAGATAATGGAAGTCTATAGAATTCTTCGTTAGTTAAGGTAGCTATCCCCACTCAGTGTGAGTATAGGATTTTGAAGTGATGGTTTTGTTTGTCATGAAAAGTATAACATTTAACAAATATGTTTCTGGCTTCTTTGTTATGGATACTTAACACTACACAAGGTTTAGTTCTGTAAGGAGTCTACAATTTAGTGGAAGAGAAAACAACAACAAAAACTACTCTAATAATTCAAGTTAGTATATGATGTTTAGAGCAATCATTTCTCCCCATTCCTGAATTTTAAAAATTCCACATCAAAAGAGCTTAATATTCCTGTGTATAGACCTTCTTGTTTTTCTTCTGTGAAGACATAGAGTGAGCTACTCTCTATTGGTCCTTGGTCCACACTTAATACCCTAGGACTTGAACAAGGGGTACTCGTAGTGAGCAAGAATGGTGTCCGCGATGAACCAGGAGGTCAGGGCTCAATTCCCGGGCAGGGCACATGCCTGCACTGCAGGCTGGATCCCCAGTGTGAGGTGTGCAGGAGGCAGCCGATCACTGATTCTCTCTCATCCTTGATGTTTCTATCTCTTTCTCCTTCTCCCTCCCTTCCTCTCTGATAGCAATAAACAAATATATATTTTTAAAAAGTGTGGACTCAAACTTTCTTGTGGATGGGCTATTCTGAGGCACAATTAGGAAGGGAGGAAGGTAGCAAGCCCATCTGGGCTTTTTGTTTGTTTGTTTTTATAGTATACCAAAATTCTCAGTTTTCCACTCCAGTCTTGGTGGTTCTTGACCAGGCAGGCCCATTCCTACCCCAGAGTTTTAGCATTGACTATTCCTTCTTCTTGGCATGCCTTTCCCCAAATATCTTTACACCCACTTTCTTTCATCCTTTGCCTTTATTCCTCTGAGTGAGACCAGCTCATTAGGAGGCTTGCATTTAAAATTGCGTCTCCAGATGCCTGCACGCCCAACCTCCCTTACTCTGTTCTTTTTCCCTTAAACACTTAGCAGCTTTTAACATACCATAGAATTAACCTATTATGTTTATTTTCTGTCTTCTCCTAGGAATACAGTCCCTGGTGGCAGGGATTTGTCTGTTTTGCTTCTGGTGTTTCCTTAGTTTATAGAATAATGCCTGCCACATAATAGATGATTAAGGAATATGTTGAATGATTGTGTTGAATAAACTTGAAATTTTTAAAATATTACCAGTCAATTAAGCTTTCACCAAGAAGGGCACTGAACAAAGTATGCAAGTTATCCTAACTGGCAACGGAATTATAGTCATCTCCACAATTTCAATAAAGGAAAGCTTTATTTAAAACAATGCAGTAAATTCTCTCATATTTAGCCCAAGGAACGTCTCTCCTGAGAGGCTAAGGAAACACAGAGATTCGTCTAACACAATTTTATCAAGATTAGTGTCTGGCCCTAACTGGTTTGGCTCCGTGGATAGAGCGTCGGCCTGCGGACTGAAGGGTCCCAGGTTCGATTCTGGTCAAGGGCATATACCTTGGTTGCGGGCACATCCCCAGTAGGGGTGTGCAGGAGGCAGCTGAATTGATGCTTCTCTCTCATCAATGTCTCTAACTCTCTATCCCTCTCCCTTCCTCTCTGTAAAAAAATCAATAAAATATATTAAAAAAAAAAAGATTAGTGTCTGAACATTATGTGTCCTGCCCTTTCCCCCAAAGAAGTGAACCTGATCTTTTGTTTTCTGTTTCCATCCAAACTTGAGTGTTTTGGTGCACAAGCTCACTGGCTCCTGGCGCACAGACCTGTTTCTAAGAAAGGCTAACTTTGCTCATAAAGAAGATTCAAAGGGCTTCTTGGACAACAAGCAATTTTTGAGCTACACAGCATTTTGATGAGTTAAGTGTAATTAAATAAAAAACAGATGGATTACATATCTATTGAGACCCACACACTTGAAAAACAAGTGAAACATTTCTTGTGTTCGTATCCTCAAATATAAAAAGAACATGTATAGTTTGAAACAGAACTTTTCTAGTTTTTACCATGTTTTGACTTGAAGGTCATGTTTGCTGTGTGCTTTTTTTTGATGGGGAGTCTTTGCTATTTATAAACATTCTCTTTATAACATTTTCAGGGCAATCGAGTTGCTCTAATCTCTCAATTTTTGAACCAAGGTAAATATTTTGTTAATGTAATTAGGATAGTCTAAAGTTATTCATGTTTTCTTTTAATATAAGGCATAGCAAATAATTTGTTTTGTTTTAGTTAGCATTTAGTTTACTGTTCTTTTCGTTACGGGGAACATAGACACACATAGATTAGTTCAACAAATAGAGATTCTACTAAGATAAAGAGACATGAAGACCCATGTACGTGGGCAGGGCGACGTACATCAGCATCTCCACAGTCCAGCCTCAGGGAAAATGGAACTGGGAGGCCACTAGAAATGGCTAAGATTGATTGTTCTCATGAGGGCTTCTCTCTGCTCATCTCAATCAGTTTCCCTTACTTTGCTTATTACTGACCTCATAAATTCAGCTTCAGCTTCAAATGACCCATAGTGCCTCTGGCCTGAGCTTACTCTATAATCTTTCAGCTTAACTGCCACAGCCATCTGTCACAGTCTCTAGTTTCGAATTTCTTTTAAAATTTTTTTATTAAATTTTTTTGGGTGACATTGGTTAATAAAATTATATAGATTTCCGGTTTATAATTCTGTAATACATCATTGGTATATTGTGCATTCACCAGCCCAAGCCAAACCTCCTTCCTGAAGGAGCACTCTGATTGGCTCAGCTCACTTTTGAACCAGGCTGCTGAGCACTGAACCCTATGAGTGAGCCATGGGGTACAACTAGCTGTGGTGGAGAAAGCTGGGTTCTCTTTGCAATAAGGGAGCACGTGGAAAAGGTGTTGAGATTGGTGCTCAGGTTTAAGTGCACAAAGTACAGACTCCAGGATTCACCAGCCAGAAGATAATTTCCAGCAATGTATTTTTGCCAGACATGTTCTTTGGGAAATAAAATATTAGTTGTTTCTCTTTTCAAGAATTGAGATGTTTTGAATTTTTGAATTTAGGATGCCAAAATTGGAAAGGGTGTGGATGCTTTCAAAGTACAGAATTTCATTTAATCTGTCTGGATTTTAGGAAAACAACATCAATTATATAACTGTTTAGGAATATGTCTTTGGAGATTATACCAAATGGTGTTATTGTACCATTTTAAATATGGTCACTCTCTTTCTTTTCCTAAGATCTCTGAAATATTCCTTGAAAAAGGAATCTTGAATTTGGTCCATGCTAAGGTTATACAGGGTTTACATTAAAAAAGCAAAGACAGAGTTGAAAAATTGGAGGAGATCCAGTGAAAACCTGATAACAATTGGAACAGGTTTTATTTTGCCTGGAGAAGGCAGAGGAGAAAATAAATAATAATTCAAAAAATACATAAGTCTGATGTCGGATTCAGACAAAAATCTGCTCTGTCAGCAACTGGAGTTCAGAAAAACCATAAAAGGGAGACAATGGGAAAGCGCACCAAACAAAAGGGACAGGCAGACCTGAATTCTGACCTTGGCTTTGCCAGTTTAGAGCTGGTTTGCCCTGGTGCCCTGGTTATGAGAAAAATCTTAGACTAATGCCAATTTAGGTCCTTCCCCAAACTAAAGAAAAATCTCATGAAGGGCCATCCGGGGCCACTAGCTGTGGCTGTAAAACTGGGTCCTTGCACATTTCTAAGATGTAACATTCTGAAGATTCTTAACTCTGCCCTTTGTCCCACTGAGTCAATACATTTATGTGAAATTTTATGGAGAACAAGGATTTTTCCACATCTTGTATCATGTTCAACCCAGAATTTAAAGTTCTATCACTCACACAATGGCATTAAGCTACACTAAAAACAAACAAACAAACAAACAAACCAAAAGAAAAAGAAAATCTGATTCAGATAGCCAAGTTTGAGGTTACAATTCAGAAATGGAGCGAGAGATATTTTTATGCCTCCTTTAACTAGACCCCAGTGCATTCCTATGCTGGGTAGAAACTATTATTCAAAAAGAGATGCAAATCAGTATATCCAACTAATGCTTAATTAATGGAAACCACATACCTTGGTTTGAGATTAAGTACAAAAAAAATATAGGGAAAATATTGCCAGTGACAAAAATGAAGGCTTATCAATCATAGCACTGCATGGATATAAACCCTAACAATATAGATTACACACTACACTTAGGCTCCAGGAAACACAGGACATTTCCTCACAGCCAATCAAGTATTAGAAGAGAGTATTATGGATTTGAAACAGGAATTCCCTGAAAGCAGTCACTACCATCGGCATTTATTCCTGGCTCTCACATTCAAGATGATAATATTAGAGCCTCTTTCGACTTCTTAGCAGTTGACTTGAGTGGTCATTTTCTCTCCCACAATAATGTCAACCACAAGCATCAGTTCATTTTTGTAAATATACCCACTGGATATTGGTCTATTTAGATGTTCCAAGGACATTGTAAGATCTCAGTCTCTGGAAGAAAGGGTGGGCCTCCCAACAGAACCGGTCTCTTCTAGAAGAAGCAGTGCTTGGCAAGGTGTAAACTGAAGACTAAGAAGTCCAAACTGTTTTTCACGTCCAAGGACAGTTGTTATTTAGGTGAAGGATTTTCCTCTTTGGCTTAAAAAAACACACCCAGATATTTATGGGATTCAAAACACCTTAAGGTCTTAGCAAGAATGAGCTTATTACAATAGTTTCCTCCAGGATAGGAGGGACTCAGTGCAGTATGGAGATTTTTAAAAAATATTTTTATTTTTGTTGATTTCAGAGAGGAAAGGAGAGGGAGAGAGAGAGATATAGAAACATCAATGATGAGAGAGAATCATTGATTGGCTGCCTCCTGTACGCTTCCTATTGGGGATCGAGCTCGCAACCCAGGCATGTGCCCTTGACCAAAGTGAACCCAGGACCCTTCAGTCCACAGGCCCCCGCTCTATCCACTGAGCCAAACCAGCTAGGGCAGTATGGAGATTTTTGGCTCCTAAGCAGGGGATGTAAAAAAAAAAAAGGCAACAAAAATAAATCTTTTTCCACTAGAAATGACTCATACTTTTATATGTATCAGATATAATTTTATGATTTTATATATTATATGGTATTTTGGGAAATACTCTTTTAAGATGCATGATAGTGCCATGTACTTTTATTATGCTAGTATTCAACACGATTGCCAAATTTATAAAGTAACATAAAATTGCATCCTATTTCAATCTTGAATTATTAAGTAAGCCATAAAACAAGAGAGTCTAAGTTTATCGACCATAGGATCCAGAAGTCCTTTAGCATTATTTATCCATAACGAGTATTGGTAAGATGAGAGTACCAATACCGTAACTACATGTTTAGAGGAAGTGAATATACACAGATGCAAATGATACCAACTGATTTTGCCCAGGGGTAAAAAAATAAATGTCATACCAGAGCTCAAGTAATGATGAAGTTTATTGGGTGTACACTGGCATAATACCTCTTGGACTTTGATTCTTTGGTGTACACGCCAGGGAGGATAAGAGAGGGAATGTAACCTGTTTGAGAACACCATGATTTTTAGACTGTTGCAGTTTTACCCAGATGTGCACAGCCTACTGATATTAAAACTACAATAGAGTTCGTAGCCTCTCTTAGGAAATAGTTGCTGAGTCAGGATGAAATGTTGGATGTGCTTGAGACAGTTTCTAAACCAGAGGTTCTCAACCTGTGGGTCGCAACCATCGGAAAACACATATAGCATATCAGATATTTACATGACGATTCATAACAGTAGCAAAATTATAGTTATGAAGTAGCAACGAAAATAATTTTATGGTTGGGGGGTCACCACAACATGAGGAACTGTATTAAAGGGTCGCCGCATTAGGAAGGTTGAGAACCACTGTTCTAAACGCTTAGTGAAAGAGAAGCCACTCACAGCGCTTCCTGTCTGTAACAAGACCGTGTTCAAAAGCAAACCCCACAACAACCCACTTACAACACTGCTAATGGGCCTCACTTACTTTTATGAAGGAAATCATTTCAGTTTTACCAAAGCTGCAGAACCTCACGGGGCACAGAGTAATTGGATGAACTTGATTTCATTTAACCAAATAAATATCTTTAGTCAATGTTCTTTGGGAACTTGGGAAACACGTGCAAAACCCTCCCAAACTTAAGTAGCATTTACCTCGGACTGGTAGTATTGGGGATTTTGCATTTTTACAAGTTTGGATGCCCCCACTGCACTGTATCTCCATGGGCCTGGCCTCATAAGCACTGTGCACTCATGAGCTAAGGAGATGGTGATTAAGCCGAACACTGCAGGGAGTTCTCTCACACTTGAGACAGAAATCATTTCCTTTTCCATATTCCGCCATGAAAGCATGGCTAGTTATATAGGTGATGGGAAAGAAGAGTCCTCCCCCCAGTATTAGGGACTGTGGTGGCAGCTTAAGGAAAAATTGATTTAATGATTCAGTAGTCTGAAGTCAGCATGGCCGGGCTCTGATTCCAATTACTGATTCCAACATACAGAATTAAAACGATACCCAGGAAGCTTATTGATTTGAATTTTCTATTCCTTCAGTTGTTGTCCTTCTCATCCTACATCTTGTCAACTTTCCTTCCTTTCACTCCTTCCTTCTGGATTTTACATCTGTAATTTGAGACAGATCTACTATGAAGCTTCGTTGAAGGTTTCTGGTAACCAGAATCATATTGACACCTCCAAACATATCTCCTTTTTCGCAAGATATAAAATCCCCCCCCCCACACACACACACAGTCTTCTTTGAATTGCTTCTTTTCTATGACAGTGTGCTTTCAAACGCTCCGGGATCCTCTATGCTTTCCCCGTGTAGTCTCCCTACTGTGATTTTTATCTCAATACTGAACACCTTCTCTAGGGCACTGCTGGGTTTCCAATTTTCTTCTCTTATCTTTTCCTCCCTAATTTTCCAAAGAGGTACTCTCCCACATCTGAGGCCCTACCAGAGCCAATACCATTATTCTTTCTTTGATGATACAATATAGACCTGAACTTGAGCTTATGTCACAGAGTTGCAGGACACTGTCTGTGGCTTTTGGTCTCAGCTTTCTTTGCTTCTCTACCAATAGTTTCTCAAGATTAATTTCATTCAGCTTCCTGCCTTAAATGTCACCTAAAACTGATCACTCTCTGGGTGGATGGGAAAAGTGTGAAGTGTTGCTCAGATTTCCCGTCAGGAATGAAGGGCTTATTATGCCAGCTGCTAGCAGGACTGCCTCCAAAGTAATTGTAGGTTGTCAGCTATGTTCAGGGATCACCTCATCTGTAGAGAGCCACCTTCCCCAAGGTCACACCCTATCATGGAACCTCTGGCAGCCATTGACTAACTCATGTCATGGGTTTCAGCAGCCTGTCCTTTCCCTCAACTCAGACATTTTCTGGAAGCTCATTCCATCTTCAGAACTCCTATGTGGATGTTAAATTGTAGTTCAAGCTCTCTCCTGCCCTAGTCTTCCTTCCTTCCTTCTTCTCTTCCCTTTCACGGGAATTGATCAGAGAGCACTTGTGACAGCCATGTACACATGAAGTCTGTCTCAGAATCTGCTTCCTGGAGAACCTAGCCAGCAAGACTCTTCAATTCACCCCCAACCTTATTTTTCCTTGAGCTTCAGATTCATAAATCAAACTGTTTAATTAACATTTCTGCAAGTCATTCTATTCTGTCCAACCTATGAGGGAAGGCGAGGAGTGAGGGGGTAAGAGAGCAACCAAAGGACTTGTATGCATGCATATGAGCATAACCAATGGACACAGACAAGGGGAGGGGCAGGAGGTGAGGGCATGTGCTGGTGGTTGGGGGCATCTGGGAAAAGGTCAGTGGGGGAAAAAGGAGATTTATGTAATACTTTAAACAATAAAGAATTTAAATTAAAAAAGGAAGATATTCAAAGTCCTAAAACAAACAAACAAGAAAGTCATCCCACCCTTACCATGTTCAGAACTGAATTCCTGAAAGCTCCTCCTCCTATCACAATGCCTTGTCTAGTGAATGCTACTGCCAGCCATGGGGATACTTTTACCCAACCCCCAATCACCATCCTTGAATTTGGTCTCTTTCTCAAGACCCACATCCTACTGAACAACATCTTGTTGGCCTCACCTCCTCAATGCATCCCAAACCCAGCCACTCTCACCTATCCACATTGCCATCAGTTCTCACCTGGCACATGCCCATGGGCTCCTAACTATGTCTCTGTCTCCCCTCTTGCCCCTCTAGGTATGTCTCATCTAATGCTTAAATGAGACCTTGCCGTTCTCCTGAGTAACTCTAATAGTTCCCCCTGCAAGAATCAAATCCAGACTTCTCGCCAAAGCTCCACATCATACTTACATATCTCACTGTCTGCTGATGCCTCACCATTTCCCAGGCACATCAGCTTTCTCTCTATCTGTTGTACTCACTAATTCCTCCTTTGTCCCAGAGCATGTGCATTTGCAGTTTCTGCTGTTTGGAAGGTTCCTGTCCAAGATCTTTGCTGGCCCCCTTCTCCTTCCTTAAATCTCTAATGTCACCTCTCTGGAAAGGTCATCTTGACCGCCCAGATAAAACAACTCCCATGGTCTTTTATAATTTGATTTTTTTTTATCCTCTTTATTTTTAAAAAATATATTTTTGTTGATTTCAGAGAGGAAGGGAGAGGAAGAGATAGAAACAGCAATGATGAGAGAGAATTGTTGATCGACTGCCTCCTGCATGCCCCACACGGGGGATCAAGCCTGCAACCTGGGCATATGCCCTGAGTGAGAATCTAACCTTGACCTCCTTGTTCATAGCTCGATGTTCAACCACTGAATCACACTGGCCGGGCTCATTTTATCCTCCTTACAGCATTCATGTGTCCTGATAGTTGTTGCAAGGGACTGAATTATGTCCCTACAAAATTCATATGTTGATTCCCTGAACCCCAATGCAACTATATCTGGAGATAGGGTCTTTATGAAGTAATTAAGGTTAAATGAGGTCATAGGAATGGGGCCATAATCCAAAAGGACTATGGGCTTCATAAGAAGAAGAAAAAAGGATATGTATATATATATTCATATGTATTCAGGATGGGGCAAAAGGAGTATACAGTGTGAGAATGCAAAACACAGAGTTTATTCTTGTATTATTATTATTTATTAATTATTTTATTATTTTTCCATATGAACAGTAGTAAACCTATTTTGGCCCCACCCTGAATTTCTCTCTCTCCCCTTTCTCTCTCACTCTCTCATCATATGAGCATATTGCTAGAAGGTAGCCATCTGCAAGCCAGGAGCACACCTTACTAGAATAATCTCCAAAATTTAAGCAAATGAATTTCTGTTGTTTGAGTCATGCTGTCAGTGGTATTTTGGTATGACGGCCCAAGCAGACTAATGTATTTGTTTAACGGTTTATATGTTTGTGATCTATCTCCCATCATATGATAGCAGGCTTCTTGGGCAGGGTGGTGCCTCCTTGCTCATGACTGTAGCTCCAGTGCAAGGAACAGTGTCTGGTGTGCTGCAGGCACTTAGTAAGACTATATTAAATGGCTGCATGATAGCTGCCTCGAAAAATAATTTGGTTGAGGGAAAAGACAGATGTGTAAATTTAAGTGCTGCTATTTCTGGCAGGTATACATCTAGAGAAACGTTCCTAGCTTAGATCATTCAAAGATATAGATCAACTAGGAAACATCTATTTAAATTCATAAAATTGTTAGAGAAAAGCTCAGGACCTAAAATGACTGAAAAGTACAAATGTTGAGAGACTTGGCAACTGCTCTGAGTTGATCTCCTAATCACTGGGAAAGGGAGAGAGAGATTTATGTGTATTCTGGTAAAAAATAAAAGTTACATAACTGAACAAATCCTGGAAAGATTTCTAATGTTTACACAAGCGAAGAGAAGAATATGTCAAGAAGTTAGTATACGTTTATCAGGCATTGATTAAAACAAGCCAACTAAGAAAGGCTTTGAAAATTTCCTAAGAGCAGGGCCAAGGTTAGAAGTTGAGGAGAGCGTTCCATATGACTTGACTACAGGATTTAATTTTTCACAGAAACATATCTTCTTTGCCCCCTCCTTCCTCTTCCTCTTCCTTCTCCTACTCTTTTTTCCTCTCTCATTTTTCTTTCTCATTTGTTTGTGATGCTTTCATCTGTTCAGAAGATATCTGATGGACTCTCTTCCATGCGGACCATCCTCCAGGCAAGACAGATGCAGATGAATGGTCCCCACCAGCAATGAGCTTGGGGTCCAAGTAGGTGTGTGTGTACCTGTGCCTGTGAGTGACATGCGTGTCCGTGGGAGGGAGTATGCAGGGCAGGGAAGTGGGAAAAGGCATAAAGGAGGCCTTTATGGCTCTGGCATGTAATCTTAAAGTTGCTCATTTCCTTTTGCTGTCAGCTGTCTATAAGATACCTGGAAGAAACCCGTATGCATTTTGTTTGTTATGATTTAAGTAGCCGAAATGTTTTTCTATCACTTAAAGGAATCCTGCCATTTCTGGTGGACCAGAACTGATTCTGTTATTTGAGGTATTTTTATGCATGTTCTAAGTATAGCTTTTCTTGTTTTGTAGTTCTTGCAAGTCTAATTCTGGTCTTAATAGATAAGTTTCTGTTCAGTAAAGGGGTATATTTGAGTTCAATAAAACAACCACTTTAGGTACTTTCACCTTCACTTAAAAAGTGAGGAACTGAAAGTAGAATTTACGTTCTCTCTCATCTGGAGATATAAAAATGCTGTTAACATCCAACTGGTCTCAAAACCTGAAGTTTGAACACGGGGCTGTTTGAAGAGGAATTTCCTGGTAACAACAAGGGGACTGAAAATGAGAGGAGTATGCGAGCTGTGCACTTCGCGGTGGTTGAGGTTTACCTAATCACGGTCTTTCACGGTCAAAGATAACAAAGCTTTGGTTCTGCTCTGCGCAGTATCAACGCTTTGTATTTTCTGATCTGCTCACTAAGGTTGCATTTTATCATTTTCTTTCTCAAAGATTCAGTTCCCATTAACAGAAACCCACTAAGAGGAGTCCACTTTGTGGCTTCAGTGGCCTACCAACCCAAACATCTGCAGGTCAACTCAGGAGAAGAAAAACGATCTCTTTCAAGATGACTATTACTGCACAAGCAGAAAAAAATATCACTAAGCGGGGTATCTTTTATAATGAATTTTCAGCCAATAGTAGTATCAGTCTTCTTCTATAATCCCTGCTAATATTCAACCCCAAATGGCTTTGGCAGTGTGTGACCACATAGCTAAGATTACTGCTTTATCCACATACGAACATAAAATATTTATTAACTCGTTTACTTGTAATTCCCTTTGTCTTACATTGCTTGGCCTCGGTGCCTCACATTTCCCCAAAGATGTGAGGAGGCAGAGAATGTCCCAGGTGTTATCTAACGGAGAGTGTGCTCATCTGGGTTTTGCATGCCGGGCCTTCACTGAACACTGAGAAGACACAGCACATTCAGGTGGAAGAACCCAAAGCGCAGGAATTCAGTGAGCTGGGCCTGGTACATCTCAGCACAATTTGAGGAAGATGCAGAAGTGACGATGAGCACCAAGATATCACACAGTGTGATCAGACGGTGATGGTGATGGGAAGCACCTAGTAAACAGCACTAGACTGAATTACTAGTAATGATGGCTAAATAGGTTTCCAGGAATCTCTCCTGAGATCTATTATTGGCCTGCAAGCAGGAAAAATGAACATTCGGGTGATATGTCCAATGAAGCTTCAGGGAGATAGGAAGAGAAACGCAGCAGTCAGTGACTTATAAATACTTGACTATTATTCAGAATTTACAAATTCACATATGTTAATATCAGAGAAGGTATTTTTAGACATAATATCGCATGCTTTTCACATCTGCTGAATTCTGTTCAGATCCTGATGAGTGTTGCATTAAAGTGTGAATGAAACTAGACTCTTATCTTACATCTTTCACAAAAATTAACTCTAAATGGATTAAAAATTTAAATGTAAAACTGAAATCATTAAAACAAAATAAATTTAAAAAACTGGAAACCATAAAACTCCTGGAAGAAAATATAGAAAAAAGATTTCTTGATATGGGTGTTGGAATGATTTTTTGGATATGGCACCTCAAGCACATGCAACAAAATAAAAAAATAAACAAGTGGAATTATGTCATAGCAAAAAGTTTCTGCATAGCAAAATAAACTAGCAACAAAGTGAAAAGGCAACCTATAGAATGGAAAAAATATTTGCAAATCATTATCTGATAAGAGGTTAATATTTAACATATATAAAGAATTCATTCAACTCAATAAAAAAAATACCCTCAAAACCCAATTTTTAAATGGGCAAAGGACTTAAATAGATATTTTTTTCCCCAAAGAAGAAGTACCAATGGCCTATGAATACATGAAAAGGTGCTCACCATCACTAATTATCAGGGAACTACAAATCAAAACCACAATGAGATACCTCCTCAACCTATTAAAATGCCTATCATCAAAAAGACAAGGGATAACAAATGCTGGCAAGGATGTGGAGAAAAGAGAACCCTCGTGCACTGTTGGTGGGATTATAAACTGGTGCAGTCACTGTGGAAAACAGTATGGAGGATCCTCAGCAGTTACAAATAGAACTACCATATGGCCCAGCAACTCCACTTCTGGGGATATATCAGAAGGAAATGAAAATGCTATCTGTGAAAGAGATATCTGTACTCCCATGTTCACAGCGATATTAATTACAGATGAATGATATAGAGTGTGGAATATATATACACACACCAGCTCTTTATGAATATTATTCAGCCATAAAAATAAGGAATCCTTGTCATTTGCAACAACATGTATGAACCTAGAGTGCAATACGTCAGACAGAGAAAGACAAATACTATATGATTCACTTATATGTGGAATCTAAAACAAACACAAAAACCCAAACTCATATAAAAAAAAGAGAGATCAGATTTGTGGTTACCAGAGGTTGGTGGCTGGGTGGAGAATTGAATTAAGGTCATCAAAAGGTACAAACTTCCAGTTATAAGATAAAGAAGTACTAGGGATATAATGTACAACACAATCACTATAGTTCACAGTGCTATCTGGTATATTTGAAACTTAAGATAGTAATTTTAATTATATGTGTGAGTTCTCATCACAGGGAACATTCCATCCTTTTCTTTTTTTTACATATCTATAGGAGATGACGGATGCTAACTAAACATATTGTGGTCATTGTTTAACAACATTTGTAAGTCAAGTCATTAAACTTAAAAACAGTGTTATACATCAATTATATCTCAATCAAAAAGGGGAAAAGGTCTAATTGTAGGCTTATTCATTAACAAGGAATTGCATTTATCAAAAATATAAACTGAATTATGCAGAGTTCAATGGGAAACTCCCACACTGTGTTGGCCTCCTTACTGGGGGATATGCTTCCTGGTCAACTACCATGATTGAGAACACAGCTGCAAGATGGATGATGCCTTTTTTCAATCCACTGGTGACACTTCTCATCAATAATGAGACAATTAGTAAAGGAAGAGGAAACAAACAAACAAAACAAAAACCCCACATAAAACCACTGTGGGTTTTATTCTGATCCTGTCACTCACCATGTAGGTGAGGATGTGCTGGACTGATATTCGACTGCCAGGATTGGCTATCAAAACTGGCTCCATATCTAACTGCTCAGCTCAGTGACATCCTTTTATTACCTACTAGAGGCCCAGTGCACAAACTCTTGCACCAGTGGGGTCCCTCAGCCTGGCCTGTGGGATCGGGTAAAACCAGCTCTCCAACATCCCCTGAGGGGTCCTGGATTGCAAAAGAGTGCGGGCCAGGCTGAGGGATCCCACGGGTGCATGATTGGGGCTGGGGAGGGATGCAGGAAGTTAGCCAACGGTGAGGGACTGTGGGAGGGCTCTAGGGCATGTCCAGCTCGCCTTGCTCAGTCCCGATCAGCCAGACCCCAACAGTAAGCTAATCTACCAGTCGGAGTATCTGCCTCCTGGTGGTCAGTGCACGTCATACACTGTTGAGCAGCCTTAGCATATCATTAGCATATTACGCTTTAATTGGTTGAATGGCCAACTGGACGACCGGACACTTAGCATATTAGCAGATAGGATATGAGGAGATGCACTGAAATAGAGGTTGATACCCTTTTAGCTTGTGTTATACTTTATTTCTAGGCTCAAAGCAGGGCAGATGTACACATAATTTTCTTTAATTATCTCTAAATTATTTCAAAAATTTTTCATCCCTTAATCCCTGGTCTTGTGCAGGGCAGATCTACACATAATTTTCTTTAATTATCTCAAAAATTTTTCATCCCTTAATCCCTGGTCTTGGGCAAGTTTAAGAAACATAGTGTAGTTCAGTCATATTTGTTTCTCCTTTAAAACTATATGTTTTCTTACAATAAGTTTGTAAAAGTTAGTTCCCTTTATTCATTTATATCTTTCCCTCCTTTAAAATTGTGATATGTTTTCTTAGAATAAGTTTGTAAGTCAGTTTCCTTTATGTTTGGATTGGCTTGTTTTCTATCTGGTACAGTGTCTGATCGGTTAAGCAGTATTTATTTATCCTACATTTTTAAATCAGTTTTGGGCTTGGAGTTAACTGTCATAATCAATCCATCTTCTTTTGAATTTTGTCCATGAAAAATCAAAGTCTTAAGCAAGTATAATCAAGATCAGTCTATGTAATTCTTATAGACATTAAGAATTACACTATACATAGCTTAGACCGGTTACATTTCAGATTTTATTTTGTACTAGCATCTAGCATAGAGAGGCAAGTAGGATTTATCTCCTATGCCTGGATCATCGTGTTGAAAAAAGACGGTGCTCAGAATGAGTGTACAATTGATTAGTTATTTCTTAATCAGGTGTCGATTATAGTAATACCTATGTATTTACTACCCCCAAGCTGGAGTAATGATTTCTAGTGCTGGTTCACTTCTTACTCCTTATTCACTCCATTACCCTTCTCTTGGTTTGTAATGATTTAGTTTAGTGATTAATTATTTAAAGAACTAGAGTGTCATAATGATACATAATACAAAAAAGCAAGAGGAGGAATTTCATGAAATTAAACATAATATCAAAAGGTCTGAATTTCTGATCTTCTAACAACTTGTGCACTAATCAGACAAAAGATAGCACTTTGTAAGAGTTGAACATTATTAATCAAGTTAAGTCATTACATTTACATGGAGTCATGTATTCAATAGAGAACACACATTCTTCTTAAGCAGACAAAGAACATTTTAAAAAGTCAATCATGCATGTATTATTAACCCAAAAAGCAAGTCTCAACAAACATCACAAACCTGGTAACATGCAAACCACATCACACTGGTATCACACAGCCCAGTTTTTTAAATTGCAATACGATGAATTAACATATCAAAAAACTGGAAATTAAAAATCATACTTCTAAATAACTCATAGAACAGGAGAAGGAATTAAAATAAAATACAATAATATGGAGAATTGGATTATGACTCATTTATCACAGATCAAGACCTGTAGTATGCAGAAAAAAAGAAACATGTTTGGGAGCCATAGATAGTGTAAATATGCTAATATTTGAAAGGAAGAAAGACTAAACCTGAATGAGATAGACATTAAAATTATTAAGGAATGGAAGAGTAGGATAAACCCCAGAAAAGCATGATGGCTATAACAAAGAAAAATGGAGAAATTAGTAAAGGCCGAAGTGATTTCTTTAAATTATTAATTGAACAAACCCTTAATGAAATTGAGATAAAGTTATAAATAATATTATGGATTTATAAAGATCATAACTAAAGACAGAGTAAAATTGAGAATTAAATTTTTATAGGAAACTTAATGATAAATGTTTTATAGCACTATGAAAATGTATTAATTCCTAGCAAACATATAATATAAAAACTGACTGAAGTGAAAATAGTTTGAATTGTCTAATAATCTGTAACTAATTGAATCTATAGTTAAAAATCTCACAAAGTAAACAACTGGCTCAAATAGTTTTATAGATCAGTTCTACTAAATTTTCAATGAAAAGAAAACAATTCTCATACACTTTTTCAGAGACTAGAAAGAATGGCAATAGTCCTCAAGTCATTTAATGAGGTCAGTATAACCTTCATACAAAAGCTAAAAATGGACATTATAAAAAAATAAGTGAAAGTCTTACCATTTGTTTACCCAAAAAAAGATAACTCATAATGAGAAAGTCAGGTTTATAGCAGAAAGAAACACACACATATGCTTTAAAATTCTAGGAAAAAACCTACAAAAATTATAGGAATACAGTTTGGGGATTGTAAGAGTAAATATTTTAAAGATGACAGTTCTTTCTAAATTAACTTATATTTGGTAAAAACCTCACTGAAAATAATAATCATCCTATAAATTTCACACACTATTTAAAAGATTAAATATGATAAATATTTTATAGCACTAAGAATTAAAATGAAGGATAAGAATTATATAATCATCTCAATCCTCCTATCTAATAAAGAGGGAATATGCAAATTGACCATCATGTTGTCACAAAGATGGCGATGCCCACAGTGGAGGCGGGGTTTCCGTGACACAAGATGGCTGCACCCACAGTGGAGGCCGAGATCCCTTAATGTGCCTTAAGGAGCAATCATCAGGGACCTCAGGCTGCACCCCCCACCTGTCCCGACCAGCGGGACAACAACGGGGGAACGAAGAGGCACCCTAGGAGAATGAGACAAACAAGGGACATGAAAGAATGGAGGCAAGACAGTGTTCTGATCAAGCCTCAAATTTTATTCTTACAGCGGCAGAATATATACTGTTTTAGGGACGGCAGGTGGGTAAAGGGGTCTTTGATGGGGGACCTGAGGCTGTGCCACCCGCCTGGCGGGGCTTTACAAGGTTGGAGCCGGCTGGGTCTGGATCTTGCCAATGAGGGTGGGGCTGGCTGGGTCTGGGTCTTGCACCATTTTGAGGCACCACATGGGCAGGTACTTGACTCTGGGTCCCACAGCACACCCCAGACTCTGACAGGAGGAAGATTTTCATATACATTTTACTAATTTTCTTTCATCTCTGACACTTCTATTATGGAGAAAGGGCAAAAAGCACTAGCACAGTATCAAAGAAAGAAATATAAAATTACAGAACAATATTCTTATAAACCCAGATGAAAAACTCAACAAAAAAGCAACCCAAAATTTAATAATACATTAAAATCACCATACACCATGGTCAAGTTGGACATATTCCAGGGATGTAAAACTGGTCCAACATCCACATTATCCATCAATATGATGCACCACATTAGTAAATGAAGGATAAAAATTATATAATCATCTCAATAGATGCATAAAAAGCAGTTGACAGCATTCAACATTCATTTAGGATAAAAACTCTCAATTAAGTGAGTATAGAAGGAACATACGTCAATATAATAAAGGCCATTTATGACAAAGCCACAGTTAACATCAGACTCAATGGTAAGAAGCTGAAAGCTTTTCCTCTAAGATCAGGAGCAAGACAAGAAAGGTTATTTTTGCCATGTTTATTCAACACAGTGTTGGAAGTCCTAGCCCTATCGTCGGCAAACTGCGGCTCGCGAGCCACATACGGCTCTTTGGCCCCTTGAGTGTGGCTCTTCCTAAGCCTTAGGAGTACCCTAATTAAGTTAATAACAATGTAGCTACCTATACAGTTCAAGTTTAAAAAATTTGGCTCTCAAAAGAAATTTCAATCGTTGTACTGTTGATATATGCTCTGTTGACTGAGTTTGCCGACCACTGTCCTAGCCAGAGCAATTAGGCAAGGAAAAGAAATAAAATGCATCTAAATTAGAAAGGAAGAAGTAAAACTGTCACCATTTGCAGATGACATATATATAGAAAACCTTAAAGACTCTAAACACACACACATACACACACACACACTGTTAGAACCAATAAACAAATTAAGTAAAGTTGCAGGACACAAAATCAATACATAAAAATATATTGCATTTATATACACTAATAACAAAATATCAGAGAGAGAAATTAAGAAAACCCCATTTACAACTGCATCAAAAAGAATAAAGTACCTGGAAATAAATTTAACAAAGGAGGTGAAACACCTGTATATTGATAACTATAAGATATTAATGAAAGGCATAAATAAATGGAAAGATATTCCATGCTCATGGATTGAAAGAACTGATATTGTTAAAATGTCCATACTATCCAAAGCAATATACAGATTCAATGCAATCCCTATAAAAATACAATGGCATTTTTCACCTCTGAAATAGCCATTTGTTAGAATGGCTATTATAAAAAAAAAAAAAAGGCAAAACAACAACAAATGTTGGGAGGATGTGGAGAAAAGAGAAACCCTGTGCACTGTTGGTGGGACTGTAAATTGATGCAGCTTCTATGGAAAACAGTATGGAGGTTCCTTAAAAAATTAAAAATAGCATTACCATACGATCTACCAATTTCATTTCAAATCCAAAGGAAACACAAACATTAGCCTAAGTATATAAATAAATAAAATGAAATACTATTCAGCCCAAAAAATAAAAATATCTTGCCATTTGTGAAACCATGGATAGGCCTCAAGGGCATTCTGATAAGTGAGAAATGTCAGATGGAAAAAAGACAGTATAATCTTTCTTATGGGTGAAAGATGGAGCCTAAAAACAAAACAAACAAAAAAAACCCAAGCTCAGAGAAACAGAGAACAGGTTGGTGGTTGCCAGAGGTGTTGGTTATGGGGGTGGGGAAAATAGGTAAACTGTTTTATTTCTAGTTTAAATAAATTTTTAAAATTATGAGTCTCAGGGTCCCATTACCAGAGTTTTGATTTAATTTTTCTGAAATAGTACCCTGGCATTCACATTTTTAAGAGCTTCCGTGCAATACTTAAATGAAGGCCTGCTTGGGAATTATCACCGTAGAGCCCTGGAGTTTTTCTAGCTCACAAATTTTTAATTGGAAACATCTGGATATGATCCAGGCGCCACCAAGAGGTTTCTGGCTAGAAAATTAAATAGGCCATTCAACTCCCAAGCAGATTTGTATGCTCAGAGAAGAGTGAAAAATGGATACAGCCTTTTGCCCCAACCCAAATTTTTTAAAAACCTAAGTCCCAAGGATGGTCTCTCAAGATGTGGGTAGCTTGCCTACTTACAAATCTGGGTATACCACAAACTTTGCTATTTGGTAAAGAAAAAAGAAAAGAAACAGAAATAAAATCTATGAATATTGTAAGAAAGAAGGAAAAGTATCTTTATTCCCAGATCATGTCATTTTCTACTTAGAAAACTCAAAGATATCTGTAGAGAAGTGATGAGAATTCAATAGGCAGTTTGAAATGCTGGCTGTATATAGTAAGATCTAAGTACAGAAGTAAGTTGCATTCTTACAAAAATATCCTATGTAATAAAGAGGTAATATGCAAATCAACCCTCATGCCCTCACAAGATGGCTGCCACGACCAGGCTGGCAGGGGGGTTAGTGAGGGATGACCAAACTACTGAACAAGCAGGCTGCGTGTGGCGACCAGGCTGGCAGAGGCCCATGAGGGCCGACCAGGCTAGCGGCGTTGGGGGGGGGGGGCAGTTAGGGGCAACCAGGCAGGCAGAAAGGTGAGCAATTAGGAGTCAGTGGCCCAGGATTGTGAGAGGGATGTCCAACTGCCAGTTTAGGCCCGATCCCAGCCTAAATTTCATGCACCAGGTCTCTAGTCTATAATAATAAAAGCATAATATGCTAATTAGACCAGACGACCTTCTGGATGACATTCCAGAGGAAGCCACGGCAGCAGGAGCCAATGCAGAGGCCACTGCCGCAGCTGCGGAGGCCAAGCATCTTGCACGAAGTTCGTGCATCGGGTCTCTAGTATCATTCATAATAGAGCTAAACAGGTATCCAAGAGTAAAGCTAAAATGGCTACTTGAGGCTTTGTACAAATAGCTATAAACTTTTATGACAGGCATTTAAGAGTTTTAAACCAAAGGAGAGATACAGCCATGTATATGGATAGAAAGACCAATGCCACCAAGATGTCAATTTTCCGAAAATGTATTTTTAGGTACAGTGCAATTCCAGCAAAATCTTATTTCAGGATTTTTAAAAGTGTGACATATTTATTGAAAAAATATAGGGTCTTCCAAAAAATAGATGCACACACATTGAATACTTATTAAAGCAGTGTTTATTAAAAGATATTGCACTTTTAAAACTGAGCTATCAGCTATTAAAGCATGTGTAAGTACATTTTGGGGGACACCCTGTATATATGGAAGAGCAGGGTCAAAACTAAGCCAAAGCATTTTTGATGAAATGAAAGATGTGCTCACCAGAAAGCAAGATATTTTTGAAATAATAACATTAACAGAGTCTGGTATTAATTCAAAGATAGAAACATTGACCAATAAATGGTGCCAAGAGATAAGAAACAGACCCATACATTTATGGTGACTTGATATCTGATGGAGATATCCTTGCAGATCACTGGGGGAGAGAACATAATCAATAAATGGTGCTGAGAAATTTGGTTGTCCTATTGGGGGACTGGTCACACTATACACATAAAACCATTTCCAAATGGGTTGAAAGTTTAAAAGGCAAAGGCCACCTTCAAATGTTTAGAGACTAACAAAGTCGACTGTCTTTATGAGTTCAGGATTTGAAAGTATTTTTAAAGAAGGCATGAAATCACTAAACAAAAGAGAAAAGACTGATATGTTTAACTGCTTTAAAATAATAACTCCATTTTCTCAAACTGCTAATCAAAACCTGAAGAATATATTTTTAAGAAATGTAATTTAAAATAAATTTGCATTAAGAATATGTAAAGAAATGTTGCAGATGACTTTAAAAAAAAAGAATACAAAATCCCAGGAGTGAAATGGTCAGAAGATATGAGCAGACATTTCAACAAAGGAAAAACATAAACATAGGAAAACACATAAAACAGAAAAACTTATGAAAAGATGCTCAACCTTATTGGAAATGAGGAAAATGCAATAAAATCCACATGAGATACAACTTAACACCACAAATTGCCAAAGATGAAAGAAGCCAGGGTGAGCCTGGCGCTTTGAACTCTCACACATCACTGTGGTGGAGTACAGGGTAGGGCAAAATAGCTTGACAACTGTGAGTACACAAAACACCAAGTTTATTCTTGTATTATTTATTTATTTATTTATTTAATTATACTAGAGGCCCAGTACACGAATTCATGCACCATTGGGGTCCCTCGGCCTGGCCTGCGGGATTGGGCTGAAACCAGCCCTTCGACATCCCCTGAGGGGTCCCGGATTGCAAGAGGCACAGGCCAGCTGAGGGGCCCTACTAGTGTATGATCTGGGCTGGGGACGGATGCGGCGAGTGGCCGGCGGGGGAAAGTCCGCAGGAGGGCTCCAGGGCATGTCCAGCCCATCTTGCTCAGTCCCAATGGGCTGGACCCCAGCAGCAAGCTAATCTATCAGTTGGAGCGTCTGCCCCCTGGTGGTCAGGGCACATCATAGTGAGTGGTTGAGGGGGCTTTAAGGTCAATCTGCCATTCATTCTCTGGGCTTTTATTATATAGCAGGGGTCCTCAAACTACGACCCGCGGGCCACATGCAAATACAAATATTGTATTTGTTCCCGTTTTGTTTTTTTACTTCAAAATAAGATATGTGCAGTGTGCATAGGAATTTGTTCGTAGTTTTTTTTTTTTTTTTTAAACTATAGTCCAGCCCTCCAATGGTCAGAGGAACAGTGAACTAGCCCCCTGTTTAAAAAGTTTGAGGACCCCTGCTCTAGGAGCTGTATCACTGAAGATACTGCTATGAAATATGTCT
>NW_006293700.1:4144950-4171207 GCF_000327345.1 Myotis davidii
CTGTTATGAATCGTAATGTAAATATCTGATATGCAGGATGTATTTTCATTGTTACAAATTGAACATAATTAAAGCATCATGATTAATCACAAAAACAATATGTAATTATATATGTGTTTTCTGATGGTCTTAGGCGACCCCTGTGAAAGGGTCATTCGACCCCCAAAGGGGTCACGACTCATAGGTTGAGAACCACTGCTTTAGAGGTAATGTGTTCAAATGAGATATCAGCAGATAATCAATCAGTGACAAATAAACCAGGCACGTTCTTTTGCCATACTGACAATAGACTGGAGAAAGTAATCTAAAATTCTGCCTGATGAGTTTGGGGTTTACCTAATGAACGACGGCAGTTGGGATGTTGTGGGAAGGGCTCTAATTTTGAAACCAGACAGATCTGGTTCTGAATTCTGACCCCTGATGATTGCCAGGTGTGAGCTGGTAAATTGCTTAGATTCTCTAAGACACACAGTCTAGTCTGTAAAAGGGTGATAATATCATCCTTAAGGTAGTTTGATGATCTTTGAACAGGTATGTGAAATGCTTAATATAATATCTGATAGTTGACACTTAAGAAGTTGCAGTCATCATTCTGGAAACATTTATCATATACCATAAGGAGTTTTTTAGACTTTCCTGGATGTCTTTTAAAGCAGAATTTCTTTTCTCTAAGATGGCTAAGACATAATTTCACTTGAAAATAGGATGATATCCTCCTGGGAACTCTTCAAAATCTATGATTCAATGATTCCAAAAAGGCCATGATTTATTCGTTTCAGAAAACCATTTGCCACACTGCTGCATACTTTCAGATGTGCGAACCAAGGGATCCCAGCTGCTTGCTTTATTTTCAAGTAACTACAAAGGAAACAGTAGAATTTTGGCTTCTTGGAATTTTCCTTTGAAAATTTTCACAACCATGTGTGGTTGGAATCTGGCATTTATCTTTTGCTTCCACTCTGGAAATTTATACAGCTCTCTTGCATTTGGTGTGGGTCACATAACTTTTCAATTCTCGGTCCTAGCCTTCCACTTGCATAATTCCCTTCCAGTGTGAAAAGCCCAGATACCATAATGTGTCTACACAGCAAGGCTTTAAGCATAGCAATTGCCCATGGATTAGAAGAGTTCACACAGCCAGATTACTCAGAAATTCTAAAGAAATAGAAACCTTACATAAGACAGTGTTTTACGTGAATGGCCAAGCCTGAGTGTACAGGGTATAATCAGTCAAATGCATTTTATAATAATTGATTTTGTAAGCATAATAAAAATATACATAAGCTCATAGTCAGAAAAACATACCAGTTTTCAAATGATCAGATGAGCCCTACCAATTTTTAAATTAAATTTTTTTTTGTTTGGGGGACTTTCAAAACCAGCAGTTTAAGACCATCTAGGTGATGATGTGAGATGACATTGGACATTTATTCCTCACCCCCTCTGTCTTCCATTGCACCCAGGACAACTGCGCTGCCTATACTTTGAAAAAGAAAAGTGATCCGAGGGAAAAGAAACTAAATCTCAGAATATTTTCTTTCTTTTTTGGCTTAAAAACACCTTTTTTTCCCCCTGGTTCTTTTGCCTCTATTTGACTACAACTTTTTCAAAGCTGAATTTTATAATTGCATCTCCTCTTAGGGCCCTTAGCCACTTTTAAATTCCACAGTCTACTAGGTCTAGCTCTGATCCCCTCTGTCTTATTCCTTGACATTGACCCCTTTCCTGCCCAGAAAGATAGCACCTGCCTCTAACTTACAATTTTGTGAGTCAAATATTACTTATATTTAATATTTAACAAAGTCATACTTATTTTGTTTGACTTCATAAAGAGCATAATTTACAGGACTTTCTAGCTTCAACACTTTTCTTCCTTCCTTCTTTCCTTCTTCTTTTCCTCCCCCTTCCCTCACTCTGACCCTTCCTTCCTCCCTTCCTTCCTCCCTTCCTTCCTCCCTTCCTTCCTTCCTTCCTTCTTTCCTTCCTTCCTCTCTTCCATCCATCCAGCCAGCCAGCCATCCATCCAGCCAGCCAGCCAGCCAGCCGGCGCCAGCTATGTGCCAAGCAGTCTGCTATGAGCCAGAATACAGAAAACAAAGAACAGGAAAGCAGCAACTACAGCCTGTCGGCACTTGGATCCAGGCTCTGTCACTTACCGGTTGTGTCGCCATGGCCAACCTCCTTGAATTTTCTGTCCTTTGGTTTTCTTATCTGCAATAGGGAACAGTAATAGTACCCTATGTCAGAGCTGTTTTGAGGGTTACCGTAAATAACGTGTACGTGTATATGCTTAGAGAATTCATAGATTTTCCTGTAAACAGTGCTGGTCCTGCGCCCTCAGACCTCTCTAGTTACCAATCCTGTTCTGGTCCTTGGCCTTCACCAGACTGACCACACCCTGATAAAGCCAGGGGGCAGTTCATACTGAAAAGTAGTCACGAACATGGTAATCTGGTTCTTTTTCTTTGTGGAATCTCTTTTTCCTGATGGACTTTGAAGGTCAGAGGCAGATGTAATTCTGACTTCCAAGGGGTCACTTTTGTAACATATTCTCTATCAAAGCTAAAAATGTTATAGGATT
The DNA here is from genome assembly GCF_000327345.1 of Myotis davidii. Classification (NCBI taxonomy): domain Eukaryota; kingdom Metazoa; phylum Chordata; class Mammalia; order Chiroptera; family Vespertilionidae; genus Myotis; species Myotis davidii. The sequence goes on from NW_006293700.1 coordinate 4,147,532, forward strand.
ATAGGGCATTAATATCTTGCGTCACTTGATATGAGGACTTTTTAAAAAGGTTGATTGTTGCTTTTGGGGCTAAGAGCTGTGAACTGGGTGCTCACATGAACAGTCCTCATATACTTATCCTTCTTTGTCTATGTTTATGCAGTCTTTTAACATAACGGGATAGTTTTTTTAATAGTGATGGCTGAGGAGTATTCAGGTGTATGCTTTAGCAGAATTAAGATGATATAAATTACGCATTAAGATCTGTTGTCAGGATCCAAATGTATCAGCATATTTATATACACTGTATGACAAACCATTATTTTATTCATTAACTCCTTAAATTAACAAACTTTTATTACCACTGACTAGGCACTCAGAACACAGATATGAAAGATACAGATGTAGAAGACAGTTCATATCTTCAAGAAACTGATCATCCAATGGAAAAGGTCGGAAATAAACGTTTATCAACCATTATGTGAACACTAGTAGGAGGTAAATGCAGGAACTGGGGAGAGGCTGAGAGAATGTGCACCTTTATCATGCTTATGGTCACTGAATTTCCCTCTTTGGTCTAGTAAGGGATACATAAATATGCACAACATGCCACAGCACAGCTACATATACAAGTCTGAGTCTTGCTTTTCAAACTGAACAAAGAACACATTGCCAATGAGTTATTATTTCTACTTTGTATGGAATAAAGGGTTTATTTTTCCTTAATTAACCATTTCTTTTGGCCTGCTGGTTTCATTCTTTTGATGCTGTGTAGACACAACCACAGATATCTGCAGTTCATAGTTTGTAAAAGCTTTGAGGGGATGTGCACTTGGGACATGCCTTAGAAAGAGCGTTTGTGACAAGTAGGGAGAAAAAGAGCTCTAGGATGGGAAGAGTCATCGCTTATTTGCAACTTTATGAGACATCAGAGTTCTTAAGTCACAAGAAACAACCAAGTAATTAGAGGAGAGAAAATATGATTTTCATTATACCTTGAATTGTGTGATTTTTCCTCTATTTTTCCCTTCTTGCCAATCCAATTTGGTACGATTGTGAAACTCTATTATTAATAAACATTGTAAGCCCTTTTATTTCAGAAGGTCATTTTGGTTACCCAATAAATGTGTCATGTAGGACTAAGTGAGTTGATTTTAGAGCTTCCTTTCGCTTGTCCAATACTATTAGTTAAGTAAGTCTACAAATCTATTATCAGAATTTAATTCTTGATATTTAAAACTTTATAGTATAATCTTTGGACACTTATTTCCTATAGAAAACAACTGCCTTTAATGTAACACTTCTGTATAAAAGCCCATAATATGACATTCAGGGTAGAAAATTTAAGGAAAGATGAGTCACAGTTCTTGTAGCTTTCCATCTAGAAAAGAAAGAATTGAATATGAGCAATATCTATTATCCATATACAATCTGATAAGGGCAATGACGTACTCATCCACTAACAACAACATTACAACAACATCTGCCATGTCTGAGCACCATGAGAGATTCTGAGGACACAGCCATGAAGAAGGCGGGCACATTACAGTGGGGCCTTGACTTACGAGTTTAATTCGTTCCGAGACCGAGCTCATTAATGAGCTCGGTCTCGGAACGAATTAAACTCGTAAGTCAAGGCCCCACTGTACATGACCTCACAGTTTGGTGGGGCTGACAGATATTCATCAGATACATTTTTGAGCCTTCACTCTGGGCCAGACACTCTAAAACCAAAGATAGAAGATCTTCCCTCAACATGATGACAGTTTGTTGAAGAAAATGGACCATAAATTAAGCAATGACTAAGCGGCATGATCCGGCACTAACAGAGGTGTAGGCAGCACGATACAGAAGGACAAGGGGGAGGCCCAGGGAAGTGCATCCATCATTCTACTTACTAATCAGTTCCTTTTCTGTGTTTTATTATGTGCAGCATAAATATGGGCAACAGTTTGTAGCACAGCTGACATCCATGCTTGATGAGCCACTTCTTACGTGCTGAGTGCCACAGAGGAAATGAGAATATAGAGGAAGGAATAACTAATTCTCTTTGGTGTCAGCAGGGAGAGCTTCATGAAGGATTGCTAGTGTTTGGAGAGAAGGATTCCACGTGGAGAGATCTCTGTGCAGTAATGTATGGAGGCAGGAAAGGGGAGGTATTTACGTAGCCAACGGTGAATAGTCCTACATGGACTGGATTTGGGGTTAAAGAGAGTTAAGCCAGTGAAAGCCTTTGTTAAGTGCTTTTTCAGATCTTCAAAGTCTTGAGCAAACATCAAGATGGAATAAAATAAAATGAAGAAGCCCACTACCTATGGGGAGGTATCAGAGACACTCAGAAAACAAAAACAAAAAAAAACAAACAAAAAAACACCGAAAAGGCATAGCCCTGGGAATCTGGGGCAAAGTTTACCTCTAGCAGTTTCACAAATGTGCTTCAACTTAGGCATAACGTGTATTCATTGAATCGCTACACTTCGTTGTGAATTTAAGTACAACCTACTCTATGTAAAGTGGAGAGAGAAATGTAGAATGTTGCATGACCACAGGGAAGGCAGATGTATTCCCCACCCACAGACCCTAAGCAGTATAATAAATGCCCATTTGGAAAAGAAAGAATCGAATATGAGCAATATCTATTATGCAGGGGGCGTACAATGGCAGTGGCTCTGACCTGAGATGTAGAAAGGGGTCACAGATCTGCCGGGCACCCTAGGAGTCTGCGGTGCGTTTTCAGGTCGAAGCTTATTTCCTTGTGGCTTGTATGAAATGGAGTTCCCTGGAGACAGGTTCTGAGATGGGAAACTGCCTACAGAAGATTTATACAGCAATTCTTTTGAAAGAAAGAGGAGCAAGGGAAAAAAGGAGAAACGAACCTGTAACGCGGCTGCCCCAGAACTCGGTTGATTCTACTGGGAGCTTTGCAGCCCTTCACAGATGCACTAAATTGAGCTGATGTGCCCCACCCCTGAATATAGGCACCTGTCCATCACCGGCTGCTGGGACCAGGTAGAACTCTGGGCGAGGCAGTTTCCTGCAGGTGGGAGCGATTCCCTGTGATGAGCAACAACCTCGTGCTGTCAACAGCGTTTAATTCCATACTTAGAACAATAGGCTTCAATACTAGAATACATTTGTTTGGTATTTGATTAGTTTGCAAACTAAAGCTAAAAGTCATTTAGGGCTTACTCTCTTACAAGTCACTGTGGTGAAAATTATCTTTTAATTCTCCTAACAACCCTCTGATGGTTGTAAAACCATTGTACCTAAAGTATGTTTACTTTGTGAAGGATGAGGAAAGTAAAATATTTTTAGAATAAATAAATGTCAAAGACCTGTTAAATGGCAGAGATTTGATATACATGTTTCTATGTCTTTAGAGCCTAAACTAGTATCATGCACAATATACATTATTATGTATATATATATATAGGGTGCCCCCCAAAAAGTATTCACACTTAACAGCTGATAACTTAATTTTCATTCCTTTTCAGGTTTAACTGATTTGAAATAATGAGTGAAGCCAGACTAAGCTTTAAACAACAAAAAATTTACCCTAAAGTGCCACTAGACTTTTTTTTAATAGGGATGCATAAAAGATAAGATCTACAGCACAAAACTGGCAACAGCTGATGAATTGAAAGCCCACAAATACTGAACAAAATAATTCTTGATGACGCCCTGACTGGTTTGGCTCAGTGGATAGAGCATCGGCCTGTGGACTGAAGGGTCCCAGGTTCGATTCTGATCTAAGGGTACCAAAAAAATAAAATAAAAATAAATAATTCTTGATGTTTGCGATTCCTCTGCTTCGTGTTAGCTGCAGTGCCTGGACCAGAATAGTCATCAGTTCGTAAACAGGCATTGATAAAAAAAATTCTTCATTTGCGTAGATTCTTTTAAATTTTGAAAATGAAGTGTATGTTAATAAACACTGACTTTAGAATCATTCAAAGTGTGTGTACATTTTTGGGGACACCCTGTATATAGACAGACAGTGATGGAGTGGTTAACACATGAGCATGTATTGTGTTGTGTTTGTGTGTCTGTGTTTGTGTATTATACATATAGTTGTGCATGAATAAATATGTACAACAGAGAGGCTTGATCATCAGAAAAGTATGCAGCTTCAGACAGTTTGGGTATATGCATCCAGTTTAGCTCCTTTCATTTGGAGTGATTTTAAAGAGGAAGGGAGATGGGGAGAGCGATAGAAACATCAATAATGAGAGAGAACCATTGATCAGCTGCCTACTGCACGCCCCCCACTGGGGATTAAGCCTACAACCTGGGCATGTGCCCTGAACAGGAATTGAACTGTGACCTCCTGGTTCATAGGTCAACGCTCAGTCACTGAGTCACACCTGCTGGGCTGGAGTGATATATTTGAAAATAATCTACTCTGTACAAAACACCATGCTCAATTCTCCAGAGCAGTGTGAATGAGCTTGACTTTCTAGGGTATCCCAAAATACAGATGACTGTGATTTCATTTCTAGGTCCTTCACGCAGCTACCATGCCAATCGCTCCCTACACTTTTTGTTTTCTAACACTTAGTACAAACGTTTCATCCACTGAGGTCTCCACCATGTTTCATCCTTTTGACTTGCTATACTTTTTATTTCTTCAATGTAATTTTGTAATAACTCCAGGAGGAATAGTCGATAAATACATCTTGTTCTCACAAACCAACCTCTCTCAATAGGCTAGGACAAGCACTTCAGGGCGATTAAGATGTTAATGCGACTGGAGTTGATGTGAATGATACCATGTTCTCCAGAGCACAGGACCATATTGTTAAGGAGACAGCTGCACTGCCAATGGTGGTATGGCAGCTCCATTCTGGTTCCCATTTTCTTTTAATGGAAGTGTCAGGATCAATGGGGCCAGTTTTGCATCAGAGTTTGATGGACTCCTGTTAATGTCTGACCCAATTTTGACAACAGTACAAGAAAATCTAGAATACATGTCTATGCCAAAAGTTTCACAGAAAAAATTCAGTTGAGTTTTTATGTTTTCTGTAACTTCCTCAGTTAAGTACTTTTGCAGACACTCCCCCAACCCCCCCCGTGAAAATGAAAAGAACTTAATGTTCTTCCATATGGTTCAAGTTGAAAGTTTTAGTGCTAGCTTTTTCTCTCTCTCCACCCTATTGGAAAAAACAAAGAGCCTCAAACATTGTACTGGGGCTGAACTTCAGATATTTTCATTCCAAAATTAGGACTTAAGGTTGTTTCCAAAGAGCACTGCCCTGGTTGAATTTATGGCCTTTCGTGCCCTGGACTGTTCCCTTCTGAGGAAGGGCTCTGCCCAGGACTCTGAGCTTTCTGTAGTTGCCTATGAGATCTGAAAGAGACGGGGCTCCAGTGAAGCCTGGAGAGTGTGCCTGTTGTCAAGGGATACGACCTCAGGCCGAAAAACTGGGGGGGAAAAAAAGACCATGTCAGTTTCTACTTCCAAGAAAAGCAGTTGCTATTTTGATAACAGTAATGTCCCTTTAGTTCAAAGTCACCAGCTATCAAAACAAGTTGCAGTTCACAGCAGACTAATTCCTTTCCATTACGGAGAAGCAGATCCCAGTGTCATGGAGTCCAAATAAAAAGATATTTATAGAGAAAACTCGGTCCATGAGGAGCAAGGAGAAATCAACAACAAGCTGATCTTCTTAAATGTTCAGGAAAAAAAAAAAGCACCCTATACAGTTTATATCCATAGGATTAAGAAATCAAGGGGAAAATTACCTTAGAAGAAAACGGTGTTCTAAAAGATGATTTGCCAAAGAGATAGGGTATTCGAAAGCAATCATCTATCCAAACAAACTACAGAATCCCTCTTGCTCCGGCCCGTGTGCTAACCACTCAGAGCGGCTCTGTTCTGCACTCAGTATGAGGTTTGAACAGGAAGTATTATTGTCTGGCATCAGAGCCAAGGCAGGATCCAGCTTGAACCTCCAAGTCATTTCACAAGGAAGTATGAAACTGCAGAACAATGTGGGTGGGCAATAGGCTTGACCCGACTCTCATTTACTAAATAAACACAGACTCCAGTGGTTGTACTTCTGAGAGCTTTAGCAGGGGCATTGCCAACCTATAGCACTTGGGCAAGGGAGGTTTGGCTCCCATCATAAATCTCCATGAACACCCCCTTCAAGTCACCCTTAATACACGTATCATCTAAGCAACCTCAGTGAAATCAAGTGTGCGTTCTCCGGTGTAGTTTCAAGACAAATCAATTAGCCTTCACTTCCAGAAACCTTTTAAGTGCTAGGTCCCTCCTATAGGGAATTTCTGGAGCTGCCACCCCATTAAACTTGAGTCCAAATCTCGAGATGATATGCAACATTGGTTTTTGCTGGAACAGGGCACTAGAGGGGACGTCCCCTTGCTCCCCAGTCCTCTTGTATTCCCAACATTGGTTTTTGCTGGAACAGGGCACTAGAGGTCCCCTTGCTCCCCAGTCCTCTTGTATTCCCATTACATTTGCTGGCAGCTAGAGCAGGTAAAGAAAACCATATTGTTTGTGTAGTATAAAAGATGACTTCTTAAAGATGTGCAGACAGCAAAATCCATGCTGGAGCAATTGTGGAAACAAGAAAAACCTGAAACCAATTAGCAATCTATTTATACACGTGAAAAAGTGGAATATGATTTCTTACTGTATGGACTGGACAGCTCTCAAGTTTTTTCTCCCCAAGCTTGTTGGCAGGGAGGGCCGTATTCCGGAGAGGAAACCACAGGGGCAGGTTTGGCGAGTTGTCTGAAGTGGACACATATGGATGAGGCACGCCCACATTAGGTCAGGTTCACTTTTTAAAAATGGACCGGCCAGAAAATAATAAAAGAGAATACAACACAATTTTTCATTCCATCACGTTCCTCCATTTAAAATTCTGTGCAGCCAGTAACATGTGGTCACTGCAACCAGTGAAAATTCAATATTTATAAAATAACTATATTCTAAGCCTATGGATTTCAGGCCAATGTTTGAATTAGGGAACTTGTGAATACAATTCTCTTGAATGTTGATATCGGTAACACATAAGAACGCTTCTTATCTGACCTAAACATGTGGAAGGTACTCTGCTGGGTACCATGTAAAGCAGGGGTGGGGAACATCTGGCCCAAAGGCCCCCGAAATCATTTGGTCTGGCCCTGCCAAGGCATCGGGGGTGAGTTAATTAAATGTTTGACCAAGTATAGCAGGCTAGTTTTTAGGTTGATAATTTTGTATGGCTTATGAATGATGTTATAACCATCCAAATGGCCATTGGCAAAAATAGGTTCCCCATACCTGGTATAAAGCATGATCAACAGAAGCATGGTGTTCGAGGTGGGAAAGAATCTTAAAATCCATTGAGTCTAATGGCCATGTCTTCCCTGGTGAGACCGGAAGTCTTATTCAGAGTATACCCTCCGAACATAATGATAGGCACTTTTATAAATAAAACATCAGAAATAAAAATAAAATATGTACAAGCAATTAGTATAGTCTTTTTGATGTGGTCAAGCCATAAAAGTATCAAGAAAACTACATGCTCAGATGGAGTAAATAACCAGAATTTGTTGTCTTAGCCACTCAAAATATTCTTTCTCTAGCCATAATGTTACAATAGTTTCATAGCTTTATGTCCTCATAGCATGTGACTCTTTGGAATTTTTTTGTAACTACAACTATGTCTACTGAGCTACATTTCATAAGCTATCAGTTAACTGGACAAAACTCCTGGCCTGGCGTAGCTGGAGGGCTTTTGTGTATGAGGCATTGTCTGCTTACTAAGCCTAGTCTGTAATTTCAATATAAACTGTTGAGTGGACGTTGTCCTCATAGAAGTTGACCAAAAAGACACCAGAGATACAATGAACAACACTTCTTGTGCGAATCATGCAATTCTCTGATGCTTGAGATAACATTAAAGAAATCAGATGAAGGCAAGAGTGGAGCTGATAGAGAGGAGTATATAGTCTTAAAAAGAGTTAGGTCAGCTCAGGAGGTGCTCATGATTTTCTTGAAGGTGGACCTTCATGATGCAAACATTGAAGAGAACGTTCCTTGGAAAAAGACAAGATGAAAGAACATTAGGTTCCAAATGCAAATGGAAACACTCTCCGCCCCCCCCCCAAAAAAGAGTTAAAACAAAGGGAGACTCAGGGAAGTCCCTTAATCGAGACATCTTGGCTCTCCCGATCCATAAACCATTCTGCTCCAGGGATAGTTCCAACCATAAATTTTATGAAGAGACCCTAGGATCTGGCACCATGAGTTGGCAGACAATTGAACCCACTCCCAGGATCTTAACCTTCTTTGCCAGGGAAGTCATCATCTGAATGGGAAAAACCATTGCAAAATTTTCCCTTCATCTAACAAGAATGACTCATTGTGGATGTAGCACAAGGAAGTGCTTTGTTCCAGACACAGTTCCTAGAAATAGTGGGGCATTCCAGTCCAATAGATGAAAACCTGCCTCACAAGAACCGAGGCAGCGTGTTTGCATCGCTTGTCTATGAATTCAAATCGCCTGCGTTCAAGAAGACAAGAAGGAGATGGGGCTTCCAAAAGAAAGGATAATTCCAAAGTCTCCGGGGATTTCCTAGATTGCAGAATATTTACAGCAAAATTTCAAGCCCAAGAGATATCTTCCTTATCAATCTTGGACCCGGCCTTTCTCACTGCTCTCATTTGTTAAATGAAAGCACATTTTATCAGGTTAAACAAAGTTCAGTTGAATGTTTAAATCTATTGCGCAATTATGACAACTTAAAAAATTTAATGCAACTTTCAGATTAATTATACAGTTATGGATATACATCATGTTAGTAAATCTTAAAAATTTTAAATAAAATTAATACTTAAAATTTTTAACTAAAAAATGCCTGGTATATAGCCCGGCCGGCATGGCTCAGTGGTTGAGTGTCAACCTATGAACCAGGAGGTCCTGGTTAGAGCCCTCCTGATGCAGTCTTGCAGTGCTCTCTGTGTGCCTGCATGAGACTACCCCAGGTATAATTAGGTACTTATGTAATTAGTAGCTTAGGGTACACTCTCCCTGCTGTACTGTAAGCTCTGAGAAAGAAGGGAAGGGTCTACCTGTACTGCTCACTGTTTTCCATTTCCTAACACAATGCCTGGTGCATGTAGGACAATCTCAATCATTGTGCTGAACAAACAAACAGAACTGCTGCTAGCTAGACAATATTAGGTACCTTATCAATGTTGAATGGAATAATGCCCCAATTCACCATATTAGGCCTTTCTGCAAGGAGGATTTTGAGGAATAATGGGGAGAATTTCAGTCCCAGTGTCAGTCCCATGGGGAAAACAAGCCTTCTCAGCACGTGGATGGAACTGGTGCTGGTGTCCAATAACACACAGGCCCTTCCTCCTAGATATGGGCTTAGATTAAGGGTGCTCCCAGGATTTACTCTATTCCAGACCATGCTAATTTGCCCTCACATTTGTATATCAGTAAGCAAATGGAGTAATGGCTGCATGCTAGAGGAAATGAAAAGGATACCATTAACCTCCTTTTGCTCCTTAAAATTCAGAATGCCTTTGGTTCAATTAAAGTGGAGATTATAACTACAGATAGAAACTCATTTGAGTGCAGGGCAACCAAGGATGGGAAGTGGCTGAGCTCCTACAGCTCCCTGGGACATGGCACCGAGTACCCTGCGGGACAGCTGCGGCTGGAGGAGCAGATGCGGCTCTCACAAAGGTCATCCCACGCCTCACCATGCCCCGGGTGGGTGGGGCTCTGTTAAGAGAGTCTGCAGAATGTGGCATTTAAGGTGCAGACTCAGAAACTGGACCACGTGAGTTCAAAGCCCATACATTGGGGCCCTGACTTACGAGTGTCCCGACTAACAAGTTTTTCGAGATACGAGCCGTCTCGTGGCCGATTTTTTGCTTTGAGTTGCGAGCTAAAATTCGGGTTACGAGCCAGCTTCAGATACCCCACCGCTAGCTGGCACAGCGAACATCACAGTGAATGCCACAACATCAGCCCAGCATCACGTGTCTCACTTGTTCACTTTTTGATTTGACATACGAGTAATTTGAGTTACAAGCTCCGTCATGGAACGAATTAAGCTCGTAAATCAAGGCCCCACTGTACTTGTCACTTACTATTTGGTTTTCTTCTGGGCAAGTTACTTCAGCTCTCTGCACCTTGTTCTTATCTCTAAAACAGATGATGGTAGTACCCACTGTGTAGGGTTAGTGAGAACGTTAAAGGAGTCAATGCAGGCAAAGTGTGTGGAAGAGTTTCTAGAGTAAATGTTCCCTGAGTGGTGTTTTGATGATGACGAGCACAGAGCGCAGGACTTGGACAGTGGTGGAGGCCCACACTCACCGCATCAAGCAGGATAGTTTCCAAATACTCATCCCTCTGCCTAAAGGAACTGAAAACTGGGAAGGGACTCAGGTTCATCTGCATTTCTCAACCATTTGCAAGAAATAATACTCTTTGGAATCTGCAGTGCACTTTGTCCTAATATGAGGTGACAGGAGAAGATTTGACTTTGAGTAGTGGGCACATGGTCCTATATACAGATTTTGTAAATTAGTGATCCACCCATGTAACCTCTATGTTCATGTAGACTAATGTCACCCCAATAAAATTTAAAATTAAAAAAAGAAGTCTCACAGACGTTTCCATATTTAGCTATAATATCTCATATGCAGGCAGGGGAAGTATGGATATACCTCTTTAGCAGATAAAGAAATTAAAGATTAAAGGTTACGATTAGACCAAGATCAAACAGCTGTGGATCAGGGATGAGAATTTAGGTCTCCTGGGATTTTAGGATGTGAGAATTGGGATGGTTGATCTAGAATAATTTCTCAGCAATAGAAGTCTCCTTTTCAGAGGCCTACTTTTTCCTGTTCTGTTGTTTTTATTGCCACCAAACACATCTTCCCTAAAGATGAAAGAATAGATATGAATTTTAAAAATGGGATACACATTTAAAAAATATATTTGTATTGATTTCAGAGAGAAAGGGAGAGCGAAAGAGAAATAGAAAAATCAATGATGTAAGATAATCATTGATAGGTTGCCTCCTTCACACCCCACACTGGGGATCGAGCCCATAACCTGGGCATGAGCCCTGACAGGGAATCAAACTGTAACCTCCTGGTTCATAGGTCCACATTCAACTACTGCACCACACTAGCTGGGCAGGGCAAACAATTTTTGAAAGAGAACAGATTCAAAGAAGAATGTATTCTTAGACTATTTCTACTACTGTTAGTGTAAAATTAACACGATCTTGACCATGAAGCATGAATGAACTAGAATGCATGAAAAATCTGAGGACTGACAGATCAAGGTCTATGGCTCCTGAGTGGAGGGTCCTAGTGCAAATTACAAAGTACTGTTGACTTTTTTAAAAAAAATATTTATTGTTGAAAGTATTACAGATGTTCCTCTCCCCTCACCCCATGGCCCCCCCTCCACCCAGTTCCTGCCTCACCCCAGCCCTTCACCACCCTATTGTCTGTGTCTATAAATAATGCATATATCTACTGTTGACTTTTAGGGGCCATGAAATAGCTAAAGAAAGATACAGATTTGTTTGGCAATAGAATCTTAGGAAATTTTTTTTAGTTCATACATGGAAGAGAGACAAAGGCATCTTTTGCCTAATTGCAATAAATATTCAAAATTAGGCTTACATCAGAAAGAGATAAACCTCTTCTTGCCAGTGGCCTTGCCGTGAACTCAATGATGCTTGGCCTGAAAGACCCCATTCTGTTTGTTATTTGTCAGCGGTCTATATTTGGACACTCAAGTGAACACCTTGTTCATTTGGTTCCTCTCCAAGTCATAGATAGATAGATAGATAGATAGATAGATAGATAGATAGATAGATTTTTTTAATTCAAAGAAAGAAAGAAACATATTTGTCTTGCTTAATCTATTAGTTTACAAATGGAGGGTGTAACTTTTCCCAAGCAAGGATATCTCTTGCCAAGAACAAACAGAACCCCATAAAAGCAATTTGCCAAAAAAGTCATGTGTTGATCCTAGAAGACACTTGGCACTCGCCAGTAAAACTAGTGGGGAGGGTCCTAAACAAATCACTTAAATTCTCTGAGCCCCATCTATTCCTTCTACAAAGGTTCTATGGTGTTCAAGATAGAAATGCATGCAAAACTGGCTTGTCAACTGTAAATAGTTTTTAAATGCTTGTGTCTTAGGTAGGGTCTCTCCAGAAACAGACTTCAAAAAAAGAAATTTAATGCAAATAATTTTTTTTGAAAAATCCTGAAAGCTCTGTAGAATGGGAAAGTGAGACCTATACAGTGTGGGTTAATATGTAGATTATTGCCATGACTACTGGGGCTCCCTCCCACTGGGACCTCTGGGGACAGCAGCATACCTCACAAATGGCCACCTTAACAGCAAGGGAGCTGGTGTTGTCTCCTCTCCCGCCTGTCACCTGCTGATGCCTCTAGTACACCTGAAGGTGTCAATGTTCCAACACCTTTGGCCTGCCCTACAATGTTGACCATGCACACCATAGAAATCCCTCAGACAGAGGGAAATGCATGTTTGTAATAGGAAGTCCTGAGAGTGCACCAGAATGGTGGAACTGGGGGAAAAGGGGAAGAGTATCCTCGGCGACTGCTACAATTACTTATTATCATGAAACAAGCTTTATTTTTAAAATACATTTTTATTGATTTCAGAGAGGAAGGGAAAGGGAGAGAGAGATAGGAACATCAATGATAAGAGAATCATTGATCAGCTGCCTCCAGCATACCACCTATTGGGAATTGAGCCCACAACCTGGGCAAGTGCCCTGACCAGGAATCAAACCATGACCTCCAGGTTCACAGGTCGATGCTCAACCACTGAGCCACCATGGGCATGAAACAAGCTTTAAGTCTAGACTGTGTCTACAGCTGGGCCCGTTATAGAATATTATACAGTATAAAGAATTAACCCATATTTAATGTTAATTCAGGTCATTATTTTATGAAGGGTGTATAATTGTTATTATCTCCATATGTGCATATGTATATACACAACTGATCTTTTAAGGGTTTATTTTGGGTTATCTTAATTAAGAGACCAATTAAAAGCAATGCTAAAATATTTGACCTTTATTTGAGGTCGTTATTAAATCACAATAAAAGTGACTGTATACCTATGACATTTACAATTCTACTAGAGACCTGATGCACTCAGATTTATACAAGAGTAGGCCTTCCTTCCCCCAGCTGCTGGCACCAGCTTCCCTCTGGCACCTGGGACCTGGGCTTCCCTCCTCTGGCCCTGGCTTTGTCAGGAAGGACCTCCGGAATGATGTCCAGAAGATGTCTGGTCTAATTAGCATATTACCCTTTGATTATTATAGCTATCCCACTATTATATACTAGTAAAAGTATCTTATAAATACATCATTCTAAAATTTTTAATTTCTTATTATTTTTTATTATAAAATGTTTAAACATTTTTTATTAAGAGTAGTGATATACATTAGTGATATAATGTTATGTTAATCATTTTATTTTAAATTATTTTGCACATTACTGCAAGAGGTTTTTGTACTTATTGTTGTTGGGGAAATGGAAGCATTTAGCTCTGATCAAGAATTAGTAAATCTCAACTCATTGTGATAAAATATAGGGTCTTTATATTCTCTGTTTCACTGAGCTATTGCTGTGTAACGAATGACTCCAAAACTTAATGTGCTAACATAAGGATGATTTATTGGCTTAGGTTTTTAGGATTCAACTGGGCATCTTTTGGCTTCATATGGTACTGACTTGGTCAATGGTGCAGCTGCTTTCAGCTGGCTGTGGGGCTGAGCTCCAATGGCCGGAAGGCCTCCGACTATGTGGGCCTTGGAGCTGCTGCCCAGGGCCGTTGTGCTCATCCAGGAGGCTCTCTCTGCACATGACATTCATCTCTCAGGGCCTCTCCACAAGGGCTCTCTCTTGTGAAGAGTAGCCTTCTTAGGGTCTGGCAGCTGTATTCCAGAAGCAGAAGGGTCAGCTGCCAGGACTCCTAAGAATGTATTAAGGAGCACCTGTGTTCATATACAACCACCCTCTAATTGGATATGTCCACTTCTGTCCTATATTTTGATCAGAGCATGTCGCAAGTATTGTGGGGCATGAAAATTCATCATTCTCTCGTATTTACTACATACCCACATGGCTTTGACGCTGCATTCACTGGGGTTGATGGTAGAAGTGTGAGGTAGGATGAAGTACAGAATCAGGGACTTGGTGTCTAGGAGTCCTGCAGGCTATTTCAAGGGGGAGGATTCCACCCTTTCATGGAGGGAGTGACATGCATACTAGTATATTGGGAAAGGAAGAATTGGTGAGCACTATCTTTGGAGACTACATCCATATTCTGGATGGCAATGCACCAGATATATATCAGGTCTTTATGATCATGAAGAAAAGAAGACTAGACATTGAATGGTACCTAAAAGCCTCTGACAGAAGGTTCTTTCATTAGTTTTAAACCATTGTCCCTAAAATATTCCTGTTTATTCAGAATTATAAATTATTAAATAAGTTCTATAATTTAAACATATTATTTTTTCCAGCTTACCTGTAAAATATTTATGGCTCCATGCATTTTTGTAAGAATCGATGCTTGCAGAAGTTATCACTATTATTTTTTAATCTATTCTTACATTTTCCATATTGAAATGTTTCTTCCACTATAATCCCCTTTCTTTTTGTTAGGGAAATGTTTTAAAACTGTGTTATTTTTATATGGATAGTATCTCTATGACATATAAATCTTTAGTTGGCTTCATCCTCAATATTCATAGGTTTATGGGCTCTGGAGATTGGGATGGGGTTAACATTTGAGATTAGGAAGGAGTAAGTCAAAACTCTGAGGTCAGCTCAGTCTAATTTCTGCACAATGTTTGAGAAGACTGTCACCTAAATTTGGCTCACTAGGAATCTTATTTCTAAACAATAATTGAAAGAATGAGGTGGTTTTCTCATTTTTGTTGGCAGGCCAACAGACTAGCATTGCATTCAGCATCCAATTGATTCTAAGACTCTGTACCACTTAAACTTCAGAGAATTTTTATTGTCCAGCAATTAAACTTTGATGAGTTTGTGTTTTTTACAGTCTGATCTCATTCATTGTTTTAATTATGCCTTCTTGTGTTCTAATGTGTTCATTTTTAATAAAAAATGATGAGGTTGCTCTTGTTTAATTTTAAAGCTATTTATCTCCCTACCCTTAACCCCTCATGCTCTCATCCCCCTGTTGTCTGTGTCCATTGGTTTGGCTTATATGTATACATACAATTCCTTTGGTTGATTAATGGGGGGATGAGGACACATTTGTAATAGCTTAACCAATAAAGAAATTAAAGATAAAAAATAAAGCTATTTATCTCAGATATTGTCTAGTAAACTGTTGAGACAATGTTTGCCATATTTGTGAAAAAAGATGTGATTTAGCAATAGTATTATGTTAACAAAGAAACCAAAAAATAAGCACGGAAGTTTATGAATCTGCCAACGATAGTTTTCCTTCCTGTAGCGGGATGTGAAACTCCGTTATTCTCTCACGTTTATTACATGCCCACATGGCGGTGACCCTGTGTTCACAGCTGGTTGATGGTAGAAGTGTGAGGTGGGACGAAGTGCAGAATCATGAACTTGGTGTCTAGGAGTCCTGCAGGCTATTTCCTGTTCTTCCTTCCTGTAACCTGCAACCTTGGATCACTGTCACATAACCGTTTAGTCTAGAGTTCACCATTTATAAAATGAGAGTTTAACCCCACACACTTTCCTCATCATGTTGATCTGGAATGAATAATGACAATAGGGAATACTTAACAGAACTGGCCATTCTTCTATAACCCCCTCCATCCAGGCACTTTGCATGGACAGCAAACATTGGAATTCTGATGTCCTCATGTGTCCTGATCTACTGGATGCTGGATTCCCTCCTGCTCCTCTCAACTCCCTTAAGCCTCTTAAATTTGCTAGATCCTCCCAGCGCATCCATACTTGTAATTATTACTCTGGGAAGCACTTTTAAAATTATGCTAATTGTCAGAATTATGCTATTTCTGAAACCCCACCTTGGCCCACATGCATCTTAATTGCTTTTCTCCAAATCAGGTGCCTGCCTCTGTATTCTAATTCATCAGGAGTGCTAGTCCAGCCAGTGGAACAGGCAGTACTCTCCATTAGGATGGGGACTCTTGGGCTGTTCTAAGGGCAGCACTACTTCCTAATTCTATGTATAGGTCTAATCTTGATAGTAAGAATCAATGTCCAAAACGGAGACCATAATATGCTTCAAAAGTTAGATTATAAAACCACTTTGCAATGTTGGTTCAACACTCTTTTGGATAAAGTACACTCTTCCCTTCTGAGCATCTAAAGTTTGCTTAATACTATTGTCAAAACTAAAATAGATTTACTGCTGTGATTGCCAATTATATTACTGTCACAACTTCAAGATCTAAACATTATTTTCTAAATCTCTGGTCTGTACAAGTACTAGGCAACTGGCTAGAGTCCACTTTTCCCAGATTCTTAAATCCTCCATGGCCAAGGCAGTCCTCTGAAAAAGGAGTCATTTCAAGATTTTAATCAGATCTAAAGGAAGAGGAGGAGTCAGACAAAGTCAATGAGATGAAACCCCCCAGGCCATAACCAGGAACTTAATGGAGGAAACAACTCAGAACTGAACGGATTTACACAAGTATCCCTGGGCCATGGTGCTATAGACAATTCAGTGTCCTCTGTTGTCATTTATGGACCAGAAGGGTGAACATTAGATGGCATGGCTTGGGTGGGCTATACTGCCTGTTGCAGGACCATCTGGGTTTCATGTCGAATACATTTCATGCAAATATAGTTCTGCTGAGGAGCAGGGACAGGAATCTGTCCTCTGTTTATAGCATTAAGTGATAGTGCTCATGAGCTGCCCAGTATATTTTAGGGTTTTTTTTGGCATCACTCATGTTTATATTAGTTTTTGGAAGAAACTGGCTTTTACTTTGTTACCTTTCCAATGCCAAGTTTGAATAGAAAATGAACATTACATCAGTTTGTTTCTTGGTCCTTGGGAAAAATTCTAGCCAGAATGGACAAATGCAACCAGGTTGCCAAGGGAAGAAACAGATGATGTCTGTTGAAAAGTGTGGTATCAAGTTTTACACGTTTTGTTTGGAATATGGTGTTGCCTCCACCCCAATTCTGGACACCCCCCCCTCCCACACACTTAAAAATTTTAAGTTAAAAATCTATTGAGTATACACAAGAATAAAGATTTGTGTAAGCATATTCTTATTCTGAATATTTGGCAAGAATTTAATTATTCTGTGACAATTTGCCAATTAGTCATGATTATACTGATTGAAAAAGTCTCATGAGGAAAGCAGTATCTAAAATGTGGGTTTGCAGAAATGTGGCTTTGCATAAATGCTTTATTATACTTATTTCCAGGATTGCACTTAACTAATTGTATCACTTCTTTGTTTCAGTGAAATATGAAGGATTTATGGCTCAATAGGCCCAGAGATCAAAAACACTGTATAATATCACATTCTTCCTTTGGTAGCCCAAGGAAACCAAAGACTATATGTTCAGATATTCTGTGACATGATTACCATTATTTTGTTTTGCCATAATGTGAAAAATTTTGTCATTTTTGGTTTGGGGACAACTATCACAACAAAAGACGAGTTAGTGTGTTAGATTTTTAAATATAAAAAGTATTTAGTTGCATTTTTTTCTAGTTTAGCAGTTAGCATGTATCTACTGTCTTGGTTAATTACTGAAATCAAGCCTTTAAACTTTATTCAACATACCCAAGAGAGTGCGACAACACTAGTGTACACCAACAGGTGAATGGATAAAAATGACGAGAGATCTATGCATTATTCATCCAGGAGAAAGAAGGAAAACCTGTCCTTTGCAACAATATGGATGAAGCTTGAAGGCATTATACTAAGTGAAATAAAGTAGAGAGAGAAAGAGAAGTACTGCATCATGGTATAATTTATATGTGAAATCTTAAAAAATGTCAAACTCATAGGAAGAGAATAGAAAAGTGGTTGCCAGGGGCAGGGTTGGGGTGGGGTTCAGTGGGAGAACTAGGGAGAGACTGGTAAAATGATAAAGACTTTCAGCTATAAGATGAAGAAAGTTTGAGGATCTCCTATAAAGTGTGGTGACTATTATTGATAACACTGTATTATGTGATTGAAATTTGCTAAGAGGGACAACGTCAGTGTTCTCACTAAAAACATATAAATAAATAAGTAAATACATAAATATAAATATGTAAAATGATGTATGTATTAATTCAGTAGACAGTGGGAATCTTTTTACAATGTATACATATATCAAATCACCATGATGTACACTTTAAATATCTTACAATTTTATTTGCCAATTATATCTCTGTAAAGCTGAAAAAAATAAAAAAGGAAAAGAAAAGAAAAATGAACCCTTTAAACGAGTGGTTCTCAACCTGGGGGTCGCAACCCCTTTGGGGGTCATAAGGGGTCGCCTAAGACCATCGGAAAACACATATATAATTACATATTGTTTTTGTGATTAATCACTATGCTTTAATTATGTTCAATTTGTAACAATGAAATTGGGGGTCACCACAACATGAGGAACGCGGCATTAGGAAGGTTGAGAACCACTGCTTTAAAGGGAGATAAAATACTAAAAACAAAACAATAAATTAAAGAGCTCTGGGTGTGTTGGGATTACTTGAATGTCATGATTCCTGGGTGTGGTGACACTCGCTGGCCTCTCTCCACGGTGTTGTCAAGGACCTTTTCTATATTTCTGGGATGTTCAGCTGATGGCACCTGGTACCAGGAATTCACTCTCGTTGTAGAGGGGGCTCTCTCACCAGTCACGCATCTGTAAAGTGCCAACCAAAGGGCTTGGACCCCCTTCCTGTATTTGGCATCACACGCACTGTCTATCGTTTTGAGCAGGGACTGAGGCAATAGAAACTTGTTTTTTCTGTGGGGCTTTCTACAGAATGAGAATCTGTAGGAGGGAAATTGTACATATGAGACTTGCCCGAGGAAGCTTTTTATTTGGGAGTGTCATAACAAGCCAGATCATTGCTCAAGCTTAGAAAGATGTTGACCGTGGTTGGTGTGGTCTGCTATTTTCTATCTCTGAGGTAATGCCTACCTTTGCAAGACACTAAGGTTACCAAGTCCAGGTTGAGATAAGTTGTCTTGGTCTGTGTTCCTTGGTTTGATAGCTTCAGGAATCTGAGATTGTTAAAAGGACTTGGTTAGTTGTGGTTTTGTTCCTTTCTTTGTTTTTTGAAGGAATTCCAGATAAGATAGCTAGTCATACATTTATTCACTCATTTAGTAACTAGTTAACATTTTTTAAAAATATATATTTTTATTGATTTCAGAGAGAAAGGGAGGAGAGATAGAAACATCAATGATGAGAGAGAATCACTGATTGGCTGCCTCCTATATATCCCACATTGGGGATCGAGCCCTCAACCCAGGCCATGTGCCCTGCCCGGGAATTGAACTGTGACCTTCTGGTTCAGAGGTCGACACTCAGCCACTGTGCCATGCTGGGTAGGCACTAGTTAACATTTACATGGGCCATTGTATGTGTTAGACAACTGATGTATAATGGTGCATGATCTTCCCTGTCTTCAAAAGCACATGGTCTAGGGGCAATACAAGCCAATAAACACACAATTACAGCACAGTTTGCTAAGAGCAAATGCAGGATGCCAAAGAATGTTTAATGGGGTCACTTGACCGCTTTGGAAAGATCCGGGAGGCTGTGCAGGAGAAATGAGAGCCACAGGGACACAAATAGTAACTAACAAGTGAAAGAGGTGAAACACGAAGGAGAAAAAATAGAATAGTTGAGGCAGAGAGTTCAGTTTTGCAAAAACCTAGAGATGATAGTTAAAACTTAAAATCTGGCCCTAGCTGTTTTGGCTCAGGGAATAGAGCGTCAGCCTGTGGACTGAAGGGTCCCGGGTTTGATTCTAGTCAAGGGCACATGCCCCAGTTGCAGGCTCAATCCCAAGTCAGGGGTGTGCAGGAGGCAGCCAATTAATGATTATCTCCCATCACTGATGTTTCTCTCTCTCCTCCCTTCCTCTCTGAAATCAATAAAAATATATTTAAAAAAACAATTTTCAAAAAACCCACCAAAAAACCTTAAAATCTGCTGTGTCATCCTGGTTAACTTGCAATAACAAGCGTTACATATATTTTTCTCAGTTTTCCTTATTGTTTTGGTCAGAATGAACGCTGACTGCATATGAATTTGTACCATCTTGTTGCTTTGGTGCTCAAAGAGTTACCAGGCTGTTCCCTGCAGGTAAATGAATGTCATTAGGAGCAGATGTAATTCTAATCTGCAATGTCTAGAAAACATTCAAGGCATTATTTGGATTAAAGCTCTCTAAGTATTAAAGAGAAAAATATTATCACTACTTTAATAATACTTTCCCAGGTTGCCAACTAATAACTGGCTCCAACAATCACATCGCTGTGACTGTCCACGCATTTCAGGCATTTAACGGCCCCAAAAGAAACGGCAACAGCCTTGATTTGATTGCTAGAGAGACTCAAAGGTTTTGTTTTAATGCCATAAATCAGATCACTAGAGCAAGAGTTAGATAGGAAGGCTGAACTGGAACCAAAGTTCAATGGCTTCATTTAATATGCTGTTATTAAAAATCTCATCAGATTTACCATAACATCAGTTGTAAGGTGCAGCATTATTTCATGTAACATTAAAACACAAATGAATAAAAACACCACCATTTATTTTAGACCAGTGGTTCTGAATCTTGGCTGCACATTAGAATCACCTGGGAGTCTTTTTAAAATCCTGATTTCTGGGCCTCATCCTCCAGAAATTTTGTTTCTTTGTTACTAATGTTATGGCCCCACTCCATAACAAAGAAACAGAAATTCTGGAGGATGAGGCCCAGAAACCAGGATTTTAAAAAGATTCCCAGGTGATTCTAATGTGCAGCCAAGGTTGAGAACCACTGTTTTACACTGTGACATGCTATCCAGTTATAAGCTGCCCTCCAATTTCAGAGATGCTAAAATGTGCAATAATGTGTTTCTTACAACTGGCGAATTATGGTTAACACCAATGATAACTATTTCAATGGTGAGCTTGATGGTCATTTTTGTCTGTCTGATTTTTAAAAATTAAGAAGGAAAATAGAAAATTAAGTCAGACATTTAGATGCTTTGTGTTTCAGATCCTAACTGTTGGAAGGAACATAATAGAATTTGATCTTGAAGTATACATCATAGTCTTCTGTAAAATAATGCAGGACCATCACTTAAGGGAGATTTGCTACACGCTGAATATGTGGGATACTGTCAGCTTCCTCTTGACTTCCCCACGTAGGATTGTACAGACTCATTAAAGTGAAGGACCTTCTCCTTGGGCCTCACCACTCTTGAAAGACTTTTGTGCCCTGCAGTCATAAATGCATGTACATACAGCTAATAGTTAAGGAAGAGTGACTGTAGGAAAAGAGATAACTGATGAGAAATTTGGGGAGTGGGGTAGAAATAACTCAAACTGGGAAGTGCAAAAAACTTTTCTTTTTCTCTGACTGGTCTTCAAAGCAATAGCTGAAGATGAGTTAAGGACAAACATAGAAGCCTAGTACACACCCCTGACTCCTAAAGCTTCTGCCAAATCTCATTTAAAACCACTGCACGCATCCAGGTGGTAAAGACTCCCGGAAGAAGACAAGACTGTGGTCCCTGAAGATGTAAAACAAGGCTATGACTTATTCAGAACCCTTGTTTCCTTTCACTTTTCCTTGATAATGTGAGACTAGTTGAGGATCAGACAGGTGCCTGCCTGCCACTGCAGCCCCAAGGTAGATTCCCTTTGTTATGAAACAAATATTTTATTATTATAAGTCAGGTGCTCTTAGGAAAACAACGAGACAAAAGGGAAATATTCTCGTTATGAAAAGAGCTCTTACTGCTCACAAGAAGAAGAAAACCCGGCACCAGAGTGCACAGAGAGTGAGCAGGCAGGCCCCAGATGAAGAAACGCAATTTCCAATACACACGGGGAAAGATGCTGACTCTTCCCAGTGATGACCAAAGTACACTTACACCTATTTTGCCTGTGAGATGAGCAAAACGTTACAATAATTGATACTATTCAATATTAGTCAAGGTGTGGATAGGTGTAGATACGGGTAGATGTGATATGGGTGTATGTTTTTTTTGATGGGCAACTTAACGTTTAATATTGGAATGTAAAACTTCATATTGATCAGCAAACCTACTTTCATGAATCAACCTGCAGATACACTCAGATGAATTACATGGAGTTTTGTATGAGGACAGGCACTGACGTAATTTTATAAAAGCTAAAAATTGGGAGTTTGTGGGGTATATATTTGCTTATTTAAATAGATTTTTTAAGGAATTATAACATAAAAGGGAGCCTGAATTATAAGTGCCCAGCTTGACAAATATCACAAAAATGAATATATCTGTTCAATTATTTTCTTAGATCAGGAAATAGAAAAGTAGCAGGAACTCAAAAGACCCCCGTGCACCGACCCCTGTCACTCTTCTTCTCTTTAAATGTAGCCACTCGCCTGGTCTAACATTACTGATCTGTCCTGTCTGCTTTGAAACATATAAACGCAATCATAGAGGATGTGTTCTGTTGTGCTTCGATTCTTTGACTCGACATTCTGTTTGTGAGATTCATCCATGGTGCTGTGTGTAGCTGCAACTTGATTCTCATTGATGTTCCTCAACATGTAAGTGATATGATGGCCACAGGAAGGCACATCAGAGGTACAGTGGGGAGCAGCACTGACGGGGGCCCGCCGTGAGGAGGCTGTGCTAGCCACAGCCATTGCTGAGACAGCCAAGGTCAGGTTTGGCTCAGGCGGCACTGGGGGAAGATTCCAAAACAAACCCGGGAAGGTCATTGTTTCTCCGCCTCCTTTTTCCTTCTGACTGTGGGTCAAGGAAGCTTATGGAACAGGCTCTGACTCTGGAAAATGTCAGATGACAAGAGAGATAAAGGCGACCTGTGCTGGCGCAGTGACAGCCCCCTGACAGCAGCAGCTCTGAGCGACCCCTCCCCCGGCAGCCCCACTGTCCTGTGCCAGAAGCGCACAGCTGTCCAGGAGCCCCGCTGACCCCTGCGAGACCCGGGCGGATGCCAGATGAGGGATTTATTGTGGTTTCAGAGGAGATCTAGGAGAGAGAGCAAAAGTTTAGAGAATAGTTGAAAACCACACTTACTCTCTCAAACTCATTTCAATTTCTTCTTCCCAATGCTGTGTGTGTGTGTGTGTGTATTCAGCTCTCAAATAAATTCTCTCAGAGCAAAAAATTATTGTGCCAGATATACTTGTCAATGGCCTGGCCAGATGACAATAGAGAGTCATCTGTATCTTTGTTCAAATCACATTTCTGCTCCTTGCTATATAAGCAGCATGTACTTGGCCTCTTTCTGCCTTAGTTTACCCAGACATGAAGTAGGTATGAGACCACAGTAAAAATACTTCAAATAAGGCGATTGTGAGGGTGGAATACAATGTCATCCTATCTAATAAAAGAGAAACATGGTAATTAGCCATACCTCTGCTACCCTTCCCATTGGCTAATCAGGGCAATATGCAAATTAACTGCCAGCCAAGATGGCGGGGGGCAGCCAGG